>NW_006209227.1:1190448-1207894 GCF_000334495.1 Tupaia belangeri chinensis | reverse complement strand
TTTGATGGTATCTAGTACTTCTCATATATTATTCTCAAATTTTTGTACCATTTTCTCAGTCTTCATGGTGGATTTTTCTAGGCCAGCAATTTTCTCTTCTATGTCTGAGATTGTATTTTCTGTATGATCTAGTCTGCTTTTAATACTTTCAAGGGAGATTTTGACTTCCTGTGTTATAGCCTTCATCTCTAACAGTTCTGTTTGATTCTTTTTTAAAGTGTGTAATTCCTCTTTTAGATCTTGCAAGAATTTCCTCACCTCCTGGAACTTATCAGCTTCTTTCTCCTTTCTCTTCTGTAGTTCACTGTCTTTCTCTTCTCTTTCATCTCTGTTAGCTTCGCCATTATGAATGTCCTAAATTCTTTATCAGACATTTCCTTGATTTCCATTGAACTGCTCGTGGATGAAGAGGAGTTATTCTTTTCCCTTGGAGGAGAGGCATTTTCTTGCTTTCCCATATTGTGGTCCTGCAGTGATTTCTAGTCATCTGATGGATGGTGTGTTTCTTCCTAATTCTTTTTTTTTTTTAATAATTTTTTATTTTATTTTATTTACTCATTCATTTATTTTTTTTAGTTTGACTAGAGAGAGACAAAGGGTGAGAATGAGAGAGAGAGGAAATGAGAAAGCAAGCCACCAGATTCAGGACTCGAACCCTGGTCAGCCATGTGGGAGTGTCCAGCGCCTTAACCACCACGCCACCTGCTGGTCCCCTAAAGGATTCCTTCCCCCCCCAGAGGTTTTTGCTATAGGGCGCGTGCGCTCGCCAGAGAGAGAGAGAAAGAGAGACAGAAAGTGAGAAATCACCCTCCAGGGGGGATGGCCATGCCACAATCCCTTCTCCTCCATTCTCCTCTCGGGATCTTGGGTATGCGCACACACGCGCCCGGCGTGAGTTTTAAGCCGTCGGGTCCGGGATGCGAACCGCGGTCAACTACGTGGGAGTCCAGCAACATAGCCATTATGCTAACTGCTGGTCCCCCTAATTCTTGAAGTTCAATCACTGTAGCTTGTTTGCTGAAGGCTGAATTGTCAGTAGGAAATTTTCATTTCTCTTTTACCCTGAAATGACTAGTTCTCAGGAGCCATGAGGAATCTTCTCCGTGGTTCAAGTTTTAGACGTGGTGGCTTGCTTTCTCACTTTCCCTTTCTCTCTCCTTTTGTCTCTCTCTGGCCAAATTAAAACAAAAATAAATAATAATAACAAATAAAGTTAATTTTCTAAAAGTACATTTATATACCTACATGGGAGTCTTAGAGAGATTGACTGTTTACCTCTTAGAAACCTTTAGTGTTTAGAAGATGTCCTTGTCCACAGAACGGGAGATGTTTAAAGGGTAATGTTGAAGTGAGGTCAGGTCAGACCTTCCCAGAGGCCTTTCAGTGACCTTCAATTGAATGCCGGCACTTTCTTATTTTTCCTGCACTGACCTAATATATATTTTTGCTGTCTCAGAAGATGCTACACCACAGGGACTTCATCGTGGTGTTTGAATTGCCACCTGTGTATCTTATTGGAGGGGATTCTGTTTCTAAACTTTATCTTTGAATTCTTGTTTTAGTTAGATTTGTATTTTGAGACAACCAATATCTCTTACAGTTTGAGTTCATCTGCATCAATATGTACATTATGGTATGGACAGCTAGAAAATCCTTAAAGCAACATCTTGAAAACCTCAGTGAGGGACCAGCAGTTAGCGTAATGGCTATGTCGCTGGACTCCCATGTAGTCGACCATGGTTTGAGTCCCGGACCCGGTGGCTTAAAACTCACGCCGGGCGCATGTGCATGCGTGCCCAAGATCCTGAGAGGAGAATGGAGGAGAAGGGATTGCGGCGTGACCATCCCACCTGGGGGGGGATTTCTTGCTTTCTGTCTCTCTCTGTCTTTCTGGTGA
Source organism: Tupaia belangeri chinensis (assembly GCF_000334495.1). NCBI lineage: Eukaryota > Metazoa > Chordata > Mammalia > Scandentia > Tupaiidae > Tupaia > Tupaia belangeri. Next base: position 1,205,997 of record NW_006209227.1, on the reverse strand, counting down.
GCACACACGCCCTATAGCAAAAACCACTCCAAAAAAAATAAATTAAATTAAATTAAAAAAAAGAAAACTTCAATGATGTGTGACTGCCCAAGCCATGTTGTAATCAAAGGAAATCATGTATATCCTCTTTGCCAAATCTTTAGGAATAAATATCAGCCCTGCAGCTTAAAAACAAAAACAGAAACAAAACAAAACAAAACTGCCCATAAAACTATTCTGTTCTCGCCACAGCCCCTTTGCATTATAGGGAAATAAAATAATTTTGTTAATAGTCTCTATAGTCAGAAGAGAAGAGAGACTTTTCTGTACTTGGGGAACTTTTTAAAAGATGTATAGTTATATGATAGTTCTGTTTGTAGGGTTCTGAGGAATCTCAGAAGATGTCCTTGTCCATCTCAGGTTTTACTAATTTGTATTTACTAATTTGTATTCCCACCAACAGTGTAAGAGAGTTCCCTTTTCTTCATAGCCTTGCCTGCACTTACCTTTATTTATTTATTTATTTATTTATTTATTAATGAGAGGTTTTTTTTTTTTTTTTGGAGAAGTTTTTTGCTATAGGGCACGTGCGCTCACCAGACAGACAGAGACATAGAGACAGAAAGCGAGAAATCACCCCCCAGGGGGGATGGTCACGCCGCAATCCCTTCTCCTCCATTCTCCTCTTGGGATCCTGGGCACGCATGCACATGCGCCCGGCATGAGTTTTAAGCCACCGGATCCTGGACGCGAACCACGGTCGACTACGTGGGAGTCCAGCGACATAGCCATTACGCTAATTGCTGGTTCCCGAGATTTTTTTTGCTATAGAGAGACAGAGACAAAAAGTGAGAAATCACCCCTCATGGGGGGATGGCCACACCACAATCCTTTCTCCTCCATTCTCCTGTCAGAATTTTGGGCATGCACCTGGCATGAGTTTAAGCCTCCAGGTCCAGGGCTCAAACTGCAGTCGACTATGTGGAAGTCCAGCAATGTAATTATACCATCTGCTGGTCCTCTGGTTATTTATTTTAAAATTTTAGCCATTCTGAATGGGGTTCGGTGGTATCTCATTGTGGTTTTGATTTGCATTTTCCTTAAGATAAGAAATGTTGAGCATATTTTCTTTCATATGTTGTTTGGCCATTCGTGGGTCTTTGGAGAGTTGTCTGTTTAGATCATGTTCAGATCATTTCCCCATCTTTTAATTGGACTGATTTTTTTTTTTTTTTTTTTGTGGGTAAGCTGTTTGAGTTCCTTGTATATTGTGGATGTCAGTCCCTTATCTGAGGTATAGTTTGCAAATATATTCTCCCTCTCTGAGGGTTGTCTTCTCATTCTAATTATTGTTTCTTTTGCTGTGCAGAAGCTTCTCAGCCTAATATACTCCCACTTGTCTACTTTTAGAACTATTGTTTATGCTTTGGGGGTCTTCTTTAAGAAGTCTTTGCCTACTCCAAGATCTCCAAGAATTGTCCCTGTGTTTTCCACCATTATTTTTATATTTGAGGTTTTATGTTTAGATCCTCAATACATTTTGAGTTGATTTTGTTAGTAGTAAGAGATAAGGTTCCAGTTTCTGTAACCAATCAATATATATCAAATGTCTGTGTTATATAGAAGAAACTGAAAGCTTGGAAGATGTAATAGTACTAGAGATAGTAAGATATAGTAAGGGGTGGGAATTAGAGAGGGGGAGAACGGGGAAAATACATTTAATTGACACAAAAATGAAAAGCTTGCTGATGATAATATATATGGTAATGTCTTTGTCTTGGCTGACAATGTGCTGTATTTGGGCTGAAAAAGGCGATGTTGTATACTGTAAAGATATATAGTAACTAAATGTAAATTTAAAAAATAAATTTAAAAAGATGTACAGTTATGGGGCTAGTCCATGGCCTGGTGGTAATGTGACCTAGATCCTATATGACCAACTACACCATTCATGTCCTGGACGCAGCACCTTGAAAACAAAGTGGGGCATGTATGTGTGCATTCTTAAAATCTAGAAAGGAAGGGAAAATGGAAGATAAGGGGTTACAGTGTGACTGTGCCCCATGGAGGGTACTTTCTTACTTTTCCCCTCTCTCTTTCTCTCTCTGGTGAGCATTAGACACTCTCTAGCAAATTAAAACAAACAAAACACAGTGGCTTACTCTGCAAGAAAAAAAGCTCTTTTTGTCACTTATTTACTCCATTTAGCCTTTTCTCTATCAACATCTATATAAAAGCAGTTTTTATTTTCAGAAAAATAGGCTTAATATTTTATTCATAGAATTGAAGTTCTAACAGAGTTTTTAAACTTAGCATTCTTCTGAGGAGAAATATTACTTCTAGGTACTTTATGACCTAAAGACTTAAGGAGTTGTACCTATTACATAAGGTCATGATAATGTATGTACTCCTCTGAGTAGTGTTTGATCTAAGTTTGTGCCTAACCTGAGACTAGTCCTATCAACCTTGCTATCTTACCTAGGTATGCAAATCAGGAAGAGATGAGACACTAAGTTATGGCACAGTCTTGAAAGGTGATACGAATTAGTGAGTGGATATTCAGCTTCAGAGGCATGTTTTAGACACTGATACTTATCTTATCTCACAAGACTTGATCACAGGCAATCCAAAGATGGTACTATATACAAGCCTCCATAACAGATAGTCCTTATGTTACATTGTAATTATTATTTACCCATGGTTTTCCCTACCTAGAAAAGAACTCCAGGATCATGTCTTTTTTTTTTTTCCTAAGAATTTTTATTTTATTTATTATTATTATTACTATGGGGGTTTTTGGTGTGCATTTTCTTTATTTTTAAAATTTATTTATTTTACATTCATTCACTGAGTATCACAGCATACACTGTATAGTGGCTTAATCATACATGTTATCGTCAAAAATAATTTTAGATTTCTTGTTTCATATATATATTTTCCCCCCTATTTCTTTTATTTATTTATTTTTGTAGAGGTTTTCACTATAGGGCGCGTGCGCTCGCCAGACAGACAGAGAGAGACATAGAGACAGCGAGAAATCACCCCCCAGGGGGGATGGTCACGCTGCAATCCCTTCTCCTCCATTCTCCTCTCGGGATCTTGGGTACGCACGCACACGCGCCCAGCGTGAGTTTTAAGCCACTGGGTCTGGGATGCGAACCGCGGTCAACTATGTGGGAGTCCAGCGACATAGCCATTACGCTAACTGCTGGTTCCCCCCTCTATTTCTCACCCTCTGCCATTTCCCACTCTCCTCCTATACTGTCTCTGGTATCTGCAGTTGCTTTCCATTCCTTTTTGTTTTTCCTCCACATTTTTACTGATTCACAAAAATCTTAATTAATCTAACTACTTTCAATAGCAAGTTCAGCTGATAGATATATACCAGTGAACACATGTTTGACTATAAACATAAAACTCTGTAAGTCAAATGAATATACTATAAAGTAGCACCTAGCTGAGGCTATATAGCTTACTGTTATCATTAAATAGGTATTTTTTTAATATATTTTTTTAATTTCAAGAAAGGCAGTTTTAGCTTTAATAAATCAAAATCAAAAAATGTTAGGAGAACTACTTAAAAGACTTAAAGCCAGGAACCAAGTTAGGATTCTGTTCAAATAGGTACATGGGCCTGTCTACAACTCAAGAGAAGACAAAAATCCTTAACTCTGGAAAACAAAGCATAGAAGAAGATCAGTGAAGTTTTAGTCAAAAGTCATAAAATTCTGTTTCACCAATTCAGTCTCATGTACTTAATCTATCTTCTGTTGTGGTTCAATCTTTCTTTTTAAATTCTGGAAGGTAACATTCAACTCCAGGCTTGTCCTTGCTATTAAGCTGACCATTTTCTTAGTTGTTTTTGAACTCTTATTTCTGTATGTCTGACTTTAGTTTTCCTGATATAGCACTCCCTTCAGAACTTCTTGTAGAACTGGTCTGGTGTCGATAAATTCTTTAAGGTTTTGTTTATCTGAAAATGTTCATGTCTTCTCTTCCCATATGAAGGATAATCTTGCCAGGTATAGTATTCTTAGTTGAAATTGTTTTTCACTCAACACTTTGAATATATTTTCCCATTCTTTGATTGTTCACATTGTTTCTAATGAGGAGTCTGCTGTTAGCCTGATGGGATATCCTTTGAAGATAACTTGATGTTTCTCTCTTGCCAATCTTAGTATCTTGCCCTTGTCTGTGGTTTTGGCTATAATATGTCTTGGAGAAGATCTTCTTGGATTGATTCTATTTGGGGATCTTTGTATTTCTTGGATCTCGATCTTTGAATGCCTCTGTAGGTTTAGAAAGTTTTCTTCTAGGATTTCATGGAATTTATTATCAGTGCCCTTATTAGTTTCTTCACCTTCTGGGATATTGATTATCCAGATATTTGGACATATAATGGAGCTAGTGTTTCTCATATATTGTTCTCATTTTTTGGGCTATTTTCTCAGTCTTTGTGGTGTATTTTTCTAGTCCAGAGATTCTATCTTCTACATCTGAGATTCGATTTTCTATAAGATCTAGTCTGCTTTTAATACTTTCAAGGGAGGTTTTGACTTCCCATATTATAGCCTTTATCTCTAACAATTCCATTTGATTCTTTTTTAGGGTGTGTATTTCTTCTTTCAGATTATGCAAGAACTTCCTCGCTGGAACTCGCTGATTCTTTTCTCCTGCCTCTTCTAGAGTTCATTGTCTTCTCTTACATCCCTGTTAGCTTTGTCACTATGAATATTCTAAATTCTTTATCAGACATTTCTGCGAGTTCCATTGTACCAACTGTGGATGAAGAGGAGTTATTCTTTTCCTTTGTGGGAGAGGTATTTTCTTGGTTTCTCATATTTCTTCTGCCTCTGCAGTGATTTCTAGTCATCTGATGGGTTATATGTTTCTTCCTAATTTCTAGAAGTTCAGACTGAGCATTCAGAGGCATACAGAAGAATGTGATCTGCGATCTCTGCTGTTCTGTTTTTCTCCCTTCGTGCAGCAGATTCAGTGGGAATTGAGGAATACGTTGACCCTAATAGTATTCAGATGTTTGACTACAGTTCTCTTAGACCTGTCTAGACACTCCGGGTGGAGGCTGAGCAGCAAAGTGATGAGGTAAAAGAAAAAGGATAAAAAAAACGGAAAGAGAAAGAATAAAAGAAAGAAAGAGAAAGAGGACAAAAAAGGAAAGAGTCAGTCTTTTGCCCTTTTGTCTCTGCATTCAAGGATGGGTCTGGAGAATGAATTCTCAACAGAAAAATCTTCATTTCTCTTATTCCCTGAAAGTACTAGTTCTCAGCTCCCATGGAGGAGTCAATTATTATGTTTTAATTTGATCAGGCCAAGATAGAGAGAGAAAAAAGTGAGAAAACAAGTTGCCAGGCCTGGGATCTGAACTGTGATTGTCTGTGTAGGGGTCCAGATCACTAACCACAACACCTCCAGGCCCCTAATAGGACCACGTCTTATTACTCATTAGTATATCCTAGTCCCAAGCCTAACACTCAAAGTGTTCAATAAATATTGGACAAATAAAATGCCTAATTTGGCCTCATTATACTCAACCTTTGGTCATATTCTAATCTTGACTAACTGAATTTCTTTTTATACCATTATAAGTTGATCACTACCTAGTACTCATAAGTGTTTAACAATTGTAGAGTAGGTAACTATTCTGTACTTCTGGAGGGAAAAATAAACATTTCATCTCAAATTACATCAAAATTTAGGGATTAAATCTTATACCAGATTTATCTGTGTTTAAAATAATACTGTGCTTTGGGGGATATATATATATACTGCACTCTGTCATCATAATGCTTTGACTCTTAAATAAGGTAAGAAAGCACAAATTAAGGAAAGAATATTCTCTCAACTCTGATACTAAAGTATTAGGTAAATTAAATAGATGAGGCACATGTTATGGTTTTGGATTCTTAGAAAAATTGTTGCCCTAAAACACTGTTTTGACTTATTTTTTTATTAGAGAGATTTTTGCAATAGGCTGCATCTACTTGCCAGAGAGATAAAGAGATAGAAAGCGAGAACTCAACCCCTCCCCCCCAGGAGGAATGGCCACACCACAATCCCTTCTCCTCCGTTCTCCCCTTAGGATTTTGGGGATGCACACACACACATGCCCGGCGTGAGTTTTAAGCTGCCATTCTGGAGTCGACCAGTGGTGGGCCATGTGGTAGTCCCGTAACGTAGCCATTGTGCCACGTGCTGATCCCATTGACTTCTTAACCATTAGTCAAAAACTGTCTGTGATTGTCAGCTTGGAATATATTCATCCTTAGTAATATTTTTTTTTAATTAAATAAGGGCCAGACAGTAGCATCAAGATAACACAACACTCTATGAGGCTGACTCGCATAGGAAGGTTCTACATTCATGTCCACGAACCTACCAGAGCACTCTTGGCACCCACATGTTCATGATCCAGCGCTGGCTGAAGCTGGGGTTAGATTAAGGCCTATGGACTCTATTGGGTGTGTGTATCTCTCTCTCTCTCTCTCTCTCTCGGAAGAAGGAAAGAAAATAATGAAATATATGATAGGAAGATTAGTATGGAATGTGTACTATGTACCAGTTTATACCAAATTATTGGGTCGGTGGAAAAGTTATGTATCTTTCTGTGCAAAAATATGTCATGACTTTTCTGATAATCCAATACTATTTAAAATTTGATCTAGATACTATATGCAAGAAAAAATTTACCAAGAAAAAATTGTAGTAAAATATTGGGTTGTCAGAAAAGTCATGATGTATATTTTTTCTATGTTTTTCTATGGAAATATGTGTCATGACTTTTCCAACATCCCAATAAATATTTTATACAAAAAAGCAGTTTCTTTTTTTTTTTAAGATTTTATTGGGACCAGCAGTTAGCGTAATGGCTATGTCACTGGACTCCCACGTAGTCGACTGCGGTTCGAGTCCCGGACCCGGTGGCTTAAACTCACGCTGGGCGCGTATGTGTGCATGCCCAAGATCCCAAGAGGAGACTGGAGGAGAAGGGATTGCGGCGTGGCCATCCCCCCTGGGGGGGTGATTTCTCGCTTTCTGTCTGTCTGTCTGGCGAGCGCACACACCCTATAGCAAAAACCTCTCAAAAAAAAAAAGAAAAAAAAAGATTTTATTTAACTTTATTTATTTATTTAAATTTGACCAGAGAGGGGGAGAGAGCGAGAAAGGAGAGAGCAAGAGAGAAGAGAGAAAGTGAGAAAGCAAGCCTTATATATTTAATTGATTATTTTAGTGGATTTGACAGCCCACTTCTTTATTTTTTTATTATTAAAACAATGATTTGGAAAATATTAGGGTACATTAGAATGAAAGGTATATTGGGTATGAGAAATAAGCTTTTTCATTTATCTATAGAGTGCATGTGCAGACCAGTCTTTTTTTTTTTTCATGCAAAGACAAGTGGAACTGGATGTGTTATACTTTCTCTAGTGTTTTTACTTTTTTTTTTTTTTTTTTTGGAGAGGTTTTTTGCTATAGGGTGCATGCGCTCGCCAGACAAACAGAGAGAGACAGAGAGACAGAAAGCGAGAAATCACCCCCCAGGGGGGATGGCCACGCCGCAATCCCTTCTCCTCCATTCTCCTCTTGGGATCTTGGGCACACACGCCCAGCATGAGTTTAAACCACCAGGTCCGGGACTCGAACCGCAGTCGGCTACATGGGAGTCCAGCAACATAGCCATTATGCTAACTGCTGGTCCTGTGTTTTTACTTTTTATTTAATTGTTTTTCAGAAAAGATTCAGACGAAGAATATATTAATCTTTGTTCTAGATCCTTTCTAATCCTACAGACTCCTTTACACATGATCACAAAGTGTCTTTCTGATTCTTTATTGACTTTTTGCTTTTGAAACATTTTATGACCCTTTTATTAATTTTGAGGGCCTTTTTTTTGATAACTCTATAATTCTTTTAAATATATATACGCACACATATATATAAATCAACTTTACTGAGATATAATTCACACACCATATAACTCACCAGTTTAAGTATACAATTCAGTGGTTTTAGTATATTTACAATGTGCAGCCATCAACACAGTCACTTCTAGAACATTTTTATCACCTGAAGAGGCCCTGTACCCATTAATAACCACTTCCCATTTCTCCAATCTGTTTCTGTCTATGGATTTTCCTGTTCTGGACATTTCACATAAATGGAGTCAGAATATGTGACTGGTTTTTTTCAAATAGCATTATATTTTTAAGGTCCATCCACATTGTAGTATAGATCAGTATTTAATTTCTTCTTATGGCTGAATAACAGTGCATTGTGTACCTATATACTGCATTTTATTTATTTATTTATTTTTGGAGAGGTTTTTGCTATAGGGCACGTGCGCTCGCCAGAAAGACAGAGAGATAGAAAGCAAGAAATCACCCCACAGAGGGAATGACCATGCCACAATCCCTTCTCCATGCTCCCCTCGGGATCTTGGACACACGCACATGTGCCTGGCATGAGCTTAAGCCATTGGGTCCGGGACTCGAACCACAGTGGACTACATGGGAGTCCAGTGACATAGCCATTACTCTAACTGCTGGTCCCCCCATGTACTGCATTTTATTAATCCATTCATTATTGATGAACATTTGGGTTGTTTCCACTTTTTTTTTTGGCAATTATGAATAATGCTATATATGTATATATATATATGTATGTATTTGTGGGAACGTTTTTATGTGAATATATGTTTCCCTTTTTCTTGGGTATATATACCTCGGAATAGAATTGCTGGGTCATATAGTAACTCTAAGTTAACATTTTGAGGAACTGCCAAATTCTTTTCCAAAGTGGCTATACAATTTTGCATTCTCATCAGCAGTGTATGAGGGATCCAGTTTGTCTACATCCTTATCAACACTTGTTATTCTGTCTTTTTGATAAGAGCCATCCTTTGATAATATATAGAAATCCTAAGAAATTTAAATATTAGATATTTGTCAAAGTTGTCACCTGTGTCTTCATTTGCTATTTACTAGCTATTTAATATTAGGTCAGATTTTCAATATCTCTAAAACTTAGTGTTCCCATCCAGAAAGTGACGTAACAGAGGTAACAAAACTCAGCTTACAAGGATTTGTGTGTGTAAAGCACATAGTACAGGGCTTACACATGACCGTTAATAAGATGAATATATAAAGTATGAGGGGAAAAGCCCTACATATAAAAAGCTTAAATGTAAGAGAAAATAACAGTGCATACAAACTAGTAAAGAAAGGCTTCCTACTCAGAAAAAGGAGTACATTTGGACAATTAATACTATGCTAGTGAGTAACTTACTATGTTCCAGGTACTCTACCAGTTTTATATAGTGGCTAATGATGTTGAGCATGTTTTCATGTGTTAATGGGCTTCTGTGTGCAGCTATATCAGATGGTTAGGAAAATCATGGTGCATTTTTCTATGCAAAAAATATACATGAAATATCATTCAGAGAGTTCTTTATATGTTCTGGATACAGTACCTTTGTCAGTGCTATGATTAGCAAATATTTTCTTCCATCTTGTAAGTTATCTTTTCACTTTTTTGATAGTATCTTTAAAGCATAAGAGTGTTCAATTTTAATGAAGTCCAATTTTTTTAATTATTTATTTAATTTTATTTATTAATTCATTTATTTTAATTTGTCCAGAGAGGGGTGGATAGTGAGAGAGCAAACTGCCAGGTCTGAGACTCAAACTGTGGTTAGCCATGTGGGAGTGTCCAGCACCTTAACCACCACGCCACTTGCTGGTCCCCAATTTTTGTTGTTATATCTAAATAGTCTTTGCCAGGCTCACAAAGATGTCCAGCACCGAGCTGGCAGGGGCATGGTAGTTAAGGGTGCTGGACTCCCACATGACCAACTGTGGTTCGAATCCCAGACCTGGCAACTTGCTTTCTCACTTTCATTCTCTCTCTCTCTCACTCTCTCTCTGTCCCTCTCTCGTCAAATTAAAATAAATAAAGTTACATAAAATAAAATGAAAGATTTACTGCTCTAGTTTCTTTTCATTTTTGGAGAGGTCTTTTGCTATAGGGTGCATGTGCTCGCCAGGAAGATAGAGATAGACAGAGAGACAGAAAGCGAGAAATCACCCCCCCGGGGGGGATGACCATGCTGCAGTCCCTTCTCCTTCATTCTCCTCTTGGGATCTTGGGCATGCACACACACGTGCCCAGCATGAGTTAAAGCCACTGGTCTGGGACTCAAACTGTAGTTGACTACATGGGAGTCCAGCAACATAACCATTATACCATCTGCTAGTCCCTCTAGTTTTTTTCCCAAGAGTTGTATAATTTTAGCTTTTACATTCAGGCCTATGAGCTGTTTCAAGTTAATTTTTATGTAGCACATGAGAGTCAGAGCCCAACTTAATTTTTTTAATATACATAGAAATTCCTTTGTCCCAGTACCATTTGTTAAAAAGACTGTTCTTTCTCCTGTTCAATTAGTGCCCTTGATAAAGGCAATAGACTATAAATGTAGTTTCTTAATGGACTCTCAATTCTATTACATTGATCTATATGTCTATTCTTATGCCAATACCACACATTTTGACTACCTTTGTAGTAAGCTTTGAAATCAAGAAGTGTGAATTGTTGAATTTCATTCTCTTAGGATTATTTGGCACTTTTTTTGAGAGAGATTTTTGCTATAGGGTGCATGTGCTCTCCAGAGAGAGACAGAGAAACACAGAGATAGAAAGCGAGAAATCACTTCCCACCCCCACCCCCACCCCCACAGGGTATAGCCACACTGCAATCCCTTCTCCTCCATTCTCCTCTCAGGATTTTGGGCACACACACATAAGCACCTGACATGAGTTTTAAGTTGCCAGGTCTGGGACTCTAACCACAGTTGACTACGTGGGAGTTCAGTGACATAACCATTACACCATCTGCTGGTCCCTGTTTGTCACTTTTTAGTCCTTTGATTTCCATATGCATTTTAGGACTAGTTTAACAATTTCCTCAAATGAGCTAGCTGGGAAATTTTTTTCTCTTAAGTTTATCTATTTACTGCCAGTTGGGATTTTGATAATTATTGCATTGACTCTCTCAATTTGGAGAGTATTGCCACCTTAATAGTATTAATTAGTCCAGTCGGTGTCATTCTTTTTTGACCTATAGGAGCATAGTAAAAAACTATAAGTAAAAGACCTCTGGAGAAAATTTGACAAGAAATGAATGGGCAAGCCTCCACTCCTCTGTTAGTCATCAGTTCCAAAGTAGATGAACCTGTTGTTTTTCAATTCATTTAGACCTTTAATTTTCCTGGAGAAGTTCACTTTTCACTGATATTTTATTGTCATTGCTTTCTTTTATTTGACTGTTTTGGAGATGTTCTTTAAATGTTATCAGCCAAAATATTTTGAGAGTTAGCAAGGTAAAACTTTCAGTTTAGCTCAGAGGCTATGCTTTTTCAGAGTCTGAAAACTGTAGCCTCTTAAAGAGGCTTAATGAATATATGATGAGTCCATTGGAAATCCATTTGTAAACATAATTACATGATCAGATACTGTAATATTATCTTTGTGTTCCTCAGTTTAAAAAATTTTAGTTGTATGTGGCTACATTCTCATTTAATAGAGCAGACCAAAGAATAGATAGTAGTGGGGTCTGTCCTTCAGAGTTTATCTTTGTGATTCTTAAAACTCACTCTGTTAAAGGTTGTTATACCTTGGGGAAAGCTGACCTCTTCTGTACTCAAAAGGCGTGGTTCTTTCTATTAAGAACCATTCCCTTTTTTTTCCCTCAGAAGACTAAAGAAGGATAAAGGATGTTTTGTGCTAGTGGAAAGTTGGGTTTTATTCTTCATGCCTGATGGCATGATTTCTGATTCTGGAAGTGATCTTTTTTCTCTTATAACAAAGCATGAGGCTTCCAGTGTGCTTTCTTTGTTGAAGTCAAAGGATAACAGCAGTCCCTGGAGGAAAGCATGGGCTCTGGCTGTCTAGGGAGTAATGTTGAAGCCAGATCTGGTGACGGTGCTCAGTTCTCCCAGGGGGAAATCACCTGGTAAGGGAAGAACATTGGAGCTGGTTCATTAGGACTGCCCAATGATAATATATAGAAATCCTAAGAAATTTTAAATCTTAGATATTAATTAAAGGTGTCACCTACTTCTGCATTTGCTATTTACTAGCTATTTAATATTAGGTCAGATTTTTAGTATCTCTAAAACTTAGTTTTCCCATCTAGAAGGTGAAGTAATAGAGGTAACAAGAGTCAACTCACAGAGATGTCAGTGTGTAAAGCTGTGTGTACAGGGCTTACACATGACCGTTCATGAGACGAGTATATAAAGTATGAAGGGAAAAGCCCTACATATAAAAAGCTTAAATGTAGGAGAAAATAATAGTGTGTACGAACTAGTAAAGAAAAGCTTCCTACTCAGAAAAAGGAGTACATTTGGACAACTAATACTGTGCTAGTGAGTACTTACTATATTCTAGGTACTCTACAAGTTTTATATAGTGAGCCTCATTGAATCGTCACAAAAATTACGTATTTTATTTTAGAGTGAAAACAAACTAAGCCATGGGACCAGCAGTTAGCATAATGGCTATGTCGCTGGACTCCCACATAGTCGACCGCGGTTCACGTCCCGGATCCGGTGGCTTAAAACTCATGCCAGGTGCATGTGCACGTGTGCCCAAGATCCCGAGAGGAGAATGGAAGAGAAGGGATTGCGGCGTGGCCATCCCCCCAGGGGCGGGATGATGACTCACTTTCTGTCTCTCTGACTCTGTCTGTCTGTCTGGCGAGTGCATGTGCCCTATAGCAAAAACCTCTCCAAAAAAAGAAAAAAAAAAAAAAACTAAGCCATGAGAAACTAAGCCCAACATCACAAAAGTATTAAATGGCAGAGCCCTGATTCTACCTAGGCCTAGGAGACTCTGCCTGTGCTTTGGGAAGAGGTGGGAATGAAACTAAACGAATGCTGGAACACAGTTAAGGAAAAAGAAAAGTGTCCAGGTGGGAAATCAGAATTGGAAAAGCATAAAAAAGGTTTTGGGGGGGATGATGTCACGTATAGGGACAGGTCAGTGATTGATCCTCTGGATGGAGAAGATGATTTTGAGGTGAACTAGAGACAACCTACAGAGTTAAGGGTTGGACTAAGGTGTCCAGACTTGATCCAGTAAGGGGAGAGAGCACTAAAAGGTTTTGAGCAGAGAGGTGACATGATCCATGTGACGTATAAGAAAGATTAGCCAGGCAGCAGTGGATTGAAATGGAGAAGGAGATAAACTAGAGATTGCTGAGTCCAGTGATGTTGTGGAAACATGACAGTGCAGTCAGTAGAAGAGATGTCAGGACCTGGTGACTGTCTGGAAAGCTAGGTCAGGGGAGATCACAAAAGGCCATGCCCAGAGAGACAAAGCCCGCAGGCAGTTTGGACACCAAAGTAATTTCGTCCTTCCTCACCAGACTGGAAACCTCGAGAACTGGCTATTAATGATGCATGACTCCTCTTCCTATAAACTTCCTGTACCTTCCCAGATGCAGACACCAGTCCTTTACAGTGATCTTATCTCCTTGCTTTATACTGTACTCAGTTCTCCCCTACAGCACTGCCCCGTTCTAAAGCCCTCTCCAGTAGGAACAAAGCCCCGTCCTCGTCCTCCTCCTGCAGCTCTTTACGGAGCCCTCCTCCATCTTCCTGCCCTCACTGAAACCTGATGTTCCCCAAAGGAGATGGCTTCCCTAGGTATCCTCTAGGGGGAAGGCTAGTTCTCCCTCACCTTCAAAGGGCCTGGCTCAGAGGACAAGTTTGACAGATGGAAATTTGTATTTCCCCTATGTCTTTTTTTTTTTTTTTTTTTGAGAGGTTTTTGCAATAGGGCACGTGCGCTTGCCAGAAAGAGAAACACAGACACAGAAAGGGAGACATCACCCCCACCAGGGGGGATGGCCACGCCACAATTACTTCTCCTCCATTCTCCTCGGGGTCTTGAGTACCCATGCACACATGCCTGGTGTTGAGTTTAAGCTACTGGGTCTGGGACTTGAACCATGGTTGACTACATAGGAGTCCAGGGACATAGTCATTATGCTAACTGCTGGTCTCTCTTCCATGTCTTGTCTAGAGTTCTTTAGAGGTGTTTATGTTTTTCTTTCTTATCTTAAGTATGTGCTCTTCATATTATAAAGACATCCTTTTGCTTGTCATATAAATATTTTTGTACCTTTTCATTTGACAATTTTGTTAAGATTTTGAGTTAGAGAAGGTTTTCAGTGTTTCTACTTTCTGAAGTACCTTTCAAATTTAATTACTCAAGTAAATACATGAATACATTCTCTTTGTAAAAATTTAAATAAGTGGGACCAGCAGATGGCAAAATGATTATGTTACTGGACTCCCATGTAGTCAGCTGTCGTTCATGTCCCAGACCTGATAGCTTAAAACTCATACTAGGCTTGTGTGCATGTGTACTCAAAATCCCGAGAGGAGAATGAAGGAGAAGGGATTGTGGTATGGCCATTCCCTCAGAGAGTGATTTCTCGCTTTCTGTCTCTCTGTCTCTCTGACAAGTACATGTGCCCTACAGCAAAAATCTACCCCCAAAAATGTAAATAAGCAATTTTTTTCTTTAGGATTTTGGGCACATGCACACACATGTCCAGCGTGATTTTCAAGCTGCCAGTTCCAGGACTTAAATTGTGGTCAGCTGTGTGGGAGTTCAGCACCTTAACCACCACACCACCTGCTTGCCCTAAAATTCAAACATTTTTTTAAAGTTATTTGAGGATAGGAGCTGGCATGTGGCGTGGTGGTTAAGGGCACTGGACTCCCACATGGTCGACCACAGGTTCGGTCCTGGACCTGGCAGCTTGCTTTCTCACTTTCTCTCTTTCTCTCTCTCGCTCTTATTCTGTCCCTCTCTAGTCAAATTAAAATAAATAAATAATTAAATGAATACAGTTAAGTAAAATAATTTTAAAAAATAATTTAGTTGAGGGGCCAGCAGGGAGCATGGTGTTTAAGGCACTGGACTCCTACATGGCCGACAGTGATTCAAGTTCCAGACCCAGCAGCTTGAAACTCATGCCGAGTGCATGTACACGTATGCTCAAGATCCCAAGAGGAGAATGGAGGAAAAGGAATTGTGGCATGGCCATCCCACCGGGGGGAGGGGGTGTGTGTGATTTCTTAGTTTCTCTATCTCTCCAGCAAGCGCACATGCCCTGTGCCAAAAATCTCTCTTTAAAAAAAAAGAATTATTTTAGGGACCAGCAGTTGGTGTAATGGCTATGTTGCTGGACTCCCATGTAGTCGACCATGGTTCAAGTCCTGGACCCAGTGGCTTAAACTCACACCGGGTGCATGTGTGTGCATGCCCAAGATCCCAAGAAGAGAATGGAGGAGAAGGGATTGTGGCATGGCCATCCCCCTGGAAGGTGGTTTCTCACTTTCTGTCTCTGTCTCTGTCTTTCTGGCAAGTGCACTAGCTCTATAGCAAAAACCTTTCCAAAAATAATAATAATAATAAAAAAATTATTTTATGTATTTATCTTTTTTTTTTTTTTTTTTTAGTGGGCCCAAAAAGATAGTTTGGT
>NW_006209227.1:1173804-1190319 GCF_000334495.1 Tupaia belangeri chinensis | reverse complement strand
GGGACGTGAACCGCGGTCGACTACGTGGGAGTCCAGCGACATAGCCATTACGCTAACTGCTGGTTCCCCAGAAAGATAGTTTTTAATTGAATCTCTTTTGAACCTCATACCAACCCTATCCCCTCCCACTTCTGCTGAAACTACTCAGGCCTTAAACCTTTTTTATAGAATTATATATACTTTAGTGTTTATTTTTTTTTGTTTTTTTTTTTTTTACTTTTCTGCTTAGAGAAGCTGATCTAACTCTCAAGGATGTTATAACATACTGTAGGATGTTATAACATATAGTAAAAGATAATCATTTGTAGGATGTTATATAGTATGAGATAATTGTAGGATGTTGTAACATTTAGTATGAGATAATCATTTTTCTTCACTGATTTGGAATGTAGCACATATAGAAGTCTTAATATATGCTGAGATCACGCTTAGGTTTTCTAGGACCTTGATCTATTTTTTAGACTATTACCATACAAATTACTGTTGCTTAAAGTATGTTTTCATATATGTATGTCTGCTACTACCACTTTGTACTTTTTCCTCCATTAACTGTTTTTCCTTTCATTTCTTCCTTAAAGGAAATCCTTTAAGAACCTCCTTTGAGAACCAGTAGTTAGCGTAATGGCTATGTCGCTGGACTCCCACGTAGTCAACCGTGGTTCGCGTCCCAGACCCAGTGACTTAAAACTCACGCCGGGCGCGTGTGCGTGCGTGCCCAAGATCCCGAGAGGAGAATGGAGGAGAAGGGATTGCGGTGTGACCATCCCCCCCCGGGGGGGGTGATTTTTCACTTTCTTTCTCTCTGTCTCTGTCTGTCTGGTGAGCGTACGCGCCCTATAGCGAAAAACCTCTCAAAAAAAAAAAAAAGAACCTCCTTTTCCAGACCATTACTAACTCTAATCCTCCTTTCTAAAGTGAAATCAATTTCCTCTCTCTAATGCCTTAATTTTTGCCTAAATCCCATTATTTTTCTAGTTACCTGTGTTCAAAATTACCACCATAAGCAGCTCTTTCCACAGCTGTGAACTCTTCTACATCTTTCCCCCATCCCAAAGTCTATAATTCTCAGGGTGAGAAATAAACACTCTGGAAACAGGATAAGAAACAGGGTTCCCAAAACCTCCTCCTCCTGGTCCTTTCAGCAAGTTCTTTTTAATTTCACATTCCTTATTTCTCTATGTTATTAGAAAATCCTTTATCTGATATTATAACAAAAAAACTGAGGAATAGGGCATAAGTAAAGTAAAACAATGGGATATTGAAGGCCATAAAGGAAAGCACGGCCATGGGACCAGCAGTTAGTATAATGGCTATATCACTGAACTCCCATGTGGTTGACCACGGTTCGAGTCCCCGACCCAGTGGCTTAAACTCACGCCAGACCTTTGTGAATGCATATCCAAGATCCTGAGAGGAGAATGAAGGAGAAGGGATTGTGGCGTGGCCATCCCCTCTGGGAGGTGATTTCTCACTTTCTGTCTCTCTCTGTCTTTTCTGGCAAGCACACGCACCCTATAGCAAAAACCTCTCAAAAAAAAAAAAAAACTCCATTTGTAAGGGCAAACATAAATTGCAGGTAGCCCTGGAGCTGAGGAACAGCTTTGATTTTTGGTAAAATTTGCAAGTCCACAGCTTTCTGATCAATCTTACGCTGCTCTGAAATCTCGTATTTCTCCTTCTCTTTGTCAAAGATATCACCTTCCTGGTGTCTGGGCTTCCGAAGTTTCTTTTTCTTGAAGTAAGCATTGGTAAGGTGCTTTAGGATTTTTACTTTGCTAATATCAATTTTCGTGGAGGTGGCGATGACAAATTTCTGATGTATTCTATGCAGTGGAACTCGATTGAGAACCAGCTGTCCAGTTACAAGTAGCAAGCCACTGTTCAGTTGCTTCAGGAAAACCACTCTCTTGCCTCTGTGGTGTCCAGTGAGGATGACCAGAATGGTCCCAGGAGTGATGCTAGCTCGCAGCTCTCTCACATGCTGACTGAAGGGTTTTTTGCCGTGGCTCAACAGCTTTCAAGGCACATCTTCAGTAGGATAATACCTAGGCATTTTGTGCAGTTTAACTAGCCGGGTACCACCATTCTTGTCTCTATCAACTGGTTTTGTGACAGTTGCCAGAACCTTCTCCTCCTTTTTCTTTTCACTATTGGATTTAGTGGCCGAATATTTCCTCTTATACATGGCCTTCCTGGAATACATGGCAGACTGGTGTATCTGCCAATGCCCCGGACTAAGATAGGGTTTTGGCTGCATTGGGGCTTCCCTTTCTTTGGCTTTTTAGCCTTGGAGTCACCCTTTTTAACCTTGCCACTGGCATCAGACTTCTTGGCTTCGGGCTTCTTCTCCTTAGTATCCTGCTTTGCAGTTTTTCCACCTGCCATCTTAGGTAGTGGGAAAGATAACATTGGGTATATTTGGTTTGTTAAAAGACATTTGAGGGGCCACTCTCGCAAAACTGAAACAACTTTATTTGAGAGGCCAGCCAGAAGTGTGGTTGTTGCAATTGGATCCCACAGGGCCTATTGATTACCTGGTTCCAGTCTCAGAAAGCACACCTGACATGTGTGTTTGTATGCCCAAAATACTGAAAGGAGAAATGAAGGAGAAAAGATTGTAGTGTGGGCTCAGCAGGTTGGATGGTGGTTAAGTCCCACATGGCCTACTGTAGTTCGAGAACCAGACCTGGTGGCTTGCTTTCTCACTTTCCTTCTCTCTTTCTCTCTGTCTCTCTCTGGTGAATTAAAATAATAATAATAATAACAATAATAATAAATTAGATTAAATAGATAATTATTTTTTAAAATAACACTATAGTGTGACCGTTCTCCATTGAGGGGATGCATTCTTGCTTTCCCTCACACTCCAGCGAGTGCACACACAAAACTAAAAAAAAAACAAACAAAAATATATATTAAAAAAAGGAAACATAAACATCTTAGAAATTGAGTGGCTCTGTGGTGTGTATATACACATGGGAATCTGTTTTGTTTTATTTTTAAACTTTATTTTGAAATAATTTTAGGCTCATAAGAAGTTGCAAAGATAGTATGAGTTCCCACATACCTTCATCCAGTGTTCCTCAGTGGTAACATTTCATTGTCTGAGTATATTATCAAAACCAGATGGAACCAGCAGATAGCATGATGGTTAAGGTGCTAAACACTCCCACATGGCTGACCATGGTTCAAGTCCAGGACCTGGTGGCTTGCTTTCTCACTTTCCTTCTCTCTTTCTCTCTGTCTCTCTCTGGTGAATTAAAATAATAATAATAATAACAATAATAATAAGTAAATGAATAAAGTTAAGTTTAAAAAAAAAGACAATTAACAGTACAATACCAGTAAACTACAATTTTACCTGAGTAACATATACTCTGTAATTAACCTCATAATTCATTTGGTTAGAAACCATGTAAAACAGTCAGGAACCCACCTGCTTTTCAGCTATCTTTTTTTTATTTTTCAAACTGAGCTATGTGCATTAAAAGAAAAAGTGAGAAATTCAGCAAAGAAAAGGGTGGAAGGAACTTAGTGGACCTTCTTGCCAAAGCCAGCTCTACAGAATTTCCTTTTGTTCCTTCCTTTGACAAATATTTCCATATCCCCAAGTAGCCAACCAAAAGTTTCATGGAATAGTAGATTACTCATCCTGTTTGGTATGTTCTGTCTCTAGTTCTACCCTGTTTCTAGGGGAGGAGCAAAGTTAAGTTAGGCAGGGGAGGGAATCCATAACCTCTGCTGTTGTTACGAATCAAAAGCAAACACTGTTGCCCTCCCCTGTGACTTCTGACTGAGACAAAGGAAAATAATGTCAACAGGAACAAATTGACAGAGGCCTCCTCTGCCAGCTATTGCAAATATACAACAGAGTTTCAGGTTCTCCTGGTCATACAAAGTTAATGCTGCCCTGGAAGTTGTTTCATATGGAGAGTTGGCTCTTGTCCTGTGCTTGAGGCAGTAGTGAAAGTGTGTGCTTATTACTATAATAATAATATCCCACTTAAAAGTCATTTGGTTGCACTTGACAAAGTGGAAATAATAAAACAGCAACACATTTCAACTTTTTTTTTTTTTGATAAAGGGCTTGTGTGTTTACCAGAGAGACACAGCAAGAGAGAGAGAAAGGAAAAGAGTAACAGCAAACCGCCAAGTTCAGGACTCAACCATAGTTGGCCATGTGGGAACCCAACACGTTAATCACCATGCCATCTGCTGGCCCCTTAGACTTTTTTAACAGGGAAGATGCAGAATGTAACTTTATGAATATATCAGCAATTTTTTTTTAAAGGAGATCTTGTGGTAAGGACCACCTAGCAGGAGTCAAATATTTTCCTGTTGCTATGAAGCCCCTAACCAATAATGGAGGTGCCCTGACTTTAAAAAGTCCAATAGGGCTGGCCCTGTCACATAATGATTAAGGGAGCCAGATCCCATGTGACTTGCTGGAGGTGTGTGCTTATGCACTCAAACTCCAAAAAAGAGAACAGAGAAGGGATTTCAGTGTGGCCATTCCCCCAGGAACGCCTTCTCACTTTCTCTCCAGCAAGTGCAGGTACCCTACTGCAAAGTAAGAAAGAGAGAGAGAGAAAGAAAGAAAGAAAGAAAATACCATATCTAATCATTTCTAAGTAATTTGTCCTCCTTAAACATTTTCCTAAGTATTTTTGGTATATTGGAAAGTTAGTGATTGATGGGACCAAAGGCTAGTAACTCCCAGCTTTTGCTATCAACTCCATGAGAGGAAAGACCTATGCCCTCAAGAACCCCATAGTCAAATTAGAGGGATGGTAACTAGTACAAATGGACCATGAGAGTGCAGAAGAAAGGAAGTGGAATAGGGAATAGAAAACCAGACGAAGAAGACAAGAAATAGGCATTGAGGAAGAGCCCTTTGTCAAGTGGAGGTGGATTTTAAATATTGTTTTAGTTCAGAGATACAGGATTAGTGTCTATTTTAGCCAGGAGGTACAAATGTGTGGCCTGGTAATTCTACCCCTCTATTTGAAGAAGCCACACACCACTTTAGTGAACTGAAACCAGATGACAGCAGTTGATATAACAGAAGGTGCTGTGCAGAGAGTAATCTGATCAAATTCACCAGACCTCTTCTTCCCCAGGAACTGACTATGCATTAGAATAATGGGGAACCTGGGGCCAGCAGGTGGCATGGTAGTTTAAGGTGTTAGACTCCCATATGGCTGACTCTGGTTTGCATCCCAACCTAGTGGCTTCCTTTCTCACTTTCTCTTTCTTTCCCTGTCCATCTCAGTCAATTAAAATAAATAAATAAATAAATAAAGTTAAATAATTCTTAAAAAAAAGAAAAAATAAATAAAGAATGGGGAACCTAAGTCTAAATCAACACTAAAGACAAAGGTTCCAATGAAAGAATGAAATTCAAGGAAGAACCTGGGATAGGAAATATTTTGTCCTTGAAGTAATTTTTTAAAATTTGTTAAAGAATTATTTAGTTTTATTTATTATTATTTTTAATTTGTTTTAGGGCATGCACACTCACCAGAGAGAGAGAAAATGAGAAAGCAAGCCACCAGGTCTGGAACTCAAACTGCGGGCAGCCAAGTGTAAATCCAGTGCTTCAGCTACCATGTCTGCTGCTGGCCCTGCACATTAGTTAATTATTAAGAAATTTTGTTAAAGAATTATTTATTTGCATCTTTTTTTTAAAAGAATTATTTATTTAATTTCATTTATTCATTAATTTATTTTAACTTGACCGGGGGGGGGGGGGGGGGGGTTGAGAAAGCAAGCCATCAGCTTTAGGACTGGAACCATAGTCAGCCATATGGGAGTGTCCAGCACCTTAACTACCATGCCACCTGCTGGCCCCCTTGTTTTGTTTTTAATTCACCAAATAGAGGGAAAGTGAAAAAGCAAGCCTCCAGGTCCAGGACTTGAACCGCTGCCAGCCATGCAGGGATCCAGCACCTTAACCACCATGGCACCTGCTGACCCCAAAAATGATTTTTAAATCAAAGTTATTTATGCTTTTATTTTTAAATAATAAACAGATTTTTAAACTTTAAAACAGTACAAGAGGTTATATAGTAAAAACTAAGTCCTTTCCAACCAAAAATAAATTTTCAGTTTAAGGCTGGACTATGTTTTTTAAAAATCAGATGAAGGTGGATTCAACAGGTGGTATAGTAGCTATGGCACTGGACTCCCACATAGCTGTTCACAGTTTGAGTCCCACTGGGCACATGTGTGCCCAAAATCCCAGGAGGAGAATGGAGGAGAAGGGATTGTGGCATGGCCATTCCCCTTTGGGGGCAATTTCTCATTTTTTCTCTTACTGTCTCTCTCCAGCAAGCACACATGCCCTGTGGGAAAAACCTTTCAAAAAAAAAATCAGATGAAGGATACATTTTGTTAAAAGAAATAAGCAGCTGGGATCAGCAGTTGATGTAATGGCTGTGTCACTGAACTCCCATGTAGTCAACCGCGGTTCAAGTCCCAGACCCGGTGGCTTAAACTCACACTGGGCACATGTGCGTGCACACCCAAGATCCCAAGAAGAGAATGGAGTAGAAGGGATTGCGGCGTGGCCATCCCCCCTGGGGAGTGATTTCTTGCTTTCTGTCTGTCTCTGTCTTTCTGGTGAGCACACGCACCCTGTAGCAAAAACCTCTCCTAAAAAATAAAATAAATTTAATAAACAAATAAAATTTTTAAAAACCTCTCCAAAAAATAAAAGAAAGAAGCTTGTTTCAGAGCCTGACCATTGTTCCAAATCCTGGTCTTCCACTTCCTAGCTGTGCAACCTTAGCCAAGGTATTAGATGCTGTGCTATCCTGCATTCTCTTAATCTCAGCACACAGTGAGAAACTCTACTACCTGTGGAACAGTGATAATGGCATTCTTATATTAAAAAAAAAAAAAGGCGTGCCCTTCTCTTGGCAACAAGAGGAAAGACTAGTTGGACTTGATGTATTGAGTCTCTTGGGGCACCTAGCTGCCTTTGCTCTGGAGGTGGTATTTCTGAGGCAATTGTCCCAGCTGCTGCTTCTAATAATTGCTCTGTCTTTGTTATCCCTATTTTCTTGCATGGTCACCTTAACAGGGGTCCTCTAAGTTAAGGGAAGGTCTTGCCTGCCTCCTTTTTCAGCTTTGTCTGGTGTGGCCTTGTGATCATCACAGCTCTTGGTTTAGTCCCCCAAAGGCAACTCATCTCTTTTGATTTTGCTATCTCCTCTTGTGAAAGTCTTCAAACAAGGGTGTTCAAACTGATCAGAGAACATAGAAGTGCTTACATGCATAGTGAAAGGATTGTGAAGCAGAAAGGGCTACTAAAGAGAGATCAACAAAAATGGTTACGTTGCTGGACGCCCACATAGTTAACAGCTTTTCAAGTCCCAGACCCAGCAGCTTAAAAACTCACATCAGGGGGACCAGCAGTTAGCGTAATGGCTATGTCACTGGACTCCCACGTAGTCGACTGCGGTTCGAGTCCTGGACCCGGTGGCTTAAACTCATGCCGGGCGCGTGTGTGTGCGTGCCCAAGATCCCGAGAGGAGAATGGAGGAGAAGGGATTGCGGCGTGGCCATCCCCCCTGGGGGGTGATTTCTCGCTTTCTGTCTCTCTGTCTCTCTCTGTCTGTCTGGCGAGTGCACGCGCCCTATAGCAAGAACCTCTCCAAAAAAAAAAAAAAAAACTCACATCAGGTGCATGTGCATGCATGCCTAAGATCTCAAGAGGAAAGTGGAGGAGTACGGATTGCAGCGTGGCTATCCCCTCTGGGTGGGGGGTGATTTCTTGCTTTCTATCTCTCTGGCTAACACATAAAGAACTTTAAATGCTAAGAAGTCAGGACATTTTTTTTTTTTTAAGTTTTTTTAGAGGTTTTTGCTGTAGGGCCCGTGCGCTTGCCAGATAAGACAGACGGAAGGTGAGAAATCATCCCCCAGGGGAATGGCCACGCCTTAGTCCCTTCTCCATTGTCCTCTCGGGATCTTGGGCACACATGCACATGCGCCCGGCATGAATTTTAAACCACTAGGTCCGGGACTCGAACTGCAGTTGACTACATGAGAGTCCAGTGACATAGCCATTATGCTAACTGCTTGTCCCAAGTCAGGACTTTTCTATGAATGGTGGGAAGCTACTGAAAGTACTTGAAGAGGCGATAGTGATACGATCTTGCTTGTGTTTTAGGACTCTGACTCTAGTAACAGTAATATTGCATTGTAGGAAAAGTAATGATGCATTTTTGCATAGAAAAATACATCATGACTTTTCCAACAACCTGATAGATTGTAGATACTGAGGAACAAGCAAGTGGTACTTTGCCTTGATTGCACATAAGAATCACTTTTTTCTTAAGTTTCCTTCTTTCTTGAAAGAAAGAGAGGAACCAGCAGATGGTGTGGTGGTTATGTGGCTGACCATGGTTCAAGTCCCAGACCTGGTGACTTGAAATTCATGCCAGCTGTGTGTGTATGCATGCCCAGAATTTCAAGAGGAGAATGGAGTAGAAGGGATTGCAGTATGGCCATGCCTCCGAGGGTGATTTCTCACTTTCTGTCTCTGTCTCTCTAGGGAGCATAGGCACCCTGTGACAAAAATCTCTCTATAAAAGAAAGACAGGGAAGGGACCAGCAGTTAGCATAATGGCTATGTCGCTGGACTCCCACGTAGTCGACCACGGTTTGAGTCCTGGACCCGGTGGCTTAAACTCATGCCGGGCGTGTGTGCGTGTGTGCCCAAGATCCCAAGAGGAGAATGGAGGAGAAGGGATTGCAGCGTGGCCATCCCCCCTGGGGGGTGATTTCTCGCTTTCTGTCTGTCTCTCTCTATCTACCTGGTGAATGTACACGCCCTATAGCAAAAACGTCTCCAAAAAAAAGAAAAGAAAGACAGGGCCAGCAGGTGCTGTAGTGGTTAAGACACTAGACACTCCTACATGGCCAACCATGGTTCAAGTCCTGAACCTGGTGGCTTGCTTTCTCACTTTCCCTCTCTGTGTATCTCTCTGGTCATATTAAAAGGAATGAATAAAGAAAATTAAATAAATAATTATTTTTTAAAAAATGAAAGAGAGGCAAGGTACTTATTTTTTAATTACTTATTTATTTAATTGTATTTGTTATTATTATTTTAATTTGACCAGAGAGAGACTAAAGGAAAAGTGAGAAAGCAGGCCACCAGGTCTGGGACTCAAACTGTGGTTGGTCATGTGAGAGTCCAGTAACTTTAACTGCCACACCACTTGCCAGCCCTAGAGGTAGGTACTCTTGACAGGGTCTCAGCACACCATGATCCTTCCCCTAGTCTCCCAGCAGCCAAGGGCACAGATGGAAGCAGACAGGTGCAATGCATTCAGATTGATCTACTCCTCCCATGTGGCTCCAGTTCACACAATGGCACTCTACTACCTGGGCCACCACGGACAAAGAGTAGGGTTTTTTTGCTTGTTTTTATTTTTTGCCTGAAGGAACCTGGGCTTACCAGAGGGAGACAGACAGTAAAGGAGAGGAGAAAGCACCCTCCATGGGGAATGTTCATGCCACAGTCCCTTCCCCATCTCTCCCTGCTCTGAGACTCTGGGCAAATGTGCCCATGTACCCAGTGTGTTTTCAGCTACTAAGTCAGGGACTTGAACTGTGTAGTTGGCCATGTGGAATCCCACTGCTTCAGCCATCAGGCCTTGGAGCTGGCCCAAGAATTACATTTTAAAATGAACATTCCCAGGCTTCACCCAGAGATTCTGATTAAAGAGATCTGAGATGAGGCTTTGGAAACAGCACCTTTCTTTTTTTCTTTGAAAGAATTATTAATTTAATTTATTTACTTAATTATTTTTTAAATAATTGTTTATTTATTTAATTCCATTTGTTGTTATTACCATTTTTTTTATTATTTGACTAGAGAGGCAGAGAGAGAAAGGGAAAGTGAGAAAGCAAGCTGCCAGGTCCAGGACTCAAACTGCGGTCGGCCATGTGGGAATCCAGCGACCTTATCCACCATGCCACCTGCTGGTCCTACTTATTATTTTAATTTGCTATAGAGCACATGCACTCATCAGAGAGAGACAGGCAGAGAAAAAAAGAAAAACGAGAAAGCAAGCTGCTAGCTCCAGGACTCAAACCATGGTCAACTAGGTAGGATTCCAGCATCTCAGCCACCCCACCCCCTGCTGGCCTGGAAATAGCATCTTTAACAAGGTCATAAAACTGTAATTTAAGAAATAATGAACTGGAAGCCAGCAGGTGGTGTTGTAAGGCACTGGTCAGCCACATGGTCAACCGTGGTTCAAGTCCCAAACCCGGCAGCTTGAAAAAAATTAGACTGGGCGTGTATCCATGTGTGACCAAAATCCCAAGAGAAGAAGGGCAAGGTGCTTTTAAGGTGTGACCATTCCCCTTAGAGAATGATTTCTCACTTTCTCTCTTTCTGTGTCTCTCTCTACCAAGTACACACACCCTATAGCAAAAACTTAAAAAAAAAAAAAAAACCAGAAAGAAAGAAAGAAAAGAAAGGAAAATGAAAGAAACAATTAACAAGAGATCGAAGGAAAAAAATGAGTTGATGAGACCAGCAGTTGGCGTAATGGCTATGTCCCTGGACTCCCATGTAGTCAACCACAATTCG
Organism: Tupaia belangeri chinensis; assembly: GCF_000334495.1. Taxonomy (NCBI): domain Eukaryota; kingdom Metazoa; phylum Chordata; class Mammalia; order Scandentia; family Tupaiidae; genus Tupaia; species Tupaia belangeri. The sequence goes on along the minus strand of NW_006209227.1, from coordinate 1,179,707 downwards.
AGTCCCGGACCCGGTGGCTTAAACTCACACTGGGAACATGTGCATGCGTGCCCAAGATCCCAAGAGGAGAGTGGAGTAGAAAGGATTGTGGCATGGCCATCCCCTCTGGGGGGTGATATCTCACTTTCTGTCTCTCTGCCTTTGTCTGTCTTTCTGGCGAGCACACGCCCTATAGCAAAAGCCTCTCAAAAAAAAAAGATTTGAGTTGGGACCAGCAGGTGGCATAACAGTTACGTCTCTGGATTCCACGTGGCCAACCATGGTTCAAATCCTCGACCTGGCAGCTTTAAACTCACACTGGGAACATGTGCATGCGTGCCCAAGATCCCAAGAGGAGAGTGGAGTAGAAAGGATTGTGGCATGGCCATCCCCTCTGGGGGGTGATATCTCACTTTCTGTCTCTCTGTCTCTCTCTCTCTCTGGTGAGTACATGCACCCTGTAGCAAAAATATCTCTCTCAAAAAAAATTAGTTTGGAGGCTGTTGTACCAACAGTATTAGAGAGAAAGAACTAGCAACTGCCAAAAGTAGAAAACAATCATTTTTGTATAGCTAATTTTCTGAAAAAAACTAACACTTAATTTTAGTTGTTATATTATCAGTCCTGAGTTCTGTGCATCATGTAGGCAAAGTAGAAAACGAGAAAGAATTAAAGTTAGTTTTATTTGAAATGCTACAACTAAGAGAGAGCTATTCCTTCCTTTAATTTGTTTTCAAGTTATGATACTCAAATCCATCACATGCAGTTTCTGTTGTATGTCTATCTAATATTTAACATATATAATACTTCCAAGTATAAAAGTAGACTTAGGTCTTATTTGTACTCCTAAGCAGATGAGAACAAGTGAAAGGATGGAAATTAATATCTGAACTACACAAAGCACTGCAGCAAGTTTTCTAGGAATTACAACAATTTAAGTGAATAAAACCAATCAAACATGAATTAATATGACCAAGCTTTTACGTACTTTTCCTTTATTGAAGATTATGTATATAGAGAATAAAGTAATATGGGCTTTTATTAGAGAATTTGAAGTGTTCATAAGAAGTTACTTCCTTTTTTTTTTTTTTTTTTTTTTTTTTTTTTTTTGCCTTTTCCAATCTTGATATGATACAATGATGTCCTGCCATTTGTATCTTTTTTTTCCCGTGTTTTTGCCATAGGGCACATGTGCTCACCAGAGAGAGACAAAGAGAGGAAAAGTGAGAAGTCACTCACCCCAGGAAGGAAGGCCATGCCGCAATCCCTTGTCTGCCATTTTCCTCTCAGGATTTTGGGCACACACATACACACACACACCTGGCATGATTTTCAAGGTGCCAGGTCTGGGAATTGAACTGTAGGTGGCTATGTGAGAGTCCAGCACCTTAACCACCATAACACCTTCTGGCCCTGTATCATATTTTACAATTTATAAGTCAGTTTTTGTAGGCATTTTATATTATCCTGGAACAACCTTAAAGTCTTGTTATTATCCGTTGTTTATATAGCAGATTAAATGACTTAACTGAGATCACATCGCTACTACGTGAAAGAAGTTATACTCCAGTGCAGGTGTTCTGCCCCAGACCAGTTGTATTTTCCTCTCTCTCAGCTTCTTTTTGTGACTAAACATGAGGTCTTCAAAAACTTAGTGGAGGGGCCTGCAGGTGACGTGATGGTTAAGGACACTGGACTCCTACATGGCTGAAAAAGGTTCAAGTCCCAGACCTGGCAGCTTGCCTTTTTCCTATCTCTCTCACTCTGTCCCTCTCTGGTCAAATTAAGTAAATAAATAAATAAATAAAGTTAAGTAAAAATAATTCTTAAAAAATAATCATAGAGGAATGTGTATATTTTGATAAAACTATGCCAGAAGTAGAAAACAATCATTTTTGTATGGATCTCAGTATTTGTATACCAAAATAAACTTGTGTTAATTGCATTTTCCATGAACTTTTTGAAGTCCTTGTATACACTAACATACCTTATCTTTTTTTTTTTTTTCCAGAGGGGTTTTTGCTATAGGGCACATGAGCTTGCCAGAAAGACAGAGAGATAGAAAGTGAAAACTCGCTCCCCAGGGGGGATGGCCATGCCACAATCCCTTCTCCATTCTCCTCTCGGGATCTTGGGCACGCACGCACACGCGCCCGGCGTGAGTTTAAGCCACCGGGTCCGGGACTTGAACTGTGGTCGACTACACGAGAGTTCAGTGACATAGCCATTATGCTAACTGCTGGTCCCGTCATACCCTATCTTCATAACCGGAATGAATCCCTCAGATTTAGCTGTAGGCAACTAAAAAAAATTTTTTTTTAATTTTTTCTATGAGAAAAAGAGAGACAGAGATACAAGCATCCCCAACAAGGTTCTCACACCTCAGTCTACCCTTTCTTCCCCCACCTTCCATCTCAGCCAGGCAGGAATGTGCAGGGAAGCCCTGGGATATAATCCCAGGACCTTCCCATATAGGGTCCAGTTGTAATTACCACTTTGTCAGTGCTTAGCCTCTCAAAATATTTTTATGTTGGACATAAAAATTTAGTTTTCAGAGCACAGTCATTTTATAATAAAACCAGCTAAACTGGCATAATGGTTATGTTACTGGACTTTCACATAGTGGACCAGGCCTGGTGGCTAAAAACTCATGCTAGAGGCATACATGTCTTAGATCCCAAGAGGAGAATGGAGGAGAAGGGATTATGGCGTGGCCATCCCCCCCCCCAAGGGGGTGATTTCTCACTTTCTGTCTCTCTGTCTTTCTATTTCTCCAGCAAGCGCACACACCCTATAGCAAAAGTCTCTCAAAAAAAAAAAAAAAAAAAACCCACTAGACTGATAAAAATAAGGATTGAATAAAATGGGTAGAAGAGACATCCCCAAATAAGTTTTTTCATTATTTCGCCCTCAAGAAGATGGAGCATCCATCACTCCCTGCCCTTTAAAGTTGTGCTGCCTGCAGTGACTTCCTTCTAAAGAGGACAATGTAGAAAGGAGGGGAGGGACCAGCTAGTGGCATGGTGGTTAAGGTGGCTGGATTCCACATGGCCAACAGCATAGTTTGAGTCCCTGGCCTGGCGGCTTCAAACACACACTAGAGGGGCCAGCATATGGCATAGCAGTTATGTCACTGGACTTCCCGGGGGCTTCAGATTGACTCTGGGTATGTGTGCATGCATGCCCAAGATCCAGGGAGGAGAAGGGATTGCAGCATGGCCATTCCCCCAGGGGGTGATTTCTCACTTTCCCTCTCACTGTCTTTGTCTCTCCCTTTCTCTGGCAAGTACATGCACCCTAAGGCAAAAAACTACAAACAAAAAAAAAAAAAAAGAAAGAATAAAAAGAGAAACACCAGATGTAGATCTATGTGTTCTCAAATTTCCAAGAGGAAAATGAAGAAGGGATTGTAGCATGGCCATCTCCCCTGGAGAGTGCTTTCTTACTTCTCTCTCTCTGTCTCTCTATAGCACGCACACCGTGTGAGTGCGTGCACCCTATAGTAAATTTTTAGAAAAAAGAAAGGAGTGGGGACCAGCAGGTGGCATGGTGGTTGAGGTGCAGGACTCCCACATGGCTGACCGTGTTCAAATCCCAATCCTGGAGGCTTGCTTTCTCATTTTCTTTCGCTCTATCTCTGGTGAGCACACATGCTCTATAGTAAATTTTTAAATAGTAATAATAATAGATAAAATTTAAATAAATAAATTTAGAAGAGAAAAAAAGGAGAGGAAAAGAGTAACCTCACAGTGGAGGAGACTGGCAAACACTAGCTCAGCCAGGTCTTCAAGTTCATCAACAGTGGCATGTCATGTTGATAGCATGTACTCTTATGTGATGTGACAAGAGTGGCCCTTCACCTCTGAGGTATTACTCCCAAAACCTATAACCCTAGTCTAATCATGAAAAGAGCCCCAACTGATAGACTCCCTGGATACATCTGACCGGTACTCCTCAAACTGTCAAGGTCGACCAGGTGCTGGCACAGCAGGGATAAGGCTGAAACCTACAAAGGAGTGTTTCTGGGTTTGTGTCCTGGGACCTCCTGGCACACCATGCCCACTCATGTGACTGTGATTCAGAACAGCTGAGTCACGGGTGGTTTGTGGTGTGGGGGCCCTGTAAGGAATGCCTGTCTCATGGAAGAAATAAATACACCTTAAAAAAAAAAAATGACAAGGTCATCAAAAATAGGAAAGTCTGGGAAACTCTCACAACTAAGTGGAGACTTAGGAGATGTGGCAGCTGAATATAATCTGGTACCCTGGATGGAATTCTGTAACAGGAAAAGACATTAAATTAAACCAAGGAGGGGCCGACAGGTGGCATAATGGTTAAGGGCGCTGGACTCCCACATGGCCAACCACGGTTTGAGTCCCGTACGTGGTGGCTTGCTTTCTCACTTTCCCTCTCTCCTTGTCTGTCTCTCTCTGATCAAACTGGAAAATAAAGTTCAATAAAATAAATCTTTAAAAAAAAATTAAAAATTAAAACCAAGGAGATCAGAATATGGTTTCAATTTTAGTCAATAATAATGTATGAATATTGGTTCATTAGTTGTGACATGTAAAATGTTACTAGGAGAAACTGGGTGTGAAGGTTATGAGAATTCCGTATTTTATAGTTTTTTGTAAATCTAAAACTATTCTAAAAATAATAAGTGTTTTTTTTTTTTTTAAAAGTTGAATAGGCTAACACCTGATAAACCAATTTCCTTCTGGTGAATTGTTATGAACTGAAATGTTTTAGATCTTCTATCTTCAGTTTGGTAATCAGGATTTAGGTTAATATCATTAGAGAATTATCACAGTATCATTGAGAAGTGTCCAGCTTGAGTATGAACTGTTTTAAAGGAGATGAGTAAATAAGCTCTTTGGTTCTAACTAGGAGGAACCTATAAAATTATCAGAATAATGCCCCAACATAAAGCAGTCTCATGTTTTTTAAAAGTAACGTGGGTGAAATAGATAAATACATAGTGACACGTACATAATTAGGACCATAAGTTTTATCAAATATCTATAAATACAGAAATCTTGTCCACCTCCATACTACCTGTCTTTTTTTAATAAAGTAATATTACCCACACTTTTTATGTGCATCTTTGATATTAATACCTGGCACACAGTAGGTTGTCTTTTATTGAACAGATAACTGAATGATGCTTGTTTGAGAGCAGATATATGGAGACCCTGGGCTTAGTCTGTGAGGATTCATTGAACATGAAGTGGTATTTAGTCTCTATTCAAGAGAGATGGAGATATTGCAGATTTCTGCTTGGGAGAGGCCAAAGGATAGCCAGGTCTTGGCATGGGGACACAGAGGAGCCCCAACTTAGAAACTGGGCAAACCTACACTCAGAAACCACTGTACACTGGTCCCAGGAGTCTCTCAGAGGACGTGCCTCTGAAGCCAGGACCTGGGATGTGAAGAATAAGGTCAGGAACACTCAGGCTGGTTGGCACAGGAAGAAAAGACGGTAGTGAAAGAGGAGGGAGGTATCTGTGGCTGGGGCATGATTTAGAGACCTCATGAACTATGGAATGGGCTTGCTTTGTTGTTTTGTGTGTGTGTGTGTGTGTGTGTTTGTTTTTTTTGGAAGTATAGAGAAAAGCCAAATATTGACATCTTAATTTACAGTCTTAAAAGCCCCCTGAGGGACCAGCAGTTAGTGTAATGGCTATGTCGCTGGACTCCCACGTAGCCAACCGCGGTTCACGTCCCGGAGCCAATGGCTTAAACTCACGCCGGGCGCGTGTGCGTGCGTGCCTAAGATCCCAAGAGGAGAAAGGAGAAGGGATTGCGGTGTGGCCATTCCCCCTGGGGGGTGATTTCTTGCTTTCTGTATGGCAAGTGCATGAGCCCTATAGCAAAAACCTCTAAAAAAAAAAAAAAAAAAGCCCCCTGGGACCAGGAGTTGGCAT
>NW_006209227.1:1167021-1173548 GCF_000334495.1 Tupaia belangeri chinensis | reverse complement strand
GAGAATGGAGGAGAAGGGATTACAGCGTGGCCATCCCCACTGGGGGGTGATTTCTCGCTTTCTGTCTCTCTGTCTCTGTCTTTCTGACGAGCGCGCGCACCCTATAGCAAAAACCTCTCAAAAAAAAAGAAAAAAAGACCCAGACCTGGTGACTTGAAAAATCACAATAGAGGGAACCAGCAGTTAGTGTAATGGCTGTGTCGCTGGACTCCCATGTAGTCAACCGCGGTTCATGTCCTGGACCCGGTGGCTTAGAACTCAGGCTGGGCGCGTGTGCGTGTGTGCCCAAGATCCCGAGGGGAGAATGGAGGAGAAGGGATTGCGGCGTGACCATCCCCTCTGGGGGATGATTTCTCGCTTTCTGTCTCTCTGTCTCTCTCTGTCTGTCTGGTGAGCGCACGCACCCTATAGCGAAAATCTCTCCAAAAAAAAAAAAATCACAATAGATAAATAAGCAAATAAATGCTAAAAAAAATTAAAAAGACTTAATATTTTGCAAACTGTTGATTTTTGCTCTGAAGCTTATCCTTTCACTCCAAAATGTGTTAAGATGCTCTTACTTTTGCACATGAGAGTGCTTTTTCATGTCTGCCTGGTTCCAAATAATCAGGTCCCAGGGACAGCTGTCCTCTGAGCAGAAGGCTTCCCATGGTCAAGGAGCCTCCCTTTGTGCTCAGCCTTCCTATAAATTGCTAGGGAGCTTTTAAATGAGAAAAGACCTGGATGACCCAGAGGGTGGCATTTATAAATAGTACTCCAGCCCTGTCTTTTAAGCTTGTCCACCTAATCCTCCTCGCTTAGGATTGGAAGGGACTTGACCTTTTGAGTGTTAAAACTTAGACTCTTTTTCTCCGAAAAATCTGGTTAGCTAAAAGCTGTTAAAACAAAAATGTTTTCAGTCACATGATGACCAGTCATCACAGCTAGCCTTTCATTTTGAACATTTTTAGTAAATGGTTTCACTTTTGAGGACCAGCTTTTTTTTTAAGAGTTACTTTATTTTATTTTACTTTATTTATTTATTTATTTTAATTTTAATTTTTAATTTGACCAGAGAGGGACAGAGCAAATGAGTGAGAGAGAGAGAGAGAGAGAGGAAAAGTAAGAAAGCAAGCCACCAGGTCTAGGACTCGAACTGCAGTTAGCCATGTGGGGAGTCCAGTATCCTTAACCACTATGCCACCTGCTAACCCCTCGTTATTTTTAAGACATTTACCTTAATTTTTATTTTATTTTTTTTATTAAGGGAGTATTAGTGATTTGCATTTCTTGCTTTATGAAACTGTTCCCAGATGGTCACATCTCTGTCACAAACTAAGAGCCATACTTTTTCACCCCTAAAATTATAGAACTTGGCAAGGCTCTAAGTAGCCTCCAACCCAACATCCTCAGTGTAATGCTCGTTGTACTTTTTCTAATTTTGTATTATTTATTGGGGATGAAATCTACAAGTCTTGTAAGGATTATAAAATTAAGCACATGATAAAGACACTGATAGATAATTTTCCAGATTGGGGTACATTGCAGGAAATGCATAATTGTTGAACTGGCTACATATTTTTATAAAATATTTTACAAAACAATAATTACATCCTAAATGTGAGTATTTATAGAGAGAAGAGACAACCTTGTGTTATGGAGAGCAGCCATATATTTTTAGCTGCTTTTCTCCCTTGCTCTGAAATGGAGGAATCTTTTTTTAAGAGAATTTTTTTGCTATAGGGCGCAAGTGCTTACTAGAGACAGAGAACAATGCGAAAGCCACTTCTCAGGATCTTGGGCACATATGCACATGTGCCTGGCGTGAGTTTTAAGCCACTGGGTCAGAGATTTGAACCACAGTTAACTACGTGGGAGCCCAGCAACGTAACATTACACCATCTGCTAGTCCTGGAAATGGAGTAATCTTAAATTTACTCTCCACTAAGTATTCGAAGACTAACACTTTCTCCTTTTTGTCACTTAGTAGACAGATGGGAGAGTAAGCCCTGTTCTCAGGCTTTTCTTTGCCAACCTGGACCAGTGGCAGTAATGCTTTTCCTGGAGGCTGCTAGGTCTGACCCATTGCCTACTTTGTGTAGGAACCCCTGCTCTAGGACTTTGCTTGCAGCAATTTTGCTGGAATATCTTACCGCCTTTTAGCCTAGAACTGTAGGGATAATTTAGTTTTGTTAAGGAAGTCTAATGTGGGGCCAGCAGGTGGTGTGGTGGTTAAGGCACTGGACTCCCACATGGCCAATTGCGGTTTCATTCCTGGACCTGGTGGCTTGATTTCTGACTTCCCCTCTCTCTGTTTCTGGTGAGCCTATAGCAAAATTTAAAATAATAATAGCAAATTAAATTAAATAATTATTTTAAAAGAAAAGGAAGTGATGTTCATGCTGTACTAGGCACAGAAGACACTCTCAGTTGTGAAGGAATTAAAAGCAGGTGCAGAGCAGGTCACACGAGGATTGTCTTCTGAAAACCGTGGCCTTAGATGTCTAGCAGAGTTTGCTTAGATCAGAGCTTAAAGTGGATTGATGGAGCACTGAGATCTGTTGTTTCCCCTCTTCAGTTGGGGAAGTGCTCTCTGAATATATAGAGACCTCAAACTGGGTGAGCATATTTGTCGTAATTAGAATTAGGAGACATAACCTCAGCAAGTACTATATCTTTGACTGGCTTTTGAATCTCGTTGTTAAAAAAAAAAAAGTGGTGTTTGCAAACAGGCTTCAGAGTCAGGCAGGCCCTGTGGATGCAGCAGCAGCTTCTGGAGACCTGACAAGCACAGAGGCACGTTTATTGGCCCTTGCACAGCCCACTGCCCTCAGAGCCAGACTGCGTTCGGAGGCTGGGGGTGCAGGAAGCCAGAGTCCTCTTCACACTCAGGCTCTCCACTGGATATTCCTGAAGGGTCTTTTATGACTTTTCTTGTACAGCAGCCAAAACCAGAAGGTTAAATGTAGCATCCCGCACAACGATGGTAATCAGCCCTGGTGTTCAGGGTTCTCTACTCTAGCCAAAGACAAGGAAGGTCCCAGGATAGCTACAGCTTCCACAACCACCTGGAAGTTGGGACCAGGGCCTGCAGCAAAGCCGCACTCTGGGACTGGGCAGGCTGGCAAGCCCCACTGCCCCTCCCCCCCCCGAAGAACTGCCCACTCCTCCCCAGCTCCTTGTGTGCCTAGTGTATTAGGGCCCCAGAACTATGCGCCCAGGTGCCCAAGCCTAGTCTCTGCTTGCGCCCAGCTGCTCCGGGGCCAGAAAGGAAGGATCTAACCCTTTGCTGCAGTGCACTGTGGTCCCTGCCTCCACCAGGACGTGGGCTGCAGGGCACTTGGGATGAGGGTGTGGTTGCTAGACAGCCACACACACAAAGGCACACTGAAGTATTCAGCTGTATTTATCTAAAGCTCAGTCTCTGCAGGTATTACCTTGGCAGGCTTAGCCTCTGTGCTTGAACAATGTATTGTTTTAGGTTACCAGAGACACATGCACTCACCACAGAGAGAGGGAGGGAGAAAGCACCCCCTGTGGGGCATGGTCTTGCTACAATCCCTTATCTTCTTTTTCTCCATCCTGTTGATATTTGTGTTTGGGACACCTGGTGTGTTTTTCAAACTACCAGGGACAGAATTCAAATCATATCAGCTATGTGGGATCCAGTTTGTTTGTTCATTTGTTTTTAACAAAACAAAACAACGTAATGACTTTTTTTTTTTTTTAAGGTACATGTGCTCATAGGGTGCATGTGCTCATCGGAAAGGAGAGAGACAGTGAGAGGGAAAGTGAAAAATCACTCCCCATGGGGGATGGCCAGGCCACAATCCCTTCCACCCCATTCTCCTCCTGGGATTTTGGGTGCACATGTACCCAAAGTGATTTTCAAGCCATCAGGTCTGGGATTTAAACTGTGGTCGGCCATGTGGGAGTACAACACCTTAACTACTACACCACCTGCTGGTCCTCAGCACTATCTTTTTCCATTTAGTCTTTATTTTTATCCAAGTTGTACATGTTCATCATTTAAAGAATCAGTCCACCCACCCAGTTCCTGATGAAGAGCAACACTTCTGTCTTCTCACCCCTATTTTTACTCCCCAGAGAAAGCTGCTTTCTTTGATATTTTCCTTTTTTTTTTTTTGCTAGAGGGTATGTGCACTCTCACCAGAGAGAGACAGAGGGAGAGGAGAAAGCACTTCACATGGAGAATGGTCACACCACAATCCCTTCTCCTCCATCTCTCCCTCCTTTTGGGACCGTGGGCATGCGCTTGCGCATGCTCAGCATGTTTCTCAAGCCCCTGGGTCCAGGATTCAAACCACATGATAGGCCATGTGGGGTCCAGTGCCTTAACCCCAGGCTATGAAGCCAGCCCTATCATTATATTTCTAAATAACACACTGGCTATGTCCTACAATTTCAATTTTGGGCATTATTTATCTACTTCTCACTCTGAAAAATGGCAGTTTTGTTGTTTCTCAGCACTTCACTCCTGACCACCCATACCGCTCTTGTCTACGGTCCTACTAGGGTAATTGTATTAGGTCTGTAGTCTGTGTTTTCATTCTTAAGTCTGTCAACACTACTTACAGTGAAGCCAAGTATATATACTGTGACTGCTTTTTTTTAAATAATTATTTTATTTAACTTTATATTTTATTGATTTTGATTTGAGCAGAGAAGGACAGAGGGGGGGGGAGTGATAAAGCAAGCTGCCAGGTCCAGTACTTGAACCGTGGTCAGCCATGTGGGAGTCTAGCGCCCTTAACCACCACACCACCTGCCGGCCCCCGTGACTGCTTTTTTTTAGAGAGAGATTTTTGCTACAGGACATGTGTACTTGCCAGAGAGACAAAAAGTGAGAAAGCATCCCCTGGGAGGGATGGCAGCCAAGTCACAATCCCTTCTCCTCTATTCTCCTCTCAGGACTTTAGGCATACACACACACACACCTGGCGTGAGTTTTAAGCCAACAAGGTTTAGAACTTGAACTGTAGTCAGATGCGTGGGCATGTCGCAACGTAACCATTACATCATCTGCTGGTCCCTGTGACTGTATTTTCTTCTAGTACTACCTTGGACCTTTGATTGTTTTTCCCCTGATGTCAATAATTTTTTGTTTGCTTTTTTTTTTTCCCCTTCAGATTTTTGCCATAGGGTACATGCGCTCGCCAGAGAGAGAAAGGGAAAAAGAAAATCACTTCCCAGGAAGGATGGCCACACTGCAATTCTTTCTCCTATCAGGATTTTGGGCATGCATATGCACGCATCCAACGTGTTTTTCAAGCCACTAGTCCAGGACTCGAACAGGAGAGTTGGCCATGTGGGATCCAGCATGGTAACCACCCTGCTACCTGCTAGCCCTCTATTCTACCTTTCTAGAACCCCTTTTAGACTCTTGGATTCCTCTCTGGTTTTCATGTCTTTACTCTCCTGTTTTCTATCCTGATCCTTGTCTTTGTCTTTGTCTTTCTGAGAACTTTCTTTATCTGTCTTCCTACCTCGGCACTGAGTTGTTTAGTTCTGCTATGAAAATATGTTTTTTCTTTTTTTTAAATAGGTTTTGGCCTTGGACCAGCAATTAGCATAATGGCTATGTCGCTGGACTCCCATGTAGTCAACTGCGGTTCAAGTCCCAGACCTGGTGGCTTAAATTCACGCCGGGCATGCGTGTGTGTGTGCCTAAGATCCCAAGAGGAGAATGGTAGAGAAGGGATTGTGGCATGGCCATTCCCCCTGGGGGTAATTTCTCGCTTTCTCTCTCTCTGTCTCTGTCTTTCTGGCGAGTACACACGCCCTGTAGCAAAAACCTCTCCAAAAAAAAAAGAAGTTTTGACCTTAGGGTGTGTGTGCTCATCAGAGAGACAGAGACAGTGAGAGGAAAAATGAGAAATCATCCCCTGGGGGGATGGCCACGCCACAATCCCTTCTCCATTCTCCTGAGATCTTGAGCACACACACACATGTGCCCAGCATGGTTTTCAAGCCACCGGGTCTGGAACTCAAACCCAGTTGACCATAGGTTGACCATGTGGTAGTCCAGCACTTCAGTTACTACACCCACCACCTCCTGGCCCCGAAAATGTATGTTTTTCTGAAGTCCTTTTTTATTCTCTGAATGTACTTGGTAGTTTCTTTTTTTAATTATTATTTTTTCTTTTTTTCATGAGGGAGTGGGGGAAGAAGAGAGGGAGGGGGAAAAAATAGACACGGATACCCTGGAAAGAGTCTCACCACACTGCTATCCTTTTCTCTGCCTTCTAGCAACCAGGGCCATGGCATGCCCACAGCCGAACCCTGCAGATTCAAACCCAGGGCTTTCCCACATGGCACCAGCCTCACCCTACCACCTACACCATTGTGACTGAGCTTTGACGTACTTTTAAATTGGAATTATTGACTTATTTATTCTATTGAAAAATGAAGAATCTAGAAAATATACATGCTTAGGTTAGGAGGCATTTTCTTTTTTTCTCTCTCTTTCTTTCTTTCTTTCTTTCTTTCTTTCTTTCTTTCTTTCTTTCTTTCTTTCTTTCTTTCTT
>NW_006209227.1:1149479-1164571 GCF_000334495.1 Tupaia belangeri chinensis | reverse complement strand
AGAGACAGAGACAGTGAGAGGAAAAATGAGAAATCATCCCCTGGGGGGATGGCCACGCCACAATCCCTTCTCCATTCTCCTGAGATCTTGAGCACACACACACATGTGCCCAGCATGGTTTTCAAGCCACCGGGTCTGGAACTCAAACCCAGTTGACCATAGGTTGACCATGTGGTAGTCCAGCACTTCAGTTACTACACCCACCACCTCCTGGCCCCGAAAATGTATGTTTTTCTGAAGTCCTTTTTTATTCTCTGAATGTACTTGGTAGTTTCTTTTTTTAATTATTATTTTTTCTTTTTTTCATGAGGGAGTGGGGAAAGAAGAGAGGGAGGGGGAAAAAATAGACACGGATACCCTGGAAAGAGTCTCACCACACTGCTATCCTTTTCTCTGCCTTCTAGCAACCAGGGCCATGGCATGCCCACAGCCGAACCCTGCAGATTCAAACCCAGGGCTTTCCCACATGGCACCAGCCTCACCCTACCACCTACACCATTGTGACTGAGCTTTGACGTACTTTTAAATTGGAATTATTGACTTATTTATTCTATTGAAAAATGAAGAATCTAGAAAATATACATGCTTAGGTTAGGAGGCATTTTCTTTTTTTCTCTCTCTTTCTTTCTTTCTTTCTTTCTTTCTTTCTTTCTTTCTTTCTTTCTTTCTTATTTTGCCAGAGGGCACATATGTTCACCAGAGAGAAGGGTAGGTGGGGACAAGGAAAGTGAGAAAGCATCTCCTTCCTTTGCGATTTTGGGCATGCACACACAGATGCCCAGCTGTTTTTCAAGCCACTGGATCTAGGACTCTAACTGCGCAATTGGCTGTGTAGGATCCAGCCACCTTAACCATGGGACCACGGGCTGGCCCAGACTACATTTTCTGACTGAAAGACCAACCTCTTAAGTTGTAACCTCGAACTAGAGAATAGTCACTTAAAATTCCACAGAATTTGATGATATGTAATATTTCATGTCCGTAAGAGTTATGTCATGTCCCTCAGGGGGTTTTTGTTGTTGTTGCTTTTTAAGAGAGATTTTTGCTACAGGGCGCATGTGCTCACTGGAGAGAGAGAGAGAGGAAAGTAAGAAATCAGTCCCCGGATGGATGGCCACACTGCAATCCCTTTTCTTCCATTCTTATCTTGGGATTTGGGGCATGCCCACACATGCACCAGGTGTGAGTTTCAAGCCTCTGGGTCCAGGACTTGAAAGAAGCACCTTAACCACTATACCACCTGCTGGCCCCATGTCTCTCGTTTTTAGTGTTTCTTTATAAAAGTTTATATTTTTTGTCTATAATCACTTTTTCCCTCTAAGTTGTTTTTTTTTTTCTCTTAGTTTGTTTTGCTCTTTCTTTTCTTTCTTTTTTTTTTTTTTTTAAGAGAAGTTTTTGCTATAGGGCACGTGCACTCGTCAGAAAGACAGAGAGAGACAGAAAGTGAGAAATCACCCTCCAGGGTGAATGGACACACCGCAATCCCTTCTCCATTCTCCTCTCGGGATCTTGGGCATGCACGCACACACGCCCAACATGAGTTTAAGCCACCGGATCCAGGATTGAGCTGTGGTCAACTACATGGAAGTCCAGTGACGTAGCCATTATGCTATCAGCTGGTCCCTTGCTCTGTCTTTCATAAGTGTGTGGGGGTACTTGGCTATCTTCTCACAGAAGCAGGTTCTAGAAAGGCATTGGAATGTAGGTGTGGTGAAGCTTGTGGACCAGGTCTTCACTGTAGGGTGACCTCCATGATCGTTTCCTTGGAGTGCCTCTGATATCTGTTTCTTTAGATCTTTTATCTCGGTCAGTCAGGTTCTCTTGGTAAATTTTAGTTTTTGCACTATTCATGTCCTTTCCCTTTCTGATAATTTCTAGGTACATGCAATCTTTGAATTCTAATAAATAAAAATCTCTCTTTGAAGTCTCTAAACAGATGTCTTTTTTACTCTCGTGTTTTCTTTTCCTTTTTAAAGAGAGAGAGAGGTATTTTTTGCTAGCGTCTCATAATGATGCTGTTCTCCCACTCCTGCCTCCCGGTTAGCTAGGATTATAGGTGTGTGCAGTGACAGCCAGTGCGTTCAGGTTGACCCAGAACCGAACCCACCTTCCATGAGACTGCCAGCCTCCCAACAGGTGATGCTTCTTGTGCGTCAGTGTGGCCGGACCTCCTGCACATTCTTATCTGTTTCATGGCACTTACCAGTTTAGCAAACTTGCTAAAAAGTAAACTAGCAAATAAGCAAATAAAATTACCTGGAATACAGAGAATAGGAGTCACTTTCAGTGCCTTATTTTTTCTTAATCATATTTGATCAGAAATTGGATGAACCTTCGGGATGCTGAGACAGGAAAAATACTCTGGCAAGGAACAGAAGACTTATCTGTCCCTGGTGTGGAGCATGAAGGTACTTTCCAACCCTTTGTCTGCACTGGGCATAACTGATATTGGAGCAGGACCTGGGTGGCCGGGTGCTAAGTTAACACACACCTGATAGGTGGAGAGCCCTTGAAGGCACAGCACATTAATCCATGTTTTGTTGACATTTTCATTCCTTTCTTATATTTTTCTTTCGTACTTTCTTCCTTTTTTGGGGGGGAGGGGGAGGTTTTTGCTATAGGGCTCAGACACTCGCCAGGAAAACAGAGACAGTGAGAAATAACCCCCCCAGGGGGATGACCACACTGCAATCTCTTCTCCTTTCGGGATCCTGGGCATGCACGCACATGTGCCCAGAGTGAGTTTAAGCCACTGGATCTGGGACATGAACCATGGTCAACTGCATGGCAGTCCAGCAACACGGCCTACTTTCTAAAATACATTATGTGCTGAAATTTTAGCATTTGAACATTGCCAAAGGTAGAAATTAAGTTTTTTATTTTTTCAAAAGAAAATTTGGGGTTTTTTGTTGTTTGTTTTTTGTTTTTTGGGTTTTTTTTTTTTGAGAGGTTTTTGCCATAGGGCCCGTGCACTCGCCAGACAGAGAGAGGCAGAGAGACAGAAAGAGAGAAATCACCCCCCTCCCCCGAGGGGGGATGGCCACGCTGCAATCCCTTCTCCTCCGTTCTCCTCTCGGGATCTTGGGCACGCACGCACACGTGCTTGGCATGAGTTTCAAGCCACTAGGTCTGGGGATCTTGGGCACGCACGCACACGCGCCCAGCGTGTTTCAAGCCACCAGGTCCAGGACGTGAACCGCAGTTGCCTACACGGGAGTCCAGCAATATAGCTATTACACTAACTGCTGGTCCCTGTTTTTTGTTTTATTAAAAGAGATTTTTGCTATAGGGTACATGTGCTTGCTGGAAAGACAGAAAGCGAGAAATCACCCCATTTCTTCTCCTCCTGAGATCTTGGGTATACATACACACTTGCCCGCTGTGAATTTTAAGTCACCGGGTCCAGGACTCAAACCATGGTCAACTATGCAAGAATCCAGTGACATAACCATTACTCCATTTGCTGCTTCCAGAAAATTTGTGATTTTATTTCCCTGAAGTAAAAGAAAAAGTAAGAGGTTAAAACCAACAAAATAGAGAGAAGATACCCATGCAGCTGTGTTCGTGGCGAGAGTACAAGGTGGGGCCTTAGATGCTCTGAATGTGTATTACTCCTTGAAGAGCCTTCAGAGGACTAATTGGAGACCTCTGCCTTCAACTTTATAGCATAGTGCAGTTTTCAAGGCATTATCTGAAATACAGTATATAGAATGTGTTCTCTAAATCAGCTACAGGGAACTCCCAGAAACTTAAAACTTCATAGTCATGGATTTTCATTTAGAATGGCTTCAACATTTCTTTTTCTTTTATTAGCCCGTGTTCCCAAGAAAATCCTCAAGTGCAAGGCTGTGTCTCGAGAACTGAACTTTTCTTCAGCAGAGCAAATGGAAAAATTCCGCCTGGAACAAAAAGTTTACTTCAAAGGGCAATGCCTTGAAGGTACTCTGCCACCTGTATGCCTGACATCGGGGCTTAGGGTGACCAGGACAAAAGATAAGACTCAGTGAACCAAAGCAGTGTTTCGATAACATTCATCTTACAACTCAGTTGGAAAGAGAGAGAGAGGTATTTTTTGCTAGCGTCTCATAATGATGCTGTTCTCCCACTCCTGCCTCCCGGTTAGCTAGGATTATAGGTGTGTGCAGTGACAGCCAGTGCGTTCAGGTTGACCCAGAACCGAACCCACCTTCCATGAGACTGCCAGCCTCCCAACAGGTGATGCTTCTTGTGCGTCAGTGTGGCCGGACCTCCTGCACATTCTTATCTGTTTCATGGCACTTACCAGTTTAGCAAACTTGCTAAAAAGTAAACTAGCAAATAAGCAAATAAAATTACCTGGAATACAGAGAATAGGAGTCACTTTCAGTGCCTTATTTTTTCTTAATCATATTTGATCAGAAATTGGATGAACCTTCGGGATGCTGAGACAGGAAAAATACTCTGGCAAGGAACAGAAGACTTATCTGTCCCTGGTGTGGAGCATGAAGGTACTTTCCAACCCTTTGTCTGCACTGGGCATAACTGATATTGGAGCAGGACCTGGGTGGCCGGGTGCTAAGTTAACACACACCTGATAGGTGGAGAGCCCTTGAAGGCACAGCACATTAATCCATGTTTTGTTGACATTTTCATTCCTTTCTTATATTTTTCTTTCGTACTTTCTTCCTTTTTTGGGGGGGAGGGGGAGGTTTTTGCTATAGGGCTCAGACACTCGCCAGGAAAACAGAGACAGTGAGAAATAACCCCCCCAGGGGGATGACCACACTGCAATCTCTTCTCCTTTCGGGATCCTGGGCATGCACGCACATGTGCCCAGAGTGAGTTTAAGCCACTGGATCTGGGACATGAACCATGGTCAACTGCATGGCAGTCCAGCAACACGGCCTACTTTCTAAAATACATTATGTGCTGAAATTTTAGCATTTGAACATTGCCAAAGGTAGAAATTAAGTTTTTTATTTTTTCAAAAGAAAATTTGGGGTTTTTTGTTGTTTGTTTTTTGTTTTTTGGGTTTTTTTTTTTTGAGAGGTTTTTGCCATAGGGCGCGTGCACTCGCCAGACAGAGAGAGACAGAGAGACAGAAAGTGAGAAATCACCCCCCAGGGGGGATGGCCACGCTGCAATCTCTTCTCCATTCTCCTCTCGGGATCTTGGGCACGCACGCACACGCGCCCAGCGTGCTTTAAGCCACCAGGTCCAGGACGTGAACCGCAGTTGCCTACACGGGAGTCCAGCAATATAGCTATTACACTAACTGCTGGTCCCTGTTTTTTGTTTTATTAAAAGAGATTTTTGCTATAGGGTACATGTGCTTGCTGGAAAGACAGAAAGCGAGAAATCACCCCATTTCTTCTCCTCCTGAGATCTTGGGTATACATACACACTTGCCCGCTGTGAATTTTAAGTCACCGGGTCCAGGACTCAAACCATGGTCAACTATGCAAGAATCCAGTGACATAACCATTACTCCATTTGCTGCTTCCAGAAAATTTGTGATTTTATTTCCCTGAAGTAAAAGAAAAAGTAAGAGGTTAAAACCAACAAAATAGAGAGAAGATACCCATGCAGCTGTGTTCGTGGCGAGAATACAAGGTGGGGCCTTAGATGCTCTGAATGTGTATTACTCCTTGAAGAGCCTTCAGAGGACTAATTGGAGACCTCTGCCTTCAACTTTATAGCATAGTGCAGTTTTCAAGGCATTATCTGAAATACAGTATATAGAATGTGTTCTCTAAATCAGCTACAGGGAACTCCCAGAAACTTAAAACTTCATAGTCATGGATTTTCATTTAGAATGGCTTCAACATTTCTTTTTCTTTTATTAGCCCGTGTTCCCAAGAAAATCCTCAAGTGCAAGGCTGTGTCTCGAGAACTGAACTTTTCTTCAGCAGAGCAAATGGAAAAATTCCGCCTGGAACAAAAAGTTTACTTCAAAGGGCAATGCCTTGAAGGTACTCTGCCACCTGTATGCCTGACATCGGGGCTTAGGGTGACCAGGACAAAAGATAAGACTCAGTGAACCAAAGCAGTGTTTCGATAACATTCATCTTACAACTCAGTTTGTAATAGAAGCACTGATTTCTACACTCTGCAAGACAGGGACCCCCAGTGAGACAACCTTAATCAAAGCTGGCCACTGTAGGGGGCTTTGAGGGCTCAGCCTGGGAGCTGATGCCTGGTTTGACCCTGACATGCTCTCATGATGTGGCTATGGAGGCCCCAGTGCAGTGCACTATCATACGGATTTGACTGCCGAGGCCACTCTGCATTGAAGCATCCCATGAAGAGTAAGAACACGTAGACCTCTCAGCTAAAATTCCAAGGGGAAGGGCCTAAACCTGTTTCTATGTAGTTCTCACACTGCCTGGCTGATGCCATAGCTTGCTCTCGGGTCCTAGTCCTTTAGACCCCAAGCCTTTGGCATGGCTCAGTGGACAGCCTGCAGGAGGCTTCTTCGTCTTTTTTTGTTGTTGTTCCTCTGGTCTAGGAGTTTTGGATCGCTTCCTCTGGTGGTTTCCAGGGTAGGACTAGACTAACTCCAGAGAAGCACCTGCTCACCCTGGTTTTTCCTTCTTCCTTCAGAATGGTTCTTCGAGTTTGGCTTTGTGATCCCTAACTCCACAAACACCTGGCAGTCCTTGATAGAGGCAGCACCTGAGTCCCAGATGATGCCAGCAAGCGTCTTAACGTGAGTGAGCAGGTCTCAGGAAACTGCGAAGCCTGTCCCGAGCAGATGCTCCAGGCGGGTGGGACTTCTGATCCCATTCAGTGAGCAGGGCGCTAGGTTGAGAAACAAGGAAAACAGAGTATCCAGGGGGTTCTTGCTTTACAGGTTACTGACCTCTGCCATATGGAATAGACAATGTGATAAAGGGATGGAATCAAAACTTTAGATTAGACCAGATTTAAAATTCCTGGTTCACCCTGACTACATGTATCATCTTGGGCAAGAATGTATTTATCTCTTTGAACCTAATCTCTCATCTCCAAATACAAAATTAGTCATTCCTTCTCACCAAGGTGCAGTGAAGATAAAAGATACAGAGGATGGGGCTGGCAAGTGGTGTGGTGGTTAAGGGTCTGAACTCCCACATAGTCGGACCTAGCGACTTGCTCTCTCTCTGTCTCTCTGGTCAAATTAACATAAATAAATAAATAAATAAATAAATAAAGTTAAATAAAAAGATACAGGGAACCAGCAGTTAGCGTAATGGCTATGTCACTGGACTCCCACGTAGTCGACCGCGGTTCACGTCCCGGACCTGGTGGCTTAAAACTCACGCCAGGCACTTGTGCGTGCGTGCCCAGGATCCTGAGAGGAGATTGGAGGAGAAGGGATTGTGGCGTGACCATCCCCTCTGGGGGGTGATTTCTCGCTCTCTGTCTCTCTGTCTCTCTCTGTCTGGCTGGCGAGCGCACGCGCCCTATAGTGAAAAAAAACTCTCCAAAAAAAAAAAAAGGATACAGAGGAAATCGTCATGTGATACATACTGAGGCCATGCTCATTCACACCCTTCCTGTCCACTGTACTTCTGGTATCTCTGTGCCTTGTTTGCATCTCCTCTAATGAAGTCTGGTAGGGTCCTTATTCTGTTTAGAAGATGTTTGATTACAGTTTTTCAGCAACTGTACATGGGTTACTATTTTAATAGCGTGCTTCCTGTCCCTGTTCAAAGAACAACTACTTTGTCCTTTGTCTAAAAATGCTGTTGATAACTAGTCATTTTTTAAAATTATTTTATTTAATTTTATGTATTTATTTATTTTAATTTTGAGAGACAGAGTGAGAGAGGGGAAGTGAGAAAGCAAGCCACCAGACTTGGGACTCAAACCACGGTCAGCCATGTGGGAGTGCAGTGCCCTTAACCACCATACCATTTACTGGCCCCAGTATTTGGGTTTTTTTAGAGAGCTACAGGGCACGTGCACCTACTGGAGAGACAGAGAGAGACAGAAAACAAGAATCACCCCCCAGAGGGGATGGCCACACTGCAATCCCTTCTCCTCCACTCTCCTCTTAGGATCTTGGGCACTCACACACATGCACCCAGTGTGAATTTTAAGCTGCTGGGTCCAGAACTCAAACCACAGTCAACTATGTGGGAATGCAGTGACATAACCATTATACCTTCTGCTGGTCTCAATGTTTAGTAATATTTTAGATGTTCTATTAATACTGCCTTCTAAAGAGTTAGTCCCACAGATTATTGTGCAATATTGGATCATCTCTTTCAACATAAAAAGTAAATAACCTCATATTAAATACTTAATTATGAGCAGAAATGTGTCTGCTGATTATTAATTACCCTGGAGAAGTTATTTTAAAGATTTCGTTAGCTTTCATGCATGATGTTTTTCAGATAGTCTATGATAACGTCTTTTTTTTTGGAGGGATTTTTTTGCTATACGGCACATGCGTTCGCCAGAAAGACAGACAGAGGGACAGAAAGTGAGAAATCACCCCTCAGGGGTGGGATGGCCACACTGCAATTCCTTCTCCTTTATTCTCCTCTCGGGATCTTGGGCACACCCACACACACCCAGCGTGAGTTTAAGCCACCGGGTCCGGGACCCGAACCGCGATCGACTACATGGGAGTCCAGCTACATAGCCATTACGCTATCTGCTGGTCCCAGTCTATGATAACATCTTTAGGTTAAGTCATGCTTCACTTTTTAGAGATCCAGAAAACAATACTTAATTTTTTAGAATCTCTGGGACCAGCAGATGGCATAATGGCTATGTCACTGGACTCCCATGTAGTCGACCACAGTTTGAGTCCCAGACCCAGCAGCTTAAAACTACCAGGTATATGTATGTGTGTGCCCAAAATCCTAAGAGAAGAATGGAGGAGAAGGAATTGCAGTGTGGCCATCACCTGGGGGGATGATTTCCTACTTTCTGTCTCTCCAGCAAGTGCATGCACCCTAAAGCAAAAATGTCTCTTTAAAAAAAAAAAGAGGAAAAAAAATTTCAAAAAACAAGTGCCCTTAATTCAGCTCAAGAGCGATTTGATAAGGCTGCTGTATCTCCCATTTGGGGAACCTTCCAAGAAAAATTAAATTCCATCCTCACAATACAGCTGATCATTTAGCATTTAGCATTCTTTGGGGGCAAGCCACAGAAACAGGCTCTGGTAAATATATCAGAGTTGAAGGCATGAGGGGGAGACCTGGGTAACTGAGGGGTGCAGGGGTAGGATTCCACAATGGCATCCCCTATAGCTGCCACTGGAAGGAGCCTACTCACGGGAGAGTCTGGCCCAAATTACATCCTGTGCTGCCCCTTTGCCAGGTGAGGCAGAGGCCATTTGACTGATACTTGGACTAGAGGAGGGGCGGTTCCTCAAATGAAGAGCACAGGGGTTAGGAGAGTAGATGTCAGGCAGGCTACACCCCGGCTGTCCAGTATGATAGGGATTGTGGGGAAGGGTACCAGCATTCCTGAGGTCTGAGGCTTCCATACAAACCAGTTGGAGGTATCCATGCTGCAGTACCAGAAAGTCAGCTGATCTCTAAGCACCCTGTGTGCAGAGCACTCTACGGAGAGAGCTTTAGAATATCCCGAGGAATGGAGACTTGCTCTCACTTCTGATTTCTTAGCTGCAGGGGGTCGGACCTAGTCACATAAGTTAAATGTCACATTGGATCCCTAACCCACATGGACACAGATTTTAATGTCCCCAAGCTAAGGCTCTGGGTGAGTGCATGTTCATGGGCCCAGCAAGCACAGATAGAGAGCACTTTGTAGAAATGGAGTCTCGTACCTCACATGCTCACTGTCTTTCTTTTGCCCTCTCTTTGTTTCTCTTCTTACTTACAGTGGGAACGTTATCATAGAAACAAAGTTTTTTGATGATGATCTTCTTGTAAGCACATCCAGAGTGAGACTTTTCTACGTTTGAGAGAAGGATGTATGTGCACTTCAAGAATTTGGGTATTTTGAGGGGAGGAGGAAACCGTTTACTTTTTTCCTCCACATGTTTGATTTTTGACACTTTCACCCCTAATTCCCTCTATGGCAGAACCCAGCTGCAGCCACCAGGGGACCAGCTCTGTGTAGATAACCAGATGGCATTTTTTTCCCAAGGTGCCATCTTCTACTGACCAGGTTAAACTCTCAATCCCAGACCAGGGCAGGAGACGTGCCTCACTCCTTCCTGGAGTAAACCGGGAGACAAACATGAGTGCAGCCAGCGCTGTACCTGTCACCCCCCACCGCCTCTTTGGGCCCTGCAGGCTACACATCTTCCTTCAACCCCTGGTTTTGGAAACATTCATGTTCCTCACCCATGTTTAGTTTTCTTCTTACCATTTCTATTTCATACATTCTCATACATTTAACCTGTAAAATAGACTGTGATATTATTATTACATAATGTAATTAAAACATATGAATTAAAATATTCCTACAGTCTTTAGCATGGCACTGCTTTTATCTCTCCTTTTTTTCTGGAACATGAACCTGGCTGGATGACAGGGAAAATGACATCAGATCATAGGATCACAACTGTTTTACGCCAGTGATCGACAGAGCTTGTAGTTTTCAAGAACCTCGGTTGCTGCTTTCCAAGAATGTACAACATACTGGAACAAGACCATGATCTTCACACGCCTTCCAGTCACCACAGTTACTGGACTCTTCCACAACGAACAAGCACCCTTTGTTTATTGCTGTTCTAACTTTTTCCGTTCCTTTACAATGTTCACTGTACAAGCGGTTTCCAGGAGGGTAGACGTTCTAAGGTGGCAGAGTAGGGACACTTGAGGACTAGAAGTTACAAGCTGAAGAGATCACCCTGGACCTGACTTGCAGACTGATAGGAAAGCCTTGGGCTGGGGAGGCTGGGAGGCCTCCTAGACCAGGTCAGAGGAAGCTGCCTGGGAGAGAAGGAATTACAGCTGCAGTGCTTTCAGGTCTGACCAAGACAGAAATCAAAACACATTCTTTTTTAGGAACTTGCCTCTTAGCTACCAGTAGCATTTTTGTTTGTTTGTTTTTGATTGGCGCAGAGTGCACGTCCCTGCCAGAGAAGAAGAGAAAGCACCTCCCACTGGGGTGTAGTTATGCCTCAATCCCTTCTCCTCCATTTCTCCATCCTGTCAGAAGTTTGGGCATATGCGCGAGCTTATGCACACACACATCCAGCATGTTTTCCGAGCCACCAGGACTGGATTTGAACTGCGATCGGCCATGTGGAATCTGACTCCCTTAACCAGACGGCCGTGGGGCCAGCCCAACTACTAATAGGTTTCACTGTCCTTTGTAAGGAACTGACAAAAATTTTCTGGTTACGAAAGTATAAAGTGTGAGGCCAGAAGAGAGGAGACTACACTGGAGAGGATCCCCATTTCCCATTTGGTATGTTCCCTGCTCTCAGATTTCTGCTTGCATCTGTGGGTGGGGAGGACATGTAATACTGTTTTGAGAGATATTTGTTATGGGACTCATCCACTCACTGGAGAAACAGAGACAGAAAGCAAGAAATCACTCCCCAGGGGGGATGGCCATGCCACAATCCCTTCTCCATTCTCCTCTTGGGATTTTGGGCACATATACACATGTGCCCTGCATGAGTTTGAAGATGCCAGGTCCAGGATTCAGACCGCAGTCTTCTTTGTGGGAGCTCAGTGCCTTAACCACTACGCCATCTGCTGGCCCCCACATGTGATACATTTTTAGCATACGAGTGCCATCTTTATGTATTTGTCTAAAGAATTATTTATTTAATTTTTATTTATTCATTTATTTATTTTAATTTGATCAGAGAGAGAGAGAGAGGGAAAGTGAAAAAGCAGGCCACCAGATCCAGGACCCCAACCATGATCAGCCATGTGGGAGTGTCTAGCACCTTAACCACCATGCCACCTGCTGCCCCCACGAGGGCCGTCTTTAAATGACAGTCTTGTGGGCTAGCAGGTGGCATGGTGGTTAAGGCTCTGGATCCCACTCCGTGGTTCAAATCCTGGACCCAGTGACTTGAAAAACACAGTGGGCATGTATATGTGTGCCCAAAATTCCAAGAGGAGCATAGAGGAGAAGGGATTACAGCATCGCCCCCAGGGGGTGATTTCTCTCTCTCTCTCTCTCTCTCTCTCTCTCTCCCTCTCCCCCCCCCCCCCCCCCCACACCCCCCCCCCGCATACCCTTTCTCTCTCTCCCCAGTGAGTACATGTGCCCTATAACCAAAACAACAACAACAAAAAAAACAGCAAAGTAACATTTCTTTCCCTCATATCAGGCCTGTGGTCTTCAAAAGCTGTATTTTAGGCCCAGCTGCAGCAGCACAGCAGGAGGGCCCCACTCATGATGGCTGGGGCTGCACAGGAGGCCCACCTTTGGTTGCCGGCCCAGCCTTACAGAGCAGGCATGTGGTTCTAGCCGACTGGGAACTAACTCGAGCTGGAAGGATCATGACGTGGCAAGATCCTTCCTGTCAAAAATATCTCTTTGTTTTGAAGGAAAAGAAAAAAAGACTATGTATTAAATACCAAAACTGGTAAAAAGCAAGGTGAAAATGAATCCACGTTCTCTTGCTTTTTGGAAATGCCATCTGTTTCCTCAGAGTTGGCCCCTTTTCTTCCCCTTTCCTGAACCATGCCTGCTCCCAGAATTGCAATTGCATCAGGCACTTTCTCGGGACAGACACATTCTAACGGAGAGCAGACTGCTCAGAGAATGCTTCTGCTCTCACCCACCAGGCAAGATTGTCAGACACCTCTGCTGGCTGCTCTGAGGAAACCAGCATTACAGCTCATCACTTCAGGGTAACAATACACATGCTAAGGGAAGAGTTATACCAAAGAAGGTGCTTGGGGGACAATATGATTAGGAACCCCAAGATAGGCAGCTGGAGTTTGAGATGGCAGGGAAGATGGCTGAGTGAATGGTGGGAGAGAGGGTACAGACTGGGCAGAAACACAACAGAGTTTGCAGGAGCTGCGGGGACTAGGACCCTCAGGAGGTCAAGGTCAGCCCTGGTAGGGTGGGTATAGGCCAGCCAAGGTGGGCCTGGGTGCAGGTTGGATGCCTGAAGATCTTCAGTTTCTCCAGATACCTTGAAGCCATTGAATATTATTGGAAGGAGAAGTGTAGAGACTGCCTGGCACTGCGTATGGCCTAGCACATGGGATCTGGCCATCCTTGCAGGCCCTGACACATGTCAACAACACATGAGGAATAGGCCTGCCTTGGCTGAGCTCTTGTCTCCTAGGGGAATATGACAAGTAAAGGTCATAAATGCCAGGGAAGTACAAGTAGAAATGAATGGATTTATTCATTTTTAGGGTTTTGCCATAGGGGGGTGTGACCTCACCAGAGAGAGAGAGTAAGAGGGCAAATGAGAAATCACTCCCCACGGGAGATGGTCACGCCACAATTCCTTTTCTGTTCTTTTGGAATTTTGGGCATGTACATGTGCACACACACATACACACATACACACACACACACACACACAGAGCATGATTTTCAAGCTGCCAGATCTGGGACTCAATCCATGGTCAGCCCTGTGTAAGTCCAGCACTTTAGCTACCATGTCACCTGCTGGGCCCTACAGGTAAGAATTTAAAGGAAGAAGAGATTGCACCCAATACAAAATCAAGAAAGCCTTTTCTCTGGATTTCTCAGTTCAGTCCACAAAACATGGTCAGGTCACCGTAAAAGAAATACATTTAAGGGACCAGCAGTTGGCATAATGGCAATGTTGCTGGACTCCCATGTAATCAACTGCGGTTCAAGTCTCAGACCTGGTGGCTTAAACTCACACCAGGAGTGTGTGCATGCGTGCCAGGATCCTTAGAGGAGAATGGAGGAGAAGGGATTGCGACATGGCCATCCCCCCTGGGGAGTGATTTCTTGCTTTCTGTCTCTCTGTCTCTTTCTGTCTTTCTGGAGAGCGCTACGCCACTAGAAAAAACCCCTCAAAAAAAAAAAAAAAAAAGTTAAAAAAAATAAACTAGTCAATTTAATAGAGGTTTTTTGTTTTTTGGGTTTTTTTTATTTTTTGTTTGTTTTTGTTTTTTAAGAGATTTTTGTTATAGGGTGTGTGCACTCACTGGAGACACAGAGAGATAGAAAGCAAGAAATCACCACCTGAGGAGATGGCCATGCCACAATCCATTTTTCTCCATTCTCCTCTCAGGATCTTGGGCACACATGCACACATACCTGGCATGAGGTTTAAGCCACCACATCCAGGACTCAAACCACGCTCAACTCTTTGGGAGTCCAGCAACGTAACCATTACGCCATCTACTGGTCCCAGATTTTTTTTTAATTTTATTTATTCATCCATTTAGTTTTATATTTTAAGATTTGACCAGAGAGAGACACAGAGAGATAGAGAGGAAATGAGAAAGCAAGCCACCAGGTCTGGGACTCTTAACCGTGGTTGGCCATGTGGGAGTGTCCAGCACCTTAACCACCACACCACCTGCTGTTCCCCGACCCAGATTATTATTATTTTTTTTTAGTTCTTTTTGCTATAGGGTGTGTGCACTCACCGAAAAGCCACAGACAGAAAACAGAAAATAAGAAATCACCCTCCAAGGGGGATGGCCATGCCACAGTCCTCTCTTCATTCTCCTCTTGGGATTTTGGTCACACACACACACACACCCAGTGCGAGTCTCAAGCTACCAGGTTCAAGACCTGAACCATAGTCGACCACATGGGAGTCCAGCAATATAACCACTACACCATCTGCTGGTCCCAATATGTGCATTTTTTAAAATAAGTCTTTTCCTTCAACCCCATATTGCCTTCAGTGCCTGAGTCCACCCTTCTTTTTCTGTCTGGATCCAAACTCCTTGACCCTGTCTTTCCTCATTTTCTGCTCCACCTCTTCACCCCTCCACACGGCACTTGCTGGCTCGGGCCCCCATGCCTCCAGCAGCTCCTTCCAACCCTTCCTGCAGTGTTTGCTGTATTCTAAACTTTGGATGCCTCTTGAGATTGTCTTGGATTCAGAGAGCCTCTTTCCTGGGTGTTCTCCTTCATAGGCTCTTTTTCTTCCAGCTGCCTTGTTCCTGAAGGTTTCGGATATGGTTGTTTTTCTTTTGGTAGTTGTGTATTGAGAATGTGTGCTGATT
>NW_006209227.1:1149117-1149458 GCF_000334495.1 Tupaia belangeri chinensis | reverse complement strand
CACATGTACTGCGCACTCTCGTGTCCCACACTCTTCCAAATGGTGGAGATACTTGCTGGACGCTGGACAAGATGAGTAAGAAGGCAGCAGATGGTGTGGTGGTTAAGGTGGGAGGATCCCACATGGCCTACTGCATGGTTAGAGTCCTGGACCTGGTGGCTTGAAAACCATACCAGGCAAATGTGCCTGCCCAAAATCCCAAGAATCACAGAGAAGGGATTATGGCATGACCATTCACCTGAGGGGTGATCTCTCCCTTTCCCTCTTTCTCTCTCTCTCTCTCTAGTCAGTGCACATGCCCTATAGCAAACTGGAAAAAAAAAAAAAAAAAAAAGGAAAGT
>NW_006209227.1:1141849-1146937 GCF_000334495.1 Tupaia belangeri chinensis | reverse complement strand
CCCTCTTTCCCCCTCTCCCTCTCTAGCCAGTGCACATGCCCTATAGCAAACTGAAAAAAAAAAAAAAAAAAAGGAAAGTGAGAGCCCTACCCTCCAATTAGATTCCAGTGGGAGGAGACAGAAAGCAACTCAGTCACTTCAGGTAGTGATCAGTGCTCTGAAGAAAACAGGATAGTGCCATGACACAGCAGTCAGCAGACAAGTCGGCATCCAACTTGTGACCACTGAAGCAGGACTGAGGGTTGCCAACTGCCAACAGTTTGGCCAGACTTTTTATTCAGAATTATTTTAATTTTATTTATCATTACTATTATTTTAACTTGCTGCAGGGCACACACGCTCGACAGAAAGAGATACAGAGAGAGAGAACGAGAGAGCAAGTCACCAGGTCCAGGACTTGAACTGTGGTCAACCCTGTGGGAGTCCAGCACCTTAACCACCATGCCACCTGCTGGCCTAGAAAGAAAATATTTTGATTTAGTTTTTTTCTTCCATAGAGAAAGAAGCACTCCTAACAGGGTCTTGACATCACAATCTACCCCCAACCTCAGCCAGCCCCAAATCACAGGCAAGGGCTTGCCCAGTGTATTCAGGAGGTTTCCACTCACGATGTGAGTCAGCCTAACAGAGTGTCTTAACAGGGCCAGCAGGTAGCATGGTGATTAAGGCACTTAGTCAACCACAGTTCACATCCCAGACCTGGTGGCTTGCTTTCTCACTTGCCCTCTCTCTCCCCATCTCTGGTCAAATTTAAAATAATAATAACAGTAATAATAACATTAATAAAATTAAATATTTTTTTAAAAATCTTACCATAGTAAGACCCAGGTGTGCCATACTTGGTTGTCAGTTTTATGAGGGTTTTTTTTTTGGGGGGTGGGGGGACTGGGAGAGGTTTTTGCTATAGGGCATGTGCACTCTCCGGAAAGACAGAAAGAGACAGAGACAGAAAGCAAGAAATCACTACCCAGGGTGGATGGCCACGCCGCAGTCCATTCTCTTCCATTGTCCTGTCGGGATCTTCGGCACGCACGCCCACACGCCAAGTGTGAGTTTAAGCCACTGAGTCCAGGACTCGTACCACAGTCAACTACATGGGAGTCCAGCAACATAACCATTACGCCAACTGCTGGTCCTAATTTTTTTTTTTTTTTTTTGAGAGAGAGATTTTTGCTATAGCACACATGCAGTCACTGAAGAGACAGAAAGAGAGAGAAAAACAGAAAATGAGAAATCACCTCCCTCCCCCCTGGGGAGGGGATAGCCAAGCCACTATCCCTTCTCCTTCATTCTCCTCTTGGGATCTTGGGCACACACGCACAAACACCTGGCATGAGTTTTAAGCCTCTGAGTCCAGAACTCAAACCACGGTCGACTACATGAGAGTTCAGTAATATAACCATTAAGCCATCTGCTGGCCCCTTGGTTGTCTATTGACCTCAAAGAACTCAGGCTACAACAGCAGGGATATTCCTGCTCTGAGGGAGAGGGTTGAAGCCCACCCCTTCTAGCCTGGTATGAGGCAGGAAGGAGAAGAGGAAGCCAAAGGGCAAAGAGGTCGGGGTCTAATGCCGCTGCTCCCCCGCCCCGAACCCCAGCCCTGGGCTAGTGTGGGAGCTGTACTCCACTTCCTGGGGAGGGTATGGGCTGTCTACTTTCTCCCCACCCTCCTACCCACAGGCCAGCAGACCCAGGCCTGTTGACTTCACAAAAACCTGCCCTTTTGTGTCCTTGACCACCGTAGCCTCAGCCTCTGTCACCCTCTCAGGACAAGATCCTCCTGGCTTATCCTGATCATAGCTCGCAGAGTGCCCTAAGATGCGTGTCAGACACCCAGGCCCCCACAGTAGTAATATTGCCTGTGAGGCAATATTGCCATAAGCCTGGACTGCCAGGTTTATATTTGTACCTTCTTGCTAGTGACCTGATGGTGGTGTCACAGCTTCTAGAACACACTGTTAAAATGCTCCTCAAGCCAGGACCAGCAGGTAGTGTGGTGGTTAAGGCTCTGGACTCCCACATGGCTGAACATGGTTTGAGTCTCGGACCTCGAGGCTTGTTTTCTCACTTTCCCTCTCTGTTTTTATCTAGTCAAATCAAGAAATAATGATAGATAAAAATTCTTGGGACTAGCAGTGGCATAATGGCTATGTCACTGGATTCCCACATAGTCGACTGCGGTTCAAGTCCTGGACCCAGTGACTTAAACTCATGCTGGGTGCGTGTGCATGCATGCCCAAGATCCCAAGAGAAGAATGGAGGAGAAGGGATTGCGGTGTGGCCATCGCCCCCCCCCCCCGGGGGGGGATTTCTCGCTTTCTGTCTCTCTGTCTGTCTCTGGCAAGCACACATGCCCTGTAGCAAAAAACTCTCAAAAAAAAAAAAAAATCCTCAAGTCCAGCCTCAGTGGTGCACCTACTGAGGCTGTGCTCCACAGACTGGGACCACGTGGGAGGCCCGAGTTCGATTCTGACCAGACACAGCAGTGAGCACCTGTGGTCCCAGCAGCTCAGGAGGCTGAGGCAGGAGGATCACAACATGGTGAGATCCTGTCCAGGACAAAAAAAGTTCCTCAGACTGAAGACATAGTGAGGCTTAATTCCTTGGGTGACTTCACTTGGTCTGCGACCAAGCAGCTGCAACTATAGCTTC
Source organism: Tupaia belangeri chinensis (assembly GCF_000334495.1). Lineage (NCBI taxonomy): Eukaryota > Metazoa > Chordata > Mammalia > Scandentia > Tupaiidae > Tupaia > Tupaia belangeri. The sequence goes on along the minus strand of NW_006209227.1, from coordinate 1,144,285 downwards.
AAAGAAGCTAAGGGGGAGGGAACCAGCAGTTAGCGTAATGGCTATGTCGCTGGACTCCCACGTAGTCGACCGCGGTTCACTTCCAGGATCCGGTGGCTTAAAACTCACGCTGGGTGCGTGTGCGTGCGTGCCCATGATCCCGAGAGGAGAATGGAGAAGGGATTGCGGCGTGACCATCCCCCCTGGGGGGTGATTTCTCGCTTTCTGTCTCTATGTCTCTCTCTGTCTGTCTGGCGAGCGCACACGCCCTATAGCGAAAATCTCTCTCAAAAAAAAAAAAAAAAAAGAAGCTAAGGGGGAGTCAAGTGAGAAGCAGGGAATTGACGAATACATCTGGTTCCCAAACTGTGGCACCCCAGGGCACTGCCTCAGACACAGGGGTGCCACAGAATTCTATACTTTTTAGAAGAAGTACAGCAATACTGAACATCTGTCCTGTACTGCTCAAACTGTTAGCTTGAGAGTAAGTTTCAACAGCAGGCCATGCTACACACTCTTGGCTAAAATATCTTTGGGAGCAGCAGCAGGTGGTGCACATGGTCGGCCACGGTTCAAGTCTCAGACATGGCAACTTTCTCTCTCTCTCTCTCTCTCTCTCTCTCTCTCTTTCTCTCTCTTGCTCTGTCCTTCTCTGGTCAAATAAATAAGTAAATAAAGCTAAATAAAATAATTTTTAAAAAATCTTTGGGAAACGGGGCGCTTGAAAGTTGGGATGTTAAGAAGCAGGTCCTGGAGAAGGTTGAGGACAGTAAATGAAGGTGGTGGCGTTCGATCTGACTCCAAGGTTTCAGAAGCTGGTAGTGGGCCAGCAGGTGGAACGGAAGTTATGGTGGCTGGCCAACATGGCTGACTATGCAGTCCAAGTCCTGAACCCGGTAGCTTGAAAACCACTGTGGATGCATGTGTGTGTGCGTGCCCAAAAGTCCCAAGAGGAGGATGGAAGAGAAGGGATTGTGTGACTATTCCTCCTAGGGGGTGATTTCTCACTTTCTCTCTGGCAAGCACACACAGCCTATGGCAATTATTTTTTTAAATTAAGAAATAAATTTAAAATTTTAAATCTAAAAAAATTGAAAATAAAGTTAAAAAAGAAAAAATGAAATGAAATATTCTTCTCGCAGTTTATTTGACTTTTTTTCCAAAAAATAATGTGATGGCTACTAAGTTAGGACAGAGATGTTAATATGTTGTTTGAACCTGGCTACTTAATAAAGAGAAGTTAGGTATTTGCTTTGGCCAAGGTGCACTGAGAGGAACCCTCGTTTCCAACACGCCTTCCTGAGCGTTACAAACACAAGTCGCATCACTGGCTGCTCTTGATCCAGTGGGATATTTTTGAATTCTTGCACTTATTAAAAGAAATGTAATTCAAAGAAAAAAAGCATCAGCTCAATTTTTTTTTCTTTTTTTGGAGAGCTTTTTTTTTTTTTCTATAGGGTGTGTGCGCTTACCAGACAGACAGACAGAGACAGAGAGACAGAAAGCAAGAAATCACCCCCCAGGGTGATGGCCATGCCACAATCCCTTCTCCTCCATTCTCCTCGGGATCTGCGGCATGCATGCACATGCACCCAGCGTGAGTTTAAGTCACCAGGTCCGGGACTCAAACCGCGGTCCACTACATGGGAGTCCAGCGCCATAGCCATTACTCTAACTGCTGGTCCCCCAGCTCAAATTTCTTAGAATGGGTTTTTGTTTGTTTTTTGTTTTTGTTTTTTTTGTTTTTTTCCTTGAGAGGTTTTTGCTATAGGGTGGGTGCACTTGCCAGAAAGATAGAGACAGAAAGGCAGAAAGCAGGGTCAGCAGGTGGTGTGGTGGATAAGGGCACTGGATTCTCACATGACCAACCATGGTTCAAGTCCTGGACCTGGTGGCTTGCTTTCTCACTTTCTCTCTCTCTCTCTCTCTCTTGTCAAAAAAAGAAAAAATATAACAATAACAAATGGAAATAAATAAATAAATAAATAAATCTTTAAAAAAAAAAAAAGAAAGGCAGAAAGCGAGAAATCACCCCCCAGGGGGATGGCCATGCCACAATCCCTTCACCTACATTCTCCCCTCAGGATCTTGGACACACACACACACACACGCCCTACATGAGTTTAAGCCACTGGGTACAGGACTCAAACCATGGTCGACTACATGGGAGTTAAGCAACATAGCCATTATGCCAAATGCTGTGGTCCCCTGACTTTTTTTTTTTTTTAAGAGAGACTTGCTGAAGGGCATATGCGCTCATCAGAGAGACAGAAAGCAAAAAGTCACCCCCCAGGGGAGATGGCCACGCTGCACTCCCTTCTCTATTCTCCTCCATTCTCTCAGGATCTTGGACACACATGCACATGCACCCAGTTAAGTCACCGGGTCCAGGGTCTTGAAATGCCATGGACGACATGGGAGTCCAGCAACATAACCATTAGGCCATCTGCTGGTCCC
>NW_006209227.1:1133753-1141739 GCF_000334495.1 Tupaia belangeri chinensis | reverse complement strand
TGGCAGCTTGCTTTCTCACTTCTTTTCTTTTTCTCTCTCTCTGTCTCTTTGGTCAAATTAAGAAACAATAATAAATAACTATAACAAATAAATTAAGGATTAAAAAAAAGAAACTTTATTTATTTGTAATTTGACCAGAGAGGGACAGAGTGAGAGAGAGAAAGGGAAAGTGAGAAAGCAAGCTGCCAGATCTGGGACACGAACCATAGTCAGCCATGTGAGAGTCCAGCGCCCTCAGCCACCACGCCACTTGTTGCTCTCCCCCACCATGGCTTTTTAAGTGACTTGACTTATTCAAATCATCCCTCCAAATAGCTTTTCTCAATTATAAGAGGATAAGAAAAATTATCGTCATTGGAACTTTAACACATAATTTTTTTTACGGTTTTTGCCATAGAGCGCAAGCACTCATCAGAGAGAAACAGAGACAGCGAGAGGGAAAGTGAGAAATCACCCCCACCGCAGTGGTGGGGTGGACACACTGCAGTTTCTTCTCCATTCTCCTCCTGGGATTTTGGGCACACAGGTACATGCACCTGGCATGATTTTCAAGCTGCCAGGTCCAGATGCCATCAGTGGTTGGCCATGTGGGAGTCCAGTGCCTTAACCACTATGCCACCTGCTGGCCCCTCATATGTAATTCTTACTCTCATTTGGGGCTGAGTTAGATGCATTCCTGTGTCTACAGTGGGCTACCTGATACTTTAGGGTACACAGGGCACCCCTGGATAATTAGGTTGTGGATGACAGGCCTACCTACTCATGGAACTTGAGATTGCACTTTTGTTTTATAGCACCACAGAGGCTGACAGTCCCATTTCTTTCCCTTATGGTGCATTGTTGGCCATGTGTCTCATTTCCGCAGGGTTCAGTCCTTGGTCAGGATTAGAATCCACCTCACCTGGGGACCAGCAGTTAGCATAATGGCTATGTCGCTGGACTCCCATGTAGTTGACTGTGGTTTGAGTCCCAGCCCCGTGGCTTAAACTCATGCTGGGCAGGTGTGTGTGTGTGCCCAAGATCCCAAGAGGAGAATGGAGGAGAAGGGATTGTGGCATGGCCATCCCCCCTGGGAGGGGGAGATTTCTTGCTTTCTGTCTCTCTCTCTCTGTCTCTTTCTCTGTCTTTCTGGCGAGCACACGCACCCTATAGCAAAAGCCTCTCCAAAAAAAAAAAAATGAAGACTCCAGCTCACCTCTTCCGACAGATGTCTGCCAACTTTTAATTGACTTATCTTCAGCACCAGTCTACAATCTACTGGGTAAAACTAGGCAAAGGTTATAACTAGTTTGGGGGATTTTGTGGGGTTTTTACATTTACTTATTTATTCCATGAGTGAGACAGAGATATAGAGCCCTGACAGGATCTTAACTCACAATCCATCCCAGCCTCAACCACTCAGGCCAAAGACTCACACTGCCCGTCATGAGACAGAGACAGAGAGAGAGAGGGGAAGAAATCACCCCTCCACCCCCAGGGAATGGCCACACCATAATCCCTTCTCCTCCATCCTCCTCTTGGGATTTTGAACACATGCATGGCATTAGTTACAAGTCACTGGGTCTGGGACTCAAATTGTGTTCGGCCATGTGGGAGTCCAACACCTTAACCACTGTGCCACCTGCTGTCTCCCACTGCATTTTTTAAAAGAGAGTTTTGCTATTGGGCACATGTGCTCACCAGGGAGACAGAAAGTAAAAAATCAACCCTTAGCGGGGATGGCCGCACCACAATCCCTTCTCCTTCATTCTCCTCTTGGGATTTTGCGTACGCATGCACATGTGCCTGGAGTATTTTAAGCCACTGGTCAGGGACATGAACCCCAGTTGATTACATGGGAAGCCAATGACGTGATCATCATGCCACCTACTGGTCCCCAATGCATGTTTTTGATGTGGCACTTCGAGGAGGTTAGAGGGTGCTTGTAGGCAAGTTTTGCCTCAGAAAAAGATCACGCATCTCCTGCCCAAATGCCACTAAGCTCACCACTGAGGTTCTTGAATTCCATGCTATAATGACATGCTTTGATGCCTGGCAATGGCTGAGGATCACTATGGTCATAAAGCCATTTCAAATACATACATACTACTTTGAGGAAGCCTACTTTTACTTCTTGAAATCCTCCCCGAGAAACTATGAATAGTTACAGGGGCTGGATGATGGCACAAGGGCAAAACCCAAGGCTGTATGACGCAGACCCACGTGGGAGGGTTACTGGATGGTGGCCGGAGACCTCCCTGAGAACAAAAACGGAAAAAAAGAGTTAAAGTCGCTGCGGTTCTGGTAGACCCCTGGACAGTCTTCTCTCAATCCCCAAGTCCCCCTTCCCAGTCTCCCCTCGGTCCTCAGTCTTCCCCCCACTCACACTATGGATTGAACATTTGTGCCCCCCTAGCCCTCATGGTGACAGTCTTCGGAGGTGAGGCCTTTGAGAGGCCATGAGGCCATGGGGATGAGCTTCTCAGTGGGATTCCTGCCCTCATCAGAGGCAGCAGACAGTGCCAGGCCCTTCCACCACGGAGGCCTGAGTCCGCTGATCTGCTGGTGCCTCAATCCCGGATTTCCGCTCCAGAGCTGGGAGGAATAGTTTGTAAGCTGTTCGGCGGCCTGAGCTGGCTCAGATGCCCCGTGGTCCCCCCTGCAGTCCCCCCACAGGCCCGTTTGGCTTCCCAGCAACGATCAGAGCCCTCTGCTGCACGGTCCTTCCATCCCCATAAGCAGCTGGAACTGAACCTGTCCCTGTCACCCTTTGCCACCATGGGAGCCCCGATGTGTGCGCCCGTCCTGCATGTGAAAGGGTAGCCAAGTTCCCCATTGGCTGATCACGACAAATGGCTGACGTGGGGCAAGCCTGTGCTGGCCTTCCAGTCTGTCCAGGAAGAGCAGGGCTGCTGTGAGCTCCATTCCAGAGACAGAGACCAAGGTGTTGGCCCCGACCTGAGGAGTGGGCGCCACTTTGACCCAGAGAACAGGTGACCTCGAGAGCCCCAGGAAAGAGGAGCAGTGGGCGAGCTTGGAGGTGATGACTCGGCAACCATGCTCCTGGGGCAGCAGTGTCCCTCCTGTGCTCCAGTGTTGCTCCTTGGAGGTGAGTGGCAGCACCTGAGGCACAGGAAGGGCACGCAGTGGGGGCATTATACCACTGGCTCCCAGCCCTGGAGGTCTAAATTCTCTGTCTGGAAGGGCCTTTCCCTCCTCATGTGGCCAGCAGTCCCCTGGGGTCCTCCACCAGAGAGTGGCCTCTCTGCTCTGGCCCACTGTGGTCATGCCCTTCTCTGGTCTCCAGAGGTCACTTTAGAGCTAAAGCAGGCAATGGCTGGGCCCTGCTGGGTCCAAATGGAAGAGCAGGAAGGGGAACAGAGGGACTGCTCACTAAGCAGCCTTGAGGACAATGTTGGTACCACTCCCGGCAGAACTGTACCCAAGTCCAGCTGCCAAGATCATACTCAGGTCTCCCACTTAGATTTTGGATTTTTGTTTGTTTGTTTGCTATAGGTGTGTGCACTCACCAGAGAGACAGAGAGACAGAAAGCAAGAAATCACCCCCCAGGAGGATTGGCCACACCGCAATCCCTTCTCCTCCATTCTCCTCTCAGGATTTTGGGCCTGCATGCACATGTGCCTGACATGAGTTTTAAGCAACCAGGTCTGGGACTCAAACCATGGTTGGCCTTGTGGGAGTCCAGTGATGTATCCATTACACTATCTGCTGGTCCCTAGGTTTCTGGATTTTCTTGAAGTTTCTTAAGTGCCCATTAGCTGGATGTGGAAGAAATCAGTTTTTTTTCTCCAGCCCAGCCTCTTATGTGATTGATCTTCCATATTGGAATGTCTCCTGCCCCACCCTCGCTCTCTGTCCCAGTGGCCCTGGGAGGGCTGACTTGGTGATAGAGGTCACATGGCTGGAGCTGCCAATTAGAACTTTCCCCAGGACTTAAGGAAAGAGACTAGTTGCCCTGCTGAGATGGTGGGTCTCAGGGCCCTGTGAGCTGGACGAGTAGATCCCAGCCTGGTTCCTACTGAACCAAAGCTGGGGAGCTGGGGGGCTGAGGGGCTCCCCCGGTGCCTGTCACACTCTTCTCTAGAGTTGCATTAGAAAACCAGCTGATCTGGTAGCACATTACCTACCTTTTCAGCCTTCCCACCTCTTCCACCAAGCAAGGCCTCCGTGAAGAAGCTGTAGATGGCAGCGCAGTGTCCAACAGTAGCTGCTAAACTGCCAGACGGCAAAACCGATGCCAGGGAAAATGCTGACAGAAAGAGGGAGGTGAGGGACCAGCAATTAGCGTAATGGCTATGTCGCTGGACTCCCACGTAGTCGACCGCAGTTCACGTCCCAGACCTGGTGGCTTAAAACTCACACTGGGTGCGTGTGCATGCGTGCCCAAGATCCCGAGAGGAGAATGGATTGCGGCGTGGCCATCCCCCCTAGGGAGTGGTTTCTCGCTTTCTGTCTCTCTATCTCTCTCTGTCTGTCTGGCAAGCAAAAAAGAAAGAAAGAAAAGAAAGAGGGAGGTGACTGGGGACCAGCAGGTGGTGTGGTGATCAAGGTAGGTGCTGGACACTCCCACATGGTCAACCACAGTTCGAGTCCCAGACCTGGTGGCTTGCTTTCTCACTTTCCTTCTCTATCTCTCTGTGTCTTTCTCTGTCAAATTAAAATAAATGAATGAATAAATAAATTTTTTTAAAAAGAGGGACCAGCAGTTAGCGTAATGGCTATGTCTCTGGACTCCCATGTAGTCAACCGCGGTTCGCGTCCCAGACCCAGTGGCTTAAAACTCATGCCAGGCGTTTATGCGTGCGTGCCTAAGATCCTGACAGGAGAATGGAGGAGAAGGGATTGCGGCGTGGCCATCCCCACTGGAGGAGGATTTCTCGCTTTCTGTCTCTCTGTCTGTCTCTGTCTGTCTGGCGAGTGCACATGCCCTATAGCAAAAACCACTTTAGAAAAAAAAAAAAAAGAAAGAAAGAAAGAGGGAAGTGACACAGGAGGCTTCTGACATGGTTTGAGCACCTGGACTTGCTATACCTGAAGCCAGCACATCTCAGAACATCTTAGACAACAAATTCTCTCTTCTCTGGGGCCAGCTGATAGTGTGATGGTTAGGGTGCTAGACTCCCACATGGCCTACCACAGTTCGAGTCCTGGACCTACCAGCTTTTTTTCTCACATTCCCTCTCTCTCTTTCTGGTCAAATTAAATAATAATATATTTTTTAATTCCCTCTTTTCATAAACTACAAAGGGAAGTCTTCTACTCCCACTCTCACTCTCTGCCCAGTGGCCTCGGGATGGGGAGACCGACTTGGGGATTTGAGCTGAGTCTGAGTCGGGTCTCTGTCGACTTGCCGTCTTTCTTCTCCTTTCATTCATTCACTTATTTATTGTTAGCTTGTTTCCCTGATAAAGTTCATACTGATAAAGTTCGCTCTGGAAAATTTAGAAAACAGAGAATCTTGAAGAAAAATAGAATTTGGGGCCAGCAGATGGCATAATGGTTACATCGCTGCATTCCCACCTAGTTGACCATGGTTTGAGTCCCAGACCCAGTGGCTTAAAAACTCATTCTGGGTATGTTTGCGTGTGCACTCAAGATCCTGAGAGAAGAATGAAGGAAAAGAGATTGTGGTGTGGCCATTCCCCCAGAGGAGGATTTCTCACTTTCTGTCTCTCTGTCTTACTCTCTCTATCTTATTCCAGTGAGCACACATACCATATAGCAAAATTCCCTCTAAAAAAAGAAAAAAAAATTTTTTTCAACTTTTTTTGGGGGACCAGCAGTTAGTGTAATTGCTATGTCACTGGACTCCCATGTAGTCGACCGCAGTTCGAGTCCCGGACCCAGCGGCTTAAACTCACGCTGGGCACGTGTGCATGTGTGCCCAAGATCCCAAGAGGAGAATGGAGGAGAAGGGATTGTGGCTTTTGCTATAGGGCACGTGCACTCGCCAGAAAGAGAGTGACAGAGAGACAGAAAGCGAGAAATCACCCCCCGGGGGCATGGCCACGCCGCAATCCCTTCTCCTCCATTCTCCTCTCGGGATCTTGGGCACGCACATGCTCCTGGCGTGAGTTTAAGCCATCGGGTCAGGAACTTGAATCGCGGTTGACTACACGGGAGTCCAGCAACATAGCCATTAGGCTAACTGCTGGTCCCTAGAATTTTTTAAATAATTATTTATTTTATTTATTCATTCATTTATTTTGACCAGAGAGAGACACAGAGAGAGAGGGAGAAAGTGAGAAAGCAAGCCACCAGGTCTAGGACTCAAACCACTGTCGGCCATGTGGGAGTGTCCGGCACCTTAACCACCACACCACCTGCTGGTCTCGTTTTAGAAATTTTTAAAATTTAGTTTTATTTATTCATTTATTTATTTTAATTTGACCAGAGAGAGAGAGAGTGTGTGTGAAAGCAAGCCACTAGGTCCAGGACTCAAACTATGGTTGGCCACGTGAGAGTTTCCAGCACCTTAACCACCACACCACCTGCTGGTCCCCTAAAAAAAAGGTTTTTTTCATGTAATAATTTTACATCTAATATTACAAATAAATGTGTTTTCTTTTCTTTTTTTAAAAGAGGTTTTTGCTATAGGGCGCGTGCACTCACCAGAATGACAGAGAGTGACGGAGAAACAGAAAGCGAGAAATCACCCCCTGGGGGGATGGCCACACTGCAATCCCTTCTCCTCCATTCTCCTCTCAGGATCTTGGGCATGCACACACATGTGCCCAGCATGAGTTTTAAGCTACCAGGTCCGGGACTCGAACCACAGTCAACTACATGGGAGTCCAGCATCATAGCCATTATGCTAACTGCTGGTCCCATAAATGTGTTTTCTTAATCACTTATTATATACTTCTGGAATCTATATCTGAGCCCTTAATTATTCCTCTTGTTTTATTTTTGTTTAAGAATTATTGTATTGAACTTTATTCTATTTATTTATTCATTTTAATTTGACCATAGAGGGACAGAGTGAGAGAAAGAGAGGGAAAGTGAGAAAGGAAGCCACCAGGTCCGGGACTCGAACTGCAATCAGCCATGTAGGAGTCCAGCTCTCTTAACCACCATGCCACCTGCTGGCCCCCCTAAAAAATTTTTTTTAAATAAAAATATAATTTCCCCACCCAGGAGTAATACTTTGTGGATTTCATTTTTGGCTCTTTATTTATATTATTATTCTTTTCGTTTTTGCTCTAGGGCACATGCACGTGTCAGAGTGAACAGAAAGAGGGAAAGGGAGATGGCCATGCTACACTCCATTCTCCTCCAGTCTCCTTGAGATTTTGATCACACACACCCAGCGTGATTTTCAAGCTGCCAGGTCCAGGACTTGAACCACACAGCTGTCCATGTGGAATCCAGCAACTTAACCGCCACATCACCTGCTGGCCCAACTCTATGTATTTTTTTTCTTTATCATTAAATAGTGTAGACAATTCTGTACCAACATTTTTTCTCTTGGAGTTTTAAAATCAGCTCTTCCGCACGTTATTCTAACTTGCAGTTCCGGAAGGGCAAGCACATATCTTGCATTCACGGTTAATGGTGTTACTCCTGGAGAGAGTTGCTGGGCTGCGCAGAGTGAGGAGGGTCTCCCTTTATTTTGCACATATTCCTTTTGTCTAGTGATAAGGTCATAACAGGAGCTTGTAATATTTTTTATATATTTTTAAAAAACAATTATTTAATTTATTATTAATTCACCAGAGATGGAAAGAGAGAGAGAGAGGAGAAAGCAAGCCATCAAGTCCAGGACTCGAACTGTGGTCGGCCTGTGGAAGTCCAGTACCTTAACCACCATGCCACCTGCTGGTCCCATATTTTTAAATATTTAAAAGCAATCTTCACTGTTCTTTATACTTTCGGTTACTTGCCTGCCTCCTGACCACCAAGCATTTAGCTTGTCTCTAATGTTTCTTCTTTTTATTTAAAGAATTATTTTATTACACTTTATTTATTTATGTATTTATTTATTT
>NW_006209227.1:1122706-1133563 GCF_000334495.1 Tupaia belangeri chinensis | reverse complement strand
CGGGTGGCAAACTGCGGTAAACCACGTGGGAGTCCAGCGACATAGCCATTACGCTAACTGCTGGTTCCTGCATTTATTTTTTATTATTATTTTCATTTGACCAGAGAGAGAGAGAGAGAAAAAGAAAATAATGAGCCAGGTCTGAGACCCAAACCATGGCCAGCCACGTGCGAGTCCAGCCCCTTAACCACCACCACACCACCTGGCAGCCCCTCTAATGTTTATTCTTCTCATAAAGCTGTTGCAGACATCTTTAGTTCTAATTCCTTCTTCAGCAGTTCTGACTTTATTCTGAATGAGCCAGACTGACGCCATTTTTGTTGTTGTTTTTGCCAGAGAGAGGGAAAGTGAGAAATCACCCTGCGGGGAATGGCCACACCACAATCCCTTCTCTTTCTGGAATTCTGGGCATGCATCCACCCGTGCCCCATGTATTTTCCAAGCCACCAGGTCCGAGACTCAATCCATATACCTGACTATGTGGTACCCATCACCTATAACCTCAACGTCACCTGCCAGGCCCTTGACTGACTCCTTTTTGTAAGGACTAGCACCATCTTGAGGCCCTGCATTCTCCCCTGTCTATGCTGTGACCTTTGGTATCCATGAGCAGGAATTTTTCTGTTTAAGATAGACCTCTGTCGCTGCTCACACAGCTGGCCCTTGTTAGGAAAAGATCAATGACTGAACCTGGGGCGATCACCAGGCCTGGCGACTTGCTTCCCCCAGGCCTGTCCCCGTTTTTCCTTTTTGCTTTTCCTTTAAAAAGCTGGCAGCTCTGGGAATCAGCAGTTAGTGTAATGGCTATGTCGCTGGACTCCCACGTAGTCGACCGAGGTTCACGTCCCGGAACCGGTGGCTTAAAACTCACGCCAGGCACGTGTGCATGCGTGCCCAAGATCCCGAGAGGAGAATGGAGGAGAAGGGATTGCGGTGTGGCCATCCCCCCTGGGGGGTGATTTCTCGCTTTCTGTCTCTCTGTCTCTCTCTGTCTCTCTGGAGAGCGCACGTGCCCTATAGCAAAAACCTCTCCCCCAAAAAAGAAGTACGAATAAAATGAGGTTGACCATGTGTTAATAATCATTGTAGCTGTGTGGGGTTATTATGCGATTCTGTCTACTAGCATGTGCCTTGACTTTAAATAAATAAACAGAAGGGGCAATAATTATAGCCCTTGTGGTTGTCAAGGGAAGAGAAAAAAAAAAAAAAAAAAACCTGGCAGTGCTCTCTCTCTCTCTCTCTCTCTCTCCCTCTCCCTCTCCCCCTCTCTCTCCCTTTCCCTCTCTGGTCAAATTAAAATAAATAAAATAAAATAAAATAATTATTAAAAAAAAGAAAGCAAGCAACTCCAGCTACTTCAAGGCGGTGTGGCTGCGAACGCTTCTGGGCCAACCACCCAACCTTCCGGTCTGTAATTACCCTCTGATGAACTCTTCCTTGCTGCAGCTGACTTCATTTTCCCATCGCGAAGTTCCTTCTCAGTTTGCGGCCCCTAACTGTAGTTCCTGTCCTCTAACCCGTCTTTGTGATGGCTTCTGGGAGTGGAAGTTCCAGGTCAAAAGCAAGTGAGCCCATGTTCTTTTTTTTTTTTTGGAGAGGTTTTTGCTATAGGGCGCGTGAGCTTGCCAGACAGACAGAGAGAGACATAGAGACAGAAAGCGAGAAATCACCCCCCAGGGAGAATGGTCACACTGCAATCCCTTCTCCTCCATTCTCCTCTCGGGATCTTGGGCACACACGCACACGCGCCCGGCGTGAGTTTTAAGCTACCGGGTCCGGGACACGAACCGCGGTCGACTACGTGGGAGTGCAGCGACATAGCCATAACCCTAACTGCTGGTTCCCAGCCCATGTTCTTGATCTTGACATGTAGTCAAAATGCCTTCCAGAAAGGGTTGTACCAGTTGTCACCCATTGCTGTCCCCCCACCCACTCAGGCCATGTACCCTCTCGGCCAAGAGCACACACACACACACACAGACACACACACACGCACACCACGCACCTCGCTGTATTGACAAGAGGCAGGGCTGTGAGCACCAGACCCCAGACTGCCGCAGCCACTGGAGGGTGAGACCGGCAAGGGTTTCCAAGAGCCAGGCTGTGGAACCAGTTCCCAAAGGAACCCTTTCCAACAGCTGTCTGCTTCAGTAAACAGCCTCTGAGCCTGGTGAGGGGCCTTGTTGTGCAAGATCAGCTTTTTCTGAACACTAGTGTCCTTCCATATGTTAATAGGCTCACAGTGAAAATAAAGCCAGGTCAAATCAATGTAGAGGGAGCTGCATGTTAAACCTTCCTCTCGGAAAGCCTGCACTGCTTGGTAAAAGCCCAGGGCACCCGCAGAAAGAAAACCCTGCGGGCATGGACTCACCCAACACTTTACCAGAGCAGGAATCCCACCTCCCCCTCCTCGCCACAACTTGAGGCAGAGAGACAGGTGCCAGGCGCCAGGCTGCATGATGGTGGGGCCCTCACCCCTTCTCATGAGCCTTGCAGAGCGAAGGCATGGGGTCAATGACTGTGTGGCTGGAGGCACAGATAGGAATGCTGGGAGGTCAGAGACCAGGGGCTGGAGAAGAGGGGAAGGGGGGCCTCCTGGCAGAGGTGCAGGAGGGAAGCTCAGTGGCCCAGGCCACACTCCTCACCTGGTTGGGAATGACTCTGGCAGGACTCGATCCTGTGATGTGGTGAACGTGAGCTCATGTGGCCTCTTTTTGTTGCTTAATGACATCTTTTAAAGTTTCTTTCTTTCTTTATTAAGCAAGAGAGAGAGAAAGAGACAACACCCCCAACAGGGGATTGGAGCCAAGAGCCACCCTCAGCCAGCACCCGACCATGGGCGTGCATGTGCCTGGAGTTGCAGGGAGGTATCTGGACTCGAACCCTGAACCTTCCCATGTGAGCAGCTTCTGCTGCTAAGAGCATCGTGTTTTACCGTTGTCCCACCCTCTGGTCTTCTAAAGCCTCTTCCGAGGCTGCCCTCTGGCCCTCAATCTGGAAACCACATCTCTGTGCTCCCCCTTCCTCAAGCTGTTTGTTCCTGCCTGGTGGACCTGCCAGCCTGTTCCTCCGTCCTCCGTTTACTGGTTGGGACTCGCTCAGTTGCAGGAGAGAGAATATCCAATCTGAACCGGCCCGAGCTAGGGGGACAGTTACTGGATTGTATAACTGAAAAGTCCAGAGTTCAGTCTGGCTTCAGGTACCGCTGAACACAGGGGCTCCAGCAGTGTCACCAGGAGTTGGGGTTCCTCTCTGCTATGGTTTGAATGTGTCCTCCCCAAATTTGTGTGATGAAATTTGGCTGTGACAGGATTAAGTGGGTGAACCCTTAATCTGACTATGAGATTAAGAGGGGGAGCCTTTGGGAGGTGATTAGGATTAAGGTCACCAGGGTGGGACCTCCCCCGCCTTGACTCCTGGGGTTTATAAAGAAAGGGTATAGACAGACGCACAGACACGAGCTCTTGCGTTCTCGCTATCTCGCTGAGTGACACCCTGCCCACCTCAGGACCCTGCAGAAAGCGTCCTCTGGCAGGAAGGCCCTCTCAGATGCAGCCCCTGGCCCTCGGGCCTCCAAAGCCTGAGCTAAGCACGCCTGTTCCTTAAACCCCCGGCCTCTGTACCTCTCTGTCTTTAGCACCGCAGTGGACTAAGACATCACCACTGCGAACCAGCTCAGTCTCTGAGTGGCCTACAGTCTCGGCCTCTCAAGTTGTTTATGTTTTTTATAAAATTCATTTATTTATTTTACTTCTTTTGTGAGAGAGACCCTTCAACAGGGTCTGTCTCCCCGCAACCCCCACCCCGCAGCCCTCCAGGTATGAAGATTTTTGGTGCACACACACCTGACATATTCCAAGTCAACTAGGATTTATACCTGCAGTCGGCCATGTGGCGTCCAGCACACATCAATATGCCACTTACCTGTGCCACGGAGGCTTAGCTTCATCCCCATAAGCTTAAATCCCCAAATATTTCTTCCCTTCCCAGCAACTTGGTCAAAAATCCCAGGCTGGGCCTAACCACTGGAGTGGTGATTAAGAAGGTCTCACACAGTCAACAGTGCAGTTGGAGTCCAGGATCTGGCGGCCTGAGGAACACACCTGACACGTGTGTGTGCACACACATTCTCCAGGAGAGTGGAGAAGGGATTGCAGAGTGGCCATTCCCCCGGGGGGTGCTTTCTCTCTTTCTCTCTCTGTCTCTCTCCAGCAAGTGCACGAGCCTTATAGCAAATTATAAAAAAAAAAAAAAATTAAAAAAAAAAAACACCAGGGCTCATTCTGATTGGATGAAGTGAATCATATGCCAACTTCTGGACCAATCAATGTGTCCATGGGGTACCTCATGGCACTGATTAACCAGACCAAGTTCTGCCCCTGGGGCTTGACTGACAGTGAGAGAGGGGAAGTTCTCCAGGAGGAACCTAGAGGAGGGTGAAGGAAAATAAGGCTGCTGGTGGCAAAAACTGCAGATGTCCTCAGTACCTTCTGGAATCCTCGCCAGCAGCTCCTTGCTGTAGGGATATGCTTCCTGCCAAGAGCCTCACAGCTGGGTCCTTGCAAGGGTGCATGTGAAATGAGGTTGTCTCAAGTGACCACCTGGCACTTCTCGTTGCTACGGGCAGCAGTCTGATGAAGGGCCCGTGGGGGCTGAGTCCTCCAGGCTGGGTCTGCTGGCTGTGCTCACAACTTCATGACATTCACGACAGCCACTGGCTGCCAGGCCTTTTCTGCAAATAATGCACACGTTAATCGCCCAGTATGTAAGATGGATGTGCCAGGGGCCTTAAAGCGTTTCCTGCGCGTTTCCAAATGTGTGCTCCACTCCCTCGCTGAGCTCGGGCCATCCTGCCAGTGTGGACTGGGGTCTCCAGAGATAAGCGTTCCAGGGACAGCCCTGCCCTTGCCTATCAGGGCTTGGGGTGCGGGGAGGACAGTCACACTGCAGGATTGGACCCCATCTGTATCAGGGGCCAGCCTGCTGAGCCGGCAGCTGGGGCAGGGGGAGGGCAGGCATGTGAGACCCAACCTGACTGAGGCAGGCCCCAAATGAGGCTGGGTCTGGGAAGCAGCTCCCATCAGAAGGGCTAGGTGGTGAGGCAGGCAAGGCTGGCATGCACACAGGCACTGGCCTGCAGAGCAGGCTGGGCGGTGGGCCTCTGGGGGGACTGGGGCCTATGGGACTTAGACCTGGAGTGGTGTGGCAGCAGCTCCGAGCCCCCAGTTGTGGTGGCCGAGGGCCAAGCAGCAGCCACAGCAAGGATGAGGACAAGACTAGGACTGTGAGGTCCTACCACGAGGCCTCATGAGCCGTGGAGTGTCCATCCCCCACGTGTGCCCTGGGCACCAAGGGTCTCAGCAGCGCACGTTGGGCACATGGCCATAGGCGCTGAGCCACCAGGCATCTGGAACCCCGCCCCCAGTTCTGGGGAAGCCTCCCAGTAAAGAAGAGTCAAGTCCTGGCACCAGCAGGTGGCATGGTAGTTAAGGCACTGGACTCGCATGGTCAACTGTGGTTCAAAACCCAGATCTGGCAGCTTAAGAATCACTCCAGGCTTGGGACCAGCAGTTGGCGTACGGGTTATATCGCTGGACTCCCATGTAGTTGACTGCAGTTCAGGTCCTGAACCCAGTGGCTTAAACTCACGCCGGGCGCGTGTGCGTGGGTGCCCAAGATCCCAAGAGACTGAAAAAGGGATTGCGGTGTGGCCATCCCCCTGGTGGGTGATTTCTCACTTTCTGTCTCTCTGTCTGTCTTTCTGGTGAGCGTGCACATGCCCTATAACAGAAACCTCTCCAAAAAAAAAAAAAGAATCACTCCAGGCTCATGTGTATGTGTGTCCATAATCCCAGGAAGAGAATGAAGCAGGGAGTGTGGTGTGGCCATCCCCCCCAGTGGGTGAGTTCTCACTTTCCCTCTCACTGTCTCTCCCCAGTGAGTGCATGCTCCCTATGACAAAAATCTTTAAAAGGAAAAAAAAATCACACCAGATGTGCATGTATGTGCGTGTGTGCCCCAAATCCTGAAAGAATGGAGAAGGGACTGCGGCATGACCATCCCCCTGAGGGGAGATTTCTCACTTTCTGTCTCTCTGTCTCTATCTCTTTCCAGCGAGTGCATACACCCTATGGCAAAAACCTTAAAAGAGAAGAGTCAGGTCCCCGAGACATAAGCTCCCAAAGGGAAGGCCTGGAGTGACCGACTCTCCTGTCTCATGTTCCTCTCTGTCGTTCCAGCAGCAGAGAGGGAGAAAAGTCATGCCGCCTTTCAGGTTGGGTGAAGATGGCTGAGGCCACCATCTGCCCTGGGACCCGAACAGGGTCTGGAGGCCTCTTTCAGGGACCAGTAGGATCCTGGGGAGCTTCCTGCAGTTCTTCTGTGTCCACCAGAGGGCGCCCATCCCTCACGAATCTTCCCAAGGGTTACTCGGGAGGCCCTGTCCTTGCTATTGGAGGGGGCTTTGGCAGAGGGATCAAGGTGACCCCAGACTCAGGACAGATCTTTGGCAGTGGTTAATCATATGCTAGGCTCAAGTCAAGGGGGGAAATGTGACAGCGGGGGCAGCAGGGGCTGTTCTGGGCCTCCGCTGTGGTGGGGTGAGGTTTGCAGTGGGGGACAGAGGGTCTCGCAGGGCGGGCACATGTGAGTGTCAGGCCACCGTGGGTGCTGGCTATGACTCATCTTATTGTCCCCCTTTTGCAGAGGAGGAGAGTGAAGCCAAGACGGTGCAGCTACTTGCGCACATTCACACCCACGTCCTGTCTGGACCCAGGCTAGGCACTTCCCCTCCTTTGCGGGTACCGGCTCCAGGCAGGCTGCAACCGGAGGGGGCGCTGCTACCTGTAGCCTTCACAGCTCTCCTGCTCTGGGCACTCTCCCTCCTGGAATGTCCTCTGAGAACTGAGCTGCCCTGGGTGACAGGACAGACAGGAGGCGGCCAGCTGGGGATCGAGCACCTCCCTTTCTTCCCTGGATGAGCCAGCAAGCCAGGAAGCAGAGGCCTCATCTGTGCAGGGGGGTGGGGTATGCACAGGGTAAGAGGTCCTTCCTACCAAGCCCGTTTGTCTCTAACTCCAGCCAGGCCACCTGCACCTAAGTTCCAGCCACAGAGGGTGAGGTCCTCCCAGAAGCCCTGTGCCTGGTGTGGGAGGTGTGGATGGGGTAGGCGAGGTCTGGGTCTGCAGCACGGCCATTTCCCTTCCTCCTGGAGCTTCCGGGTCTGGCCGCTCCCCTGACACTCATGTCTGTCGGGGAGAGCAGGTGAGCATAAGCAGTTGTGAGTGTCTTGGTCCTTAACGGCAGGTCTGCCGCCCTGCCAGGCTATGGGCAACTTGAGGACAGATGACTCAGTGCAAGGTTGGTGGGACCTGAGAAGACAAGAGAGGATTTTTAAAAAGTAATTTTATTTACTGCGGGCCAGCAGGTGGCATGATGGTTAAAGGCGTTGGATTCCCACATGGCCTACTGCAGTTCAGAGTCCCGGACCTGGCCCACGCCAGCTGCTGGGCCCAAGAGAGGATGAGTGAAACAGCTCATGAGGCCACCTCTCAGCAGGGGTGGGGTCCCAGGGTACAGAGATGTGCTCCTCCCCCCACCAGCTGACAACTGAGGCAAGGCCCCCCCACAGGCAGGGCAGTATGCAGGAAGGGTGGGTAAGGAGGGCAGGTGTCCAGGCAGGAGGGGACTCCAGAGAGTTTGTGGGAAATGGTATCAAGTGTTTGTTTTGGTGCACGGAGAAAAGATCTATGCCTCGTCATGGTACCCATTTCCTATTCTTTCTTAGGACACATGAGCACACCTGGTTGGGACGGGGAGGGAAAGTGAGAAATCATGAAGCAATCCTTCTCCATTCTCCCCTTGGGACTTTAGGGACAGACACAAACACACCTTCAAATTGTGCATTTGGGCCAGTGAGATCAGCCACCTTAAACTCCACACTACCAGCTGGCCCCATAGCACCCACTTTCCACAAACTTTTTGAAGACCCCTTACTTGGCTTCAGTCCCCACCTAACCCTGCCCACAGCACCCCTAGCAGCACAATGGTGCCAGGGCACCCCAAGGGGAAAGTGGCCCTCCCGAGGTGGCACCAGCCCCCTCCATCCTGCCCACTTCTGGTGCCCAGGAGTACCTCATCCCCCACACCCTGCACGGGCCCACCTCCCTTTCCAGAAAAGCTGCAGTTTTGCAGGATGATCAGATTCCAGCTCTGAGCAGCTGTCAAGAACCAGGTTACCCTAGATCGGAGGCCTGTTCCGGAACCCCTGTAAAGGGGCACCGCAGCTTTAAGAGCTCATGCTCAGGGCCCTCGCACAGGCCTCTGCCTCTGAAGCTCACCCTGGACCGAGATGGCTGTTGGGCACTGATCACCACCGCACAGAGGGCTGGAACTCCAGGTGACCCTCCAGCTGCTGACTCACCACCCAAAACCAAATGGCTCCGCACCCGTCGGTGCTCCATGGCGGCTGGGCCAGCTACCCAGGGACTGCTCCTAGCTCCTGGACCAGGTTCCCTCAGTGCCCCAGCAAGCTGGCAGGTACCTCACGCCACCACCAGGGGGAGCCCCAGGCAGGTGAGGCAAGGAGCCCAGAACCTCATCTGAACTTAGCCTGTGCAGCCGTGTGTGTGGACTCTACCTGGGGTCAGCAGCCAGCCACCTCCTTCCAGACCTGGCTCCCTATAAGGAACCCAATGTCAGTGCTCTTGGTACCAAGAAGTTGATCCCACAAGCACCTCCAGTTCCCTCTTCTCACCCAACTGCCAGTGACTGACCTACCTAAACCCTCTGCCCACAAGGTCACTCATCCCCCCTCCTGAAATGGAGTCTCCAACCCACCATCCTCAAGAGACACCTGGACCTGAGCTCAAGATCCTCTCCTACCCTGGCCCCTCCCCAGAAGTCTAAACTACAACAGAAATAACAGGCACGAGACAGCTTTGTTAGAACAACTCAGCAAAATAAAATTCCGGTTTATTGTTGGACAACATTGTTTCACACATACATCAAACAGGCCAAAAAAAATAAACAGCAACTTCATAGACAAAAAAAGGAAAAAAAGAAACCTTTTATCTTTGGCCTTTTTAACCATCTCATACAAACCAACTACTTATAGTACAGCTAAGTACATACACAAAAAAAAGGTACTGGAATGCTCGGAATAAGATTGTTTTTTTTGTTGTTGTTTTTGCTTTTTTTACAAGGTTTTTTTTCTCCTTTGAGATTATAGTGAACATGGTCACACCACAAGTAAAGCCGAAGTAGGACAGAGGACGCTCCGAAGGCTGGTTTGGTCATCCGAGATCATTAAAAATGGCTGACCCCTAACAATATGTACAAAAATATAAAATGTAAATAAAAAATACAAACAAATTTTCCTTTTTAAAGTACTTTTAAGAAAAAAAGCAGGGCCTTGGAAGTTTGCCCGGCCCGCGGTGGCTGGGCGGGCGGGCCTCTCCACTGGAAGGTGACCGCAGTTAGATTCTGCGACGGGAAGTGGAGGGTGAATAGGTCACGGCGGCCTTTTCTTAAGTTTAACTTTTCCTTTTTTTTGCTGTCTAGTCATCCTCTCCGGTCTTCTGCTTCTTGGTGTCCACATCATCGTCCTAGGCAGAGAGGTACCGTCAAGGTCCTTCCCAACCCCGCAGCCTGGTCTCCAGCCAACTGGCTTTGCAGAGCCAGGACCAGGCACTGCCTGGGCTCCACACGGCTTCTAGCTGAGACATGAGGGGCCCACTCAGGTCACACACTGTCCCAGCTAGTCTGGGTACCATCTTTCCAGCTTTACTGCCTGCGTACCTGCCGCTGGACAGCAGCAGAGAGCGACCTCAGACCGAGCCCCTCCCCTGCTGGGGCCGGCCAGAACCCACCTCGTCATCTTCAGCTGCCCGCTTGCCCGTAGCTGCCTCAGCCTCCTCGTCTTCATCTCCGTCCTCCTCTTCACCTGGAGAGATCAGATCCAAGGACCAGGTGAGCCACACACACCGCCCCCTCCTAGTGGCTCTTCAGGGACTCTACTCAAACAGGATGGCGGCAGAGCTCAGAGCTCGTGCAGCTGCACCCTGAGGCCAGTGGCCTGTAGCTGTAGCTGAACACCCACACCCGGGGCGGAAGCCTAAAGCAGGAGGGGGCCCTGACTCCATCAACCGGCAAAGTCCTGGCCCCGGCCCACCCCCAGGAGCACCAGCCCCACTTCTGCCAGGCCAGCGCAGTGAAAGCACTCAGACACTCAGAAGAAAAACCGGAGCCGGACTACTCACCGTCGCCTTCTTCCTCCTCTTCCTCCTCCTCCCCGCCTTCTTCCTCTTCTTCGTCTACCTCATTCTCAGCCTCCTGTTCCCCGTTTTCCTCATTCTGCTCGGCAGCAAACGCGGTCGTTAACCGTCTGCGCAAGGATGGCGCCAGAGCGCGCCTGCTCCCACCCAGCCCGCCCGCCCTGCAGAGGCAGCCTGGTCCCTCCAGGAGTGGGCCTGAGACCCCCCGTCGGTGGACCAAGATCCAGCACGGAGCCTCCCGCAGGGCCGCCCGAGCCCCGCGCACTCACAGCGTTCCCGTTAGCGGGGGCATCTCTTCCGTTCTCCGCCTCCTCCACAACTTCCTTCTTCTCCTTCAAGTCCTTGGGAAGGGAAGAGGAAACAAGTCTTAGTGACCACCTGGGGCCTGCAAGGGGACCAAGAACCGTCCGCGGCTAAGTCGCGGGGTAGAAGTGGCAGGACCAGTAAGGCACGCGCAGGGGACACGGAGTGCCCGGGCAGACTCGACAACCTTTCAATACCCGCAAAACAGCGGACCTCGTGGTTCTTAGGACGGGAGCAGAGGCATGTGGAGCCTCTGCCCCGGACTCGCTCCCGACCCGCT
>NW_006209227.1:1122205-1122647 GCF_000334495.1 Tupaia belangeri chinensis | reverse complement strand
GGGGCAGGCCGCGCGGACACCCCGTGGGTGGGTCGGCCTGGGAAGGGGCGGCGGGGTCTCCACCTGCTCACTCACGCCCCAAGGCGCCGGCAGCCCAGACTCCGGCCAGGGCACGTCTCCGAAGAAACTTGAGTCGCATCGATCGCGCCAGGGTCGACGCTGCCCCAGGAGGTC
This sequence comes from Tupaia belangeri chinensis, assembly GCF_000334495.1. Classification (NCBI taxonomy): domain Eukaryota; kingdom Metazoa; phylum Chordata; class Mammalia; order Scandentia; family Tupaiidae; genus Tupaia; species Tupaia belangeri. The sequence goes on along the minus strand of NW_006209227.1, from coordinate 1,122,473 downwards.
GCGAACCGCTCGGTCGCGTTCCCACCTCCGCAAGCCAGGCAGCCCACCTGCCTGCCTACGCGGCTGTTCGGTGTCCATCGCGCGCACCACGAGGCGCGGACTCAGTCCGGTATCCAGCGTCACTGCTGCTGCGGGGGCCCCAAGGCCCAGTAAGTTTTTCCACCTGACGTGGCTCAACCCGCTGCCAACACGGGCGTCGGGCGGCGTGGATACGGGGAGCAGCACGGGCCCTGTGCTGAGCGGAGCGGCCCCGGGGCACCTGTCTGCC
>NW_006209227.1:1121493-1122008 GCF_000334495.1 Tupaia belangeri chinensis | reverse complement strand
CCGCCGAGTGCGCCCCTGTCCCTGGAAACTCGCGGCCCGCGGGCACCGCTTGCCCGCCCGGCTGGGCACGCTAATCGCGCGCCGGTCTGCCAGCTCCTGGGCGCCCCCTGCCGCCACCCCAGCAGGCTGGACGCGCCGGCCCGCATCTTTGCACTGGGCTGGCTAAGTCCCGCGGGAGGCCGCCTCGAAGTCCGATGGATGTTTCAGCCCTGAAGCCCAGGACTGTCGGGGACGCGCTGCTCGGGCCGTTCATGGGCACTTACGGGAAATCACCTTAGAGGAAAGCGGAGGCCGAGGCCCCGCGATGGTGGCGAGAGGGGAAGGGGCTTCTTCACCTCAAACTCGTCCCGGGCCTAGCCTAGAGGGGGTCAGGAAGAGCCCCAGCGAAGATCCGAGACTCAAGCTCTGCTCCACCAGGGGAGTCGTCCCTGGGAGAGCCAGAGGTGACGCCAGGGGCACAAGGGTTAAGGAGACGCCAAGGTGACTGGCGCCGGTCCCCGCAGGAGCACGAGGGG
>NW_006209227.1:1112818-1119593 GCF_000334495.1 Tupaia belangeri chinensis | reverse complement strand
GGGGGCGGCGGGCGCCCACGGCGGCGGCCAGCAGGGGGAAGGGAAGGCGGGGTGCTGGGCCGCGCTCGCCCCGGGCGGTTCCCTGCGCTGCGCCCGCGATGCCCGTTCCTGCGCCCGGCACTTTCCACAGAGAGCTGTTCCACTGCGGGTGGTCGGAGCCCCACGACGAGCAACGAGGTCTCGAGGCCGAGCCCGCGCACCTGGGCCGCCCCGTCCCTCTCCCACGTTCCATCCCCACCCGCCCAGGCCCGGGCGTCCCGCGTAAGCGGGGGAACGACCCAGTCGCCCACACCAGTCCCGCTGCCCGAGCAGCCGGCGAGCGGGCACCGTGCCAAACACACACCAGGACTCTACATCGCAGGACGCGGTGTCCGCCGGGGCTCCTGCCCTCGAGCGGGACGGCCCTTGGGCCTCGCACCCCAGGACTCGGTCAGCGTCGGCCTCGAGCCGTCGTCGCTTGTCGCCACAGCCTCGGGCGGCGTCCTTATAGGGTCCCTCCCGGCCATCGAGCATACGCTTTCCCCACCCCACTTCGGGGCTGCGATGACACATGAACATTGCGGAGTTACTGCGGAGAAGTTATCCCTTCGGCCAGTCGGGAGAGTCCTTGCGGGGACTCCTTGAAACTTGGGGAGACATTTAGGAAACCACGCGGAGCCCCGAGCAGGAAACCATCTAGACGCCACACTCAAGATGGCGCTGGACTGGGCAAGCGTGGCGTGACGTGGCGATCCAACCCACGCGGTCGAGCCGAAAACCGTAGGCTGCTCCGTCCTTATTGCCAGCGCACTTGGCTAAGCTCTAAGTCGAAGTAAGACTCCTCCGTGTGGGAGGACAGACTAGAAAAGGTGGGGAGATACTCCAGGAAAATTCCTATGCCACACACAAGATGGCGGCAGATGGGGGTTCATCCGTGTGTTGCCAGAAGGGGGCGCCCGACGCGGAAGGCGGGACTCCGGAGAAACGAGCGCGCACTGGCTGAGAGTGGCGGGCGAACACAAAGTTGACGCTTTGCGCCCTGCCATTGGCGGCTCCCGTCTGTCTCTTGGGGCCGGCTATCTGGGAACCGGGAAAACCCGGAGTGTGGGCTCGTGGAGGGGCAACGAGTGCCGAGTCCAGCCGAGCTTGAGGTCGGGGCAAGAGCGACTTTGCTCTCCGCTGCCCTCGGTCGTGGGCGAGCCGACCCCACCCCCCGGAGGCCGCCTTGCTGAGCCGACCGTGGCTCACCCAGGCGAGGGAAAGCGGGCAGTGCCCGGGCGCCCCCGAGTCTGGGCCGGTCCCGCACGCGTCAGGCCCGCACCCCGGTTCACACGTGCCAGTCTGGCCGCTGGCCTGTCGCGCTTTCCCGAGCGAGTTTTCCTTTGGAAAAAGGCCAGGACTGTCTTGTGGCTTGTGAAACGCTGGGCAGGCGCTGGGCAGCTCTGGGGCTGATGGGGTGGGAGGAGGTCGCCCTCGCGACTGGGGTGTGGCAGTGGAGCCCCGCGGGGTCTCCATCTTGTCCGCAGGCGCCCCACAATGTAGACGGGTGTTCTTGCCCTTGCCGTAGCTGGCGCGAGCCAGTCCTAGGGACTGTGTTCCTGGCGCCCCCTCCTTTGTGCCACTTTCGCAGACACGTGGAGGGGTAGTGTACTTTGTGAGCTCGGAGGGAGGGGAGAGCGCCTTCTACCTGCTGCGAGCCCACTACGCTCCAGTAATCCTCCAGGGTAACTCCTTCCACAAAATCCGGCCACAGCAAAACCTTGGCCCGTGCTACGCCTGCGGGTGGAGTCCCGAGGGTGGCCTTGGGCAACAACACGGCACGACTGTACTGGATTCTGGCTTTGGTGTGAGGGAAAGGCCAGACCGCCGAGAGGAGCTGGGCGAGTGTGAATTTCCCTCTAAGAACTGCTTTGCCTGACTGTCTCCCCAAGCCAGTGACTTTACCAGAATTAAAGAACCGCCACTTAGATTCTGCCCGCACTCACACGCAGGGCCTCTGAGAAGCCCAAGCATTTCATGGGTTCTTAGAATATGGGAGGGTCATTATGCATGGGAACCTTGTAGAGTTGATGTTTTGTAGGTCAGAACCACTTGAAAACACATTTATACAGTTCAATTTCTAATATGTTACCCTCTTTTTAACAAAACAGAAAAGCAAACTTTTTTTTTTTTGAGAGGTTTTTGCTATAAGGGTGCGTATGCTTGCCAAAAAGACAAGAGAGGAGAAACACACACCCCCACACCCCATGCTGCAATCCCTTCTCCATTCTCCTCTCAGGATCTTGGGCACACAGGCACATGCCTGGTGTAAGTTTAAGCCACCAGCTCTGGGACTCGAACTGCGGTGGACTATATGGGAGTCCAGCGACATAGCCATTATGCCAACGGCTAGTCCCAACAAGGGTTTATTTTTATCTTTTTTTTTTTAGAGAGATTTTTACAGAGAGAGAGAGAAAGTGAGAAATCACCCTCCCGGGGGGATGATCCAGCTGCTATCTTTTCTCTATTCTTCTCTCAGGATTTTGGGCAGGCGCACACGCACGCACTCCGGGTGAGTTTCAAGCCTCTGGGTCTGGGACTCAAACTGGTTGGCCATGTGGGAGTCCAGTGCTTTAACCACTACTCCACCTGCTGGCCCCCAGACAAGGGCTACAAGTGACTGAGTGACAGCTGGGGCCCAAACCCTAGAATGGAGACGCCCACGTTGACAGATGACCTCTGGGCTCTCCTGCTGTCTGTCCTAAGGAGTGCCATACGTGACCGTTTCTAAGGTGGGAATTATTTGGGCCATGAAGGGCCTTGTTCCTGCAGGGACAGGCAACGCCCTGCCCCTTTCGCCATCTGAACTGTTCTTAACCCCCGTCACTTCTACCAATTGCTGCACCTCACACTCTGTGCTGCCAGGAGGCTGGGCACGTCGGTGGCCTTGCCCTCAAACCCCCCACGTCGAGCCTCGAAGTCAAGCAGGTGTGCCAGGCAGACTGCCATTCCTGACCCTGGTCTTTCCAGGCCCCGTTTGTTCAGAGCCCAGGGAGCACTGGACTTGGATTGGAGCTGCTGTAAGCCGGGGGCCCCGAGTGGCCTCCAGGCAAGTTTTGTTTCTAGGGAATTTTCATAGGGACACCTGTGGGTTGCCTACACACTCCTCAGGTGGCCTGCAGGCCTCTCCCTGCCAGCCTGACTCTACACCCCTTTCACCTGCCTGGCCCTGTAGGCAGGTGAGTTTGCAAGCTAGGCCTCACCTAAGCCGTTTCCCAGGGTTCCTGCTGGCCAGCTGTCATCCTGCTGGACCCCAGGAAGACCAACAGGACACGTGTGCACCTAAACTGCCTGCTCCCATGCCGGCTGCCTCGCGCCGGCTGTGTGAAACGGGTCGGGTTGCTTCCTCACCCCTGAAAACAGAGACAGTAGTGGCTCCTACCTTTCTGGGTTGTGGGGACGGAATGAGTTAACGTTTGGAAAGTTTAAGTAGCGTCTGGCACATGGGGGAACACAGCGTCCTCAGGACCCTGGCTTCCAGCGCCATCTGTACCTAAGTGGGCTGGTCTTGCCGTGTTTGTAGGACTCTGGACAAAGGGACAATGTCTCCGTAGTCAGTGGGAACGAGGGCACTGGCCTCGCTGCTCGCCGGGAGCGTGTGCTGCGGCACCCGACATGCTTGGCAGCCTGTGAACGGCTCAGGGCTCAGTTGGGGAGAGGGCAGAACTGGGGCAGGCCTCAAAACTCCCGCCTTCCCGCCTTCAGGGATCCGGAGTTTCAGGCTGTGATTTCCTTTCTCAGCGCAAGGGCCTGGGGAGCTGCCAGGGGCCTTTCAACCCTCCCGCCCCACCGGAGCCCAGCCAGCCCAGTCGGATTGTGTAAGAGCCCCCCACGCCTGCTCCCTCTCGCAGCACGCCCGGGCCTGCCCGTCCTCCAGGGAAGCTGTGCCAGAGGCCGGGTCCTGGTACCCACACAGGTCTGGCGGCCGCGGGAGGCTCCTGCCTGGCAGCAGAGGGTGGGGAACACCTCTCCGATGTTCAAGGCCTGGCCCCAAACTGATGCCAAGGTCGTAGAGCCCCCTGTGAGCCCAGGCAAGGAGCGGGAGGAGGTGAGCGGAGTGTGCACAGACGCTGCCGCTGCCCAGGCACAGGGGCCGTCATGCCAGCTGTGGACTCTGCACGTGCCCCGCTTGGTGTCTTTGCTTGTCTGTGCTCCAGGCCCTCTTCCTGTGTCTGTCCGCACGCCTCGTTTGCATAGCTCGTGGGTGTTTTGCTTAAGCTCTGGCTACTGTTTGTGAGGGGGTGGGCAGAGGTGCTGGTGGGGGCACACGTGAGTGGGTGCACTCCTGGGCACCTGCCGGTCCGGGCCCGCAAAAGCATTGCACCTGAGGAGGCAAGCGGCCATACCTGACCGTGAGGAGGCTGGCGTGAGCACCGGCCCCCATCCCTTCCTGTTGTGCAGCCCCAGCAAGATCAGCAGCCTGAAGAGGCCCGAGGGAGGGCCCGGCCAGAAGGGGAGAAGAGAGTGACACCCTGGAGCTGCTCTCTCCTCTTCTCTTGTAAGCCCACCCCCCACTGAGAAGCACACTCCCCGCTTTAGGGCGAGAAGGTACATGGGTCTCAGGTCACCTACCTCCCTAGGATTTCCTCACTCACTCACCAAAGGGGAGGGGGAGTACAGAGAGAGTGACCAGGCTGGCAGGTGGCGTGGTGGTGAAGGCGGCTAGATCCCACATGGCCCACTGTGCAGTTCGAGTCCCAGACCTGGCGGCTTGAAAATCACACTGGATATGTGTTCATGTGTAACCAAAATCCCTAGAGGAGAATGAAGAAGGGATTGCAATGTGGCCATCCCCCAGGGGTGATTTCTCACTTTCCCTCTCACTGTCTCTCTAGCAAGTGCATGCACCCTATGACAAAAGCTTAAACAAAAAAAAAACAAGACAGCAGGTGGCGTGGTGGTTAAAATGCTGGATTCCACTGGGCCAGCCATGGTTCAAGTCCTGGACCTGGCAGCTTGCTTTCTCACTTTCCTTCTCTCCTTCTCTCTCTCTCTCTCTCTCTCTCTCTCTCTCTCTCTCTCTCTCTCTCTCTCTCTCTCTCTCTCTCTCTCTCTCTGTCTCTGTCTCTCCCTGGTGAGCACACATGCCCTGTAGAAAATTTAAAATAATAGTAATAATAATAATTAATAAAGTTAAATCTTTAAAAAGAAAACCACAGGGCCAGCAGGTGGTGTGGTGGTTAAGGCACTGGACACTCCCATGTGGTCAACCACATTTCAAGTCCCGGACCTGATGGCCTGCTTTCTCACTTTCTCTCTTTCTCTCTCTTTGTGTGTTTATCTGGTCAAATTAAAAATAAATGAATGAATGAATAAATAAAATTAAATCTTTTTTAAAAATCATGCTGGGCATGTGTGCATGGGTTCTCAAAATTACCAGAGAAGAAGGGATCGAGACCTGGCCATCTCCCCTTGGGGGTGCTTTTTCACTTTCCCTCACTCCCTCTCTAGTGAGTGCACACACCCTATCACAAAACTAAAAAAGAAAAAGAAAAGCACTGAACTGTCCAAAAAGAAAGAAAAAGAAGGAGTGATGAATGTCAGAGGTGCCTGGTCCCTATTCGTGAGCTGGAAGGATGACATTTCTGGAGAAGTCTGTAACTGCCACCGAGAAGGGTCCCTGTGGCCCTCCACCAAACAGCCCCACTCACTCAGGTTCCGCTTCTCTACCGGGAGGACCCAGGGAAGGGCCCAGGGCGGGAGCGCTGCACGGGGCGGAGCAGGGGGATTGAGGGCTTAGTGAGATCACAGAGCCAGCTGGGGCCTGGATCAGGAGGGCTCTCAGGAGGGCTCTCAGCTGCCAGCCTGCCCGCTGCCCTGAGGGTCTCTAATCAGATCTGCCCCTTTCTAGATCCCCTCTAGAAGAGAAATGGATCTCTCAAGCTCCTTTCAAACATGTTCTCTTCTCCGAGAGGTTTTCTGAGAATCTCATGGCAAAAAAAAGAGTGAAGCTTTCTTGAACGAGTCTACAGGGAAATCTCAAGACAGGGTACAGCGTTGCCCCAGAACTAAAAGCTCTCCCGGGACAGCAAGGTAGGCGCCTTTTCAGAGGCACGAGTTCCACATGAGGAAGTCCGAGAGGAAAGCTGTGGCTGGGGTGGGGCTGGGGCACTGCCCTGACGGCTGATGCCCGGCCTGTGGTCAGGCCTTGCGCTGTGGCCATCCCTGGCCCCTCCAGCCTCTCGCTCCCGGCCATGCCGCTCTCTGGTGTTAAGATGGCCCACGAGTTCCCTCAGAAGCGCTGGCCAGACATCGCCCATCCAGTTGGCTGCTGGCGAGGCCTCGAAATTCCCACTTGCTAAACAGAGGGCTATGGCCCAGCCCCGGGGAGAGAACAGGTGACCTCTTGTCCCCACTCTGCCTGGACTGGTCACAGGGTCACTGTGCTGAGGCAAGTCCTTGACCAAGACACGGTTTTGAGACCCCAAAGTAAATCACCTTGGTGTTAATCAGTCTCTTTTTGGGCCATTCGTGATATGTTGGAAGTTTCCCAGATTAAGAAAGATGCATTCCAGAATGTTCTTCGGAAGTTACCACCACTCTAAACCAGGCCAAATTTGGATGTGGGGGCATTTATGAAGGAAAGTAAGGTGGGACGAGCATCTACAGAAACGGATAAAGGATAGCAGTGTTGGTGAGAGCCTGCACAGAATGGAACCGTTCCCAGAGCAGGGAGAGACGGGCATCAAAAAATACCCTCTGCTGGGACCAGCAGCTAGCATAATGGCTATGTCGCTGGACTCCCACGTAGTCGACC
>NW_006209227.1:1105170-1111758 GCF_000334495.1 Tupaia belangeri chinensis | reverse complement strand
GCGTGTGCGTGCGTGCCCAAGATCCCAAGAGGAGAATGGAGGAGAAGGGATTGCGGCGTGGCCATCCTCCCTGGGGGGTGGTTTCTCGCTTTCTGTCTCTATGTCTCTCTCTGTCTGGCGAGCGCACGCACCCTATAGTGAAAATCTCTCCAAAAAAAAAAAAAGAAACATCTTTTGCTTTGGGCTACTCAATGTCTTCGGCTTCATGGGAAACTGTCACCTGGCAAAAATGGAGTTCTCCGGGCTTTCTCCTCACCCCAACCTCCTCTTCTCACTGGGCCTCCGTGTGGGTAGCAGGAGGGGTGCGTTGTCAGTGACTGGAGGGGTCGCTCCAAGCTTGATTGACACAGGTCCTAAGCAGGTCCCTTCATGTCCCCCACATCGTCCCCACCATCTGCTGCTGAGGGGGAGAGACTCTGAGTAAACCACCCCCTCCCTACAGCACTGGCACCATGAGTGGGACCCAGCAGGGGACAGGTCTGGTGTGTCTCCACCAGCATGGCCCCATGCCTCGTACACCCCACAATCCGTCATCCCAAATGACCATCCATTGGCTCTGGGAGAAATGGCATTGGGCCAGAGGCCTCCAGTCCCCACTGCAGGGTGTGGACGCTGGCACTGTAGGGAGAGACAGCAGGAAGGAGCCCGCCTCGGATGGTTCCACCCACCCTCTGCAGGTGACAGGTGGGTAGGTGCCTCGTCTTCTACATGGAGACCCAGAGCCCTGAACGGAAGCCTGGTCTGCTCAGGGTCACCAGCAGAATAGCCCAGGTCAGCAATAGGCCCTGGGGGCCCTGGCCGCCCGCTGTCCCCCAGGTGACTGGGCCCTGGCTGACACCAGCTCTAAGAACTCAGAGACCAGGCAGACGCTGCAGCCCTGTTGCCTCCTGCCATAGGTAGGGCTTGGCGGGATGAGATGGAGGGAGGGACCAGCAGATGTCATAATGATATGTTGCTGGACTCCCACATATGTTGCTGACCGGTGAGTCCTGGACCTGGAGGTTTCAAGTGTGTGTGTACCCAAAATCCCAAGAGGAGAAGAGATGGTGGTGTGGCCATCCTCCTAGGGGGTGATGTCTCAGTTTTTATCTCTCTGTCTCTGTGTCTCTCTCACGAGTACATAGCCCCTATAGCAAAAATCTCTAAAAGGAAATATGGAGAAGAACAGGTAGGGAGAGTCCAGCCAGCTCCATGCAGAGACCTTCCAGGGGTGCCCCTTCAAGCTGGGGCTCAAACCGAAGATCTGCCCGTCAGCCGGACCATGAATGACCGCAGTGTAACCGCAGCGCCCTGGCGTGGATGCGTGCACAGGCAGCCCCGTGCCCACAGGAGCTCTGGGCCAGGTCTTCTGCCTGCCAGACACACCAGCTCATTTTACTCCCAGGCTTGTAACCATCCCCACCTTACGGGGGGAAACTGAGGCACCGGGCAGACAGGCGTCACCCAGGGCCATGCGGCTGGTGAGTGCTGGAGCTGGATGTGGCCCAGGCAGCCTGCTCCAAGCCCCCACGACAGGCGGCTGCGGCTCTAGCACTCCTTGCCAGTCAACACAGGAAACCCCGTGCGGGTGAGCAGAGCGTCGGCCCCGGTGGGGGTGCTTCTGCCCAGCGACCTCCTCCTGTGTTTCCTTCTCACACTCCGAGACCTCACACGCGGCCGTGATTTCTAGTCTCAGGGAAGATTTTCTGGGGGCCGGGGGGGGGAGGGCATGTGGGGGCTGCTTCCACCAAAGGCTCACAGACGGTCTTTAGCCACTGAGGCCGGGGTGCTCCCCGGGCGCCCCCTCCAGCTCGCTCAGGGCATCAGTGGGCAGCTGGGAACATCTGTCCTGAGTATGCTGCCCCCAGGCTGACTGGCAGGCCTCGGGCCTGCATGTGTTCCTTTTAGAGGGACCCTCAAGTTCCTCTTGGGCCCGTATACCAGCAGGGCAGTGTAGCCTGGCAGTCCCAGTGGCCCTCTACCTCCCCCAGCCCCCCATGTCGATGTCGGGGCAGGGACCAACTGCCTTGGCTCCTGGCCTGTCCCTGTGGCTTGGGATTTGGGGCACACGCGTGCACACGCTCCCAGAGTACCCTTCAAGCCACCAGGGCTGGGACTCACACTGAAGCTGGCCATGTGGGAGTCAGGCACCTTCACCACCGTGCCGCCAGGTGGCCCACAGCTGAGTTCCCCCGCTCTGTGCCTGTTGTCCTTTAGGTGTTTCTGTGAGCTTCAGGCCGGGCCGCAGCTACAGGGCTCAAACCGAAGACCTGCTCATCAGTGACGCCATAAACTCAGCCCTAAATTAATCAAAGTGGTAATTAATTTACCAAACTAGAGGGCCAGCTGGCAGCCTGGTGGTTAAGGCTGCTGGATCCATGGGACCAGCAATAATGGTTATGTCGCTGGACTCCCATGTAGTCGACCGTGGTTCAAGTCCTGGACCCGGTGGCTTAAACTTATGCCGGGTGTGTGTGCATGCGTGCCCAAGATCCCGAGAGGAGAATGGAGGAGAAAGGATTGCAGTGTAGCCATCCGCACTCGTAGGTGATTTCTCGCTTTCTATCTCTCTGTCTCTCTGGCAAGTGCACACGCCCTATAGCAAAAACCTCTTTAAAAAAAAAAAAGGCTGCTGGATCCCCAATGGCTAACTGTGTGGTTCGGATCCCAGATCCAGTGGCTTAAAAAATACACGAGTGGGTGCCAGCAGTTGGTGTAATGGCTATGTCGCTGGACTCCCATGTAGTTGACCATGGTTCAAGTCCCGGACCCGGTGGCTTAAACTTATGCCGGGCGTGTGTGCATGCGTGCCCAAGATCCCGAGAGGAGACTGGAGGAGAAGGGATTGCGGCGTGGCCATCTCCCCGGGGGTGATTTCTCGTTTTCTGTCTCTCTGTCTCTCTGGCAAGTGCACACGCCCTATAGCAAAAACATCTAAAAAAAAAAAGAATCATTTTATTTTATTTAACTTCATTTATTTTATTAATGTTTTAAAAATTGACCAGAGAGAGTGAGAAAGAGAGAGAGAGAGTGAGAAAGCAGTCGCCAGGCCCGGGACTCGAGCCGTGTTGGCCATGTGGGAGTCCAGTGCCTTTCACCACCATGCCACCTGCCAGCCCCTCTTTTCTTCAGAGATGGGGGCAGTGTGGTGTGGTGTGGTGGTCTAAGGCACTGGATCCCCACGTGGCCAACCACAGTGGGAGGCCCGGACTTGGCACTTGCTTTCTCACTTTCCCTTTCTTTCTCTGTCTCTGGTCGAAGTAAAAAATAATAATAACAACTGGAATGAAACAAGTAAATCATTTTAAAAAGATACAGAGAGATTTTTGGTATAGGGCATGTGTGCTCGCCAGAGAGACAGAAAGACAGAAAGCGAGAAACACTCCCCCAGGGGAGACGGCCACACCGCAATCCCCTCTTGTCCCCTGTTCTCCTCTCGGGATCTTGGGCATGCAGGCACAGGCGCCCGGCATGAGTTTTAAGCCACCAGGTCTAAGACTCAGATTGCAGTCGACTCTGTGGGAGTCCAGGGACGTAACCCTTATGCCACCTGCTGGTCCCTCCATCCCACCTTTCATGTCCCCATTCGGAAGATATTCCAAAAGACTGTGAAGTTCCTCCATTATTTATAGGTTAGTGAAAAATCGTCCACCCCTGAGCGTGTCCTGCCTGTGGCATGTAGACTGGTCACTCAGATTGGCCCTCTCCTTGTGTGCCAGACAGGAAGGTCCCAGGACTGCCAGCACGCTGCTTGGCCTACAGGAAGTGTGGCCCCATGCCCCAGGAGCTCAGAGCACTGGTCACCTGACAGCCTCTCTGGTCCTCACTGGGACCACCACCCTCAATGTGCCACGGCTAGGCCTGGCCAGCCCCTCACGGAGCCCGAAGGCAGGTGGGAGAGCCCACCTCCTAGCCCAGCAACAGGCTCACTGCGAAGGGTCACTGTCCCCAGGGAAACGCAGAAGGCAGAAGAGGAACCCCCTTCCCACTGCAGATGCCCTCTGAGACGTGGAGCCCAGAGCTGAGCTGGGGCAGGTGGGGGGAGGCGAGTTGCTCTGCAGATAGGCCGGGAGCACGTGAGCATGTCCGGAACAAGTCACCTCCGTCCCGGCACCCCCAACTTAGAACGCGGTGGTAATGGACACCCCCTCTTGCCGTCAAAGCTCATGACAGTTGCTTTTCAGGGCACCATGGAAGTGTGGTTGGTGGGATGACGCTGAGCTCCCCAGCTCTGCCCTAAGGCCTGACCCCTGCCCGTGGGTGTCCATCCCCCCCCCGCCCCCCAGGACCACAGTCATCTCGCAGTCTCTGCCACGCCCTCGTGTGGCTGGGCACCCTGCACTGCTGCCTCAGTCCTGCCGCAGACGGCTCCGACACCCCCAGCCCAGGACTGCGCGAGTGTCTGTGCGTGCATATGCGTGTGTGTGCGTGCACGGTGTTCACCGGCTCTCCTAGTTTGCAAAGCATGTCCTCATCCGCCCACAGGCTGCTGGGCTGTGGCTGCTGCGGTCAGGGCACTGGTCTGCCAGGGGCCAGCAGAAGGCCAGGGAGGAGCCAAGAGTCGAAACTCCAGGAAAGAGCTGGGGTGCCCAGCCCTGCCGCCCACCACGCCTGCGGCCCGCGAGTGTTGACTTTATTCCTGATGGTGCTTTTCCTGTGTGCTCACTTTAACTTTTCAGAGGGTAAGTGTACACCCAGAGAGACGGCCTGCCCTCCTCACCCAGTGGGAGGAGGCAGGATAGACAGACGGGGCCAGGCTGAGTGTGCAGGGAGAGGGCCACAGCTGTGGGAACCCAGCAAGCCCGCTGAGCTCCACCTGGGCAGTTCAGGAGGGCTTCCCAGAGGAAGTATCCTCCCAACAGGAACTTCAAAGATGAAGAGTGCCGCTCCAGGGACCAGCAGTGAGCGTAATGGCTATGTCGCTGGACTCCCACATAGTCGACCACAGTTGAAGGCCTGGACCCCGTGAACTGGGCACATGTGCGTGTGTGCCCAAGATCCCGAGAGAAGAATGGAGGAGAAGGGGTTGAGGCAAGGTCATCGCCCCTGGGGGGTGATTTCTCACTTTCTGCCTCTCTGTCTCTCTCTCTGTGTCTGGCGAGCGCACGCGCCCTATAGTGAAAACCTCTCAAAAAAAAAGAGTGCCACTCCAGGCAAAGCCAGGTAGACTGATCCAGGTGGATCTAGGCCTCCCCTGGGGTCAGCCCTCCCTGCCCCCTTCTCCCAGAGTCCGGAGGCACAGACCCCCCAGCGCCAGGCTTCCCTGTCTCCCTGCTCATCCTCATCCCCTGGCAGAGCCACCCTCCTGCTGCTGCTTCGCTGCCTTGTCTCCACTCCCGGTGTCCCTGTGCCGCCCCAAGTCCACACTCCTCCTTGGTGTCAATTTTTCTTCTTTCTGTTGTTCTTTCCTTCTCTTTCTCTTTCTTTCTTCTCTTCTTTCTTTCTTTCTTTCTTTCTTTCTTTCTTTCTTTCTTTCTTTCTTTCTTTCTTTCTTTCTTCCTTTTCTTCTCTTTCTTTCTTTCTTTCTTTCCTTCTCTTTCTTTCTTTCTTTCTTCCTTTCTTTCTTTCTTCTTCCTCTTTTTCTTTCTTTCTTCTTTTTTTGAGGTTTTTGCCTTAGGGCATGTGTGCTCACAGAGAGATGGAGACAGGGGGCCAGCAGGTGGAGTGGTGGTTAAGGCGCTGGACTCCCACGTGGCCAGTTGCGGTTTGAGTTCAGTCCGGACCTGGTGGCTTGCTTTCTTGCTTTCTCTCTCTGTGTCGCTCTGGTCAAATTAAAATAACAATAAATAAAATTAAATAAATAATTCTTTTGAAAAATAGAGAGGGAGGGAGGGAGACAGAGAGAGTGAGAGAGAAAGTGAGAAATCATTCCCCTGGGGTGATGGCCATACCACAATCCCTTCTCCTCCATTCTCTTCCCAGGATCTTGGGCACACACATACACCTGGCATGAATTCCAAGCCTCCAGGTCCAGGACTTGAACCATGGTCAGCCTTGGGGAAATCTGGCGACACTGCTATGCCACCTGCTGGCCCCTTGGCCTCAATTTTCTGACCAAAACAATGGGATAAATAAATCAGTCCAACAGAAACGACGTAACGCATTTGGGGATGGCAGAGGCTCCCTTCCACTGGAGACATTCCATCTGGCTCTGTCCTTTACCAGAAGCTTCTGAGTCACCTAAGCCTGAGAACAGAAAGGGATGATGGGACCAGCCTAGTCCCACATCCCCCCATGGCAGGCCTGATCCCTCGATGAGCCACCTTTGGCCTCAGCCCGAACACCTGCCTGGCCAGGTGAGTAACACCGCCATGCCCTCACACCTAGGTATCACAGCACAGCCTGCTCCAGGGCCAGGTAGCTGGATCCACATGAGAAGCGTCCTGGGTTCACGTCCAGGGACCTCGCTGCCAGGCACCCCCCACGCGATTCGAACTGGTGAGACAGGGTGGATCATTGCGTGGGGACACTGTGGGGTGCCTCTCTTTCCATGTCTCTGCCTCCCATGGAAGAAGTAAACTTTTTAAAAATATGTATTTATTTATTTTATTTATTATTAATACTATTACAAAGTTTTCTACCAGGCATGTGCACTCACTAGAGAGAGAG
>NW_006209227.1:1100852-1105040 GCF_000334495.1 Tupaia belangeri chinensis | reverse complement strand
TTCTCCTCCATTCTCCTCTCGGGATCTTGGGCACGCACGCACACGCGCCCGGCATGAGTTTAAGCCACCGGGTCTGGGACTTGAACCGTGGTAGGCTACATGGGAGTCCAGCGACATAGCCATTACGCTAACTGCTGGTCCAATAAACATTTTCTTAAATGAGAAGAAAGGGGCAGTTAGTAGTGTGGTTGTTAAGATGGTTGAATCCTGGGACCAGCAGTTAGCGTAATGGCTATGTCGCTGGACTCCCATGTAGCCTACCACGGTTCAAGTCCCAGACCCGGTGGCTTAAACTCATGCCGGGCGCGTGTGCGTGCGTGCCCAAGATCCCGAGAGGAGAATGGAGGAGAAGGGATTGTGGTGTGGCCATCCCCCCTGGGGGGTGATTTCTCGCTTTCTGTCTCTCTGTCTCTCTCTGTCTTTCTGGCGAGTGCACGTGCCCTAGAGCAAAAACCTCTCAAAAAAAAAAAAGATGGTTGAATCCCATAGGGCTGACTGCATGGCTCAAGCTCCAGACCCAGGCTTGAAAAACACTCCAGGCACATGTTTCCGTGTGCCCAAATTTGAAAGGAAGGAGAGATGGAGGAGCAGAGATTACAGCGTGACCATGTCCCATGGGGGTGATGTCTTGCTTTCCCTCCCTGTCTCTTTCTGGTGAGTACACTCTCTTTGTAGAAAAAAATAAAAAATTTTTTTTTGAGAGCTTTTTTTTCCTGTAGGTCGCGTGCGCTCACCAGAAAGACAGAGAGAGACATAGAGACAGAAAGTGAGAAATCACCCCCGGGGGATGGCCATGCCGCAATCCCTTCTCCTCCATTCTCCTCTTGGGATCTTAGGCACGCACGCACATGTGCCTGGTGTGAGTTTTAAGCTGCCGGGTCTGGGACTCGAACTGTGGTCAATTACATGGTAGTTCAGCGATTTAACCATTATGCCACCTGCCGGTTCCGCAAAATTTTGTTAAAAGAGAGAGAGAATTAAAAAAAAAAAGAAAAACAGCCTCATGGTGAGTGATGTGCCAGTCTTCCCCACCGGCCTTCAGGCCCCAGGAGCCACCCACTTCCTGCCGCACTCCCTCCCTGTCTCTCCCTGCCCTGTCTAGACCAGGGACTCAGTGAACTGGGACCGGCAGCTGTGGGAGGGCCCGCGGGCTGCCGATGGGAGGGCCCTGCCTCCTCTCCACTGTGTGGTCTTAGAAAAATCGCTTAGCTTCTCTCAGCTGCAGTTTCTTTTCGTAAAGATGGGAACTGGACGAGAACAGCACTTTGCAAACTCTAAACTGCTCTGCAGATGCTATTTATTACGACGAAACCATTTGAGACCAATTACAGAGCAACACATCAAGGATTATAGAACAATACCGGGAAAATTGCACACATATGTGCTCAGAGGCCCCTGCCATCGGGTGCTGTCTCTATGCCCTGTGTTCCTGTGTTCGCTACACAAGATAAACGCCCCAAAGCCAGCGGGAAGGGCCACGAGCCCCCTGGGACCACGAGGACATTTTGACAGGACCAGCCGCTGCACAGACAGGGGCCGGGTCTGGAAGCCGTTCCTCCGGCTGGGGCCTGCGGGCACTGCCCACCCTGGAGCGAGGCGCCAAGGCCAGGCCACAGCGGTGAGGCTGAGGTCGGTGAGCTGAGGAAGAGGAGGAGGGTGTGTGCCCCTTGCTTGCAGGGTCACTCTTTCATGCCGAGGGCTTATTGAACACCGGCCTGCTAGGAATGAGTGGAAGTTGGGGGCTGGCGGGGACCAGGAGCTGCCCGTCTATGTGAGTGGCTGTGGGGGCAGCACCAGGCAGTACCAGAGCTGCTTGGGATGGGCAGGCGGCCCCTGCCCCTCAGGGCCACTGAGTGGCTCCCAGGGCTTCCCCTGAGGGAGGAAAAGGAGGCTGGAGGGCCTCCCCAGGTCACTCGAGCTGCCATGGGACTAAGGGACAGGAGGCAGAGCCTGGCAGGACCTCAGGGTCAGCAGGCCTGCAGGTGGGAGGGACGGGATGGCTGCCAGGGGCAGCCCCAGGGAGCGGGCAGGTGGGGGGCTGGGGCTGGGCCGGGGCAGGAGGGGCAGTGGTAGTGAGTCACCCGCTGGCTCCCAGAGCTGCGGGCCCAGCCGCGCCCCCAGGGCCAGCTAATTCACTGGGAGGGACCAAGGGCAGCCCGGGCCCTGTGAGCCCCACTGCTGGCTGCTGAGCAAAGGCCCAGCGGCCAGGACAGAGGGCACAGGCCCTCCATCTTCCCTGGGGAGAAGCAGAAATGCCAAGAGAGGGGAGGCCCCCGCCCAGGTTTGACCACGCCTGGCTGAGGAGAGGAGCAAGACCGATGAAGAGCGGATTGGCATGGGCCCTGGGAAGGGGGTGTGGTGCTGGTGGGAGGGATGTCCCTGGGCCAAGTCCTGTCAGGAGTAGAAAGTACTGGAGGTGGGAACCAGCAGTTAGCATAATGGCTATGTCGCTGGACTCCCATGTAGTCGACCGCGGTTCGTGTCCCGGACCCGGTGGCTTAAAACTCACGCCGGGCGCATGTGCGTGCATGCCCAAGATCCCGAGAGGAGAATGGAGGAGAAGGGATTGCGGTGTGACCATCCCCCCTGGGGGGTGATTTCTCGCTTTCTGTCTCTATGTCTCTCTCTTTCTGTCTGGTGAGCGCACGCGCCCTGTAGCGAAAACCTCTCCAAAAAAAAAAAAAATGAAAGTACTGGAGGCTAGGGCTGTGGATCCCACATGTCCAACTGTGCGGTTTGAGTTCTGGACTCAGCAGCTTGAGAGACACGCCAGGCACGTGTGTCCCCGTGGTCCTAGGAGAAGGGAGGAGAGGGGATTGCAGCATGGCCACCCGTTGGAGAGAGGTTGCTTTCTCACTTCTCCTCTCTCTCTGTCTCTCTCCAGCGATCACATGTGCTTTCTAGCAAAACGGAAACAAAAAAAAAGAAAAAAAGAAAGAAAAGAAAGTCAAGTCCCTGTGAAAGACCACTTGGAAAACAGGGGTGGCCGGGTACCCTGCCAGTCTCTCCCTGTTTGCTGGTGCCATGGGTGTGGCAGCCCCCAACCCACCTGAACGTCCCTGTCCCAGGGCTTAGCGAACACCGGCCTGCGCTCCCTGCTGGGATCCAAACCCTGTCCCCAAGGAAAGGGCTCAGCACACAATGATCACGACGGGGGGGGGCAGCCCTCCCCACGCTGGCTGCCCCAGACCGCAGCTCTGCACTCTGCCCTGACCCCCTCAAATCTGCAAGGAAGCAGCCCTCTAGGAAGCCCACTTGACAGATGAGAAAACTGAGACTCGGAAGGCTAAGTCCCCGGCCCCAGCACTTCACTGGTAAGTACTGATGGTGGCTGTTGAATGACTGCCACGTGTGACCTCGGGGACTCCAGGCTGGGGGCTGGGGTGAGGGCGGGTGGGCTTCTGCTCTCAAGGAGTCAAGGACCTCTGTGACAGGTAAGCGGAGCCTGGCGAGAATGGGAGATCAGGGAGCTTCCTTAGAGGCTCCTGACTCCCATTTCTGTGTCAAGGGGGCCCCTTGCAGGGGTGGGGCTGCAGGGTCCTGCTGCCCCGGTGCTGGGCAGCTGCTCCTCTCGCTGCCGCAGGTCCCCCATGCTCATTTCCCGGGACTGAGTCTGGCGCGACCAAGCAGGACCTGTTGGGCTCTGGTTGGGCCAGCCCCAGGAGCTGTCACCTTCTCCTGGAACTGAGGGAACAAAGGGGACCTGGCTTGGGAGAGCAGGTGGCCGCCACGTGCTCCCCCTCCCACTGTGGCTGGGCCAGGAGCAAAGGGACCTCTGGCGCCCTCTGCTGGCCTGGGGGGCTCCTGGCGGGAGGAGGTGGCAGCGGCCTGACCTGGCTGTTCTCCAGCACCTAAGGCCTGGCTGGATGTGCACTGGTTGGTACCTGTTAGTGTGCCTGTGTGTGCGAGTGTGTGTGTCAGGGAGTGGGCCTGTGTGTGTATGCAGCTGTGTCTGGGGTGCCTGGCACACAGCTCTGCGTGTGGCCTGAGAGCCTGTGTGCATGCATCTGTGTGTGTGCGTAATTCTGCACGTGTGCATGTGTCTGTGCAGGCGTGTGTAAGAATGTGTGTCTGCCTCTGTGCTTGTCTGTGTGTTTGTGGGCTGCATGTCTTATGAACGTGGGTGTCCACGCCTGACAGTGGCTGGGGGGGGCACGGCCGCCCCGCCCCCCCCCCTGGGGCCCGCGG
>NW_006209227.1:1096439-1100586 GCF_000334495.1 Tupaia belangeri chinensis | reverse complement strand
TCCATGTCTTATGACCGGGGGTGTCCACGCCTGACAGTGGCTGGGGGCTGCACGGCCAGCCTGACCCCCCTCTGAGGCCCGGCAGTACCCACGCCGCACCAGCCACAGAGGCCTCTGGGTGCCTGTGTCTTCAATGCCGCCTCTGTTGTGGGGAGGGTGGGCCGGGCAAGGCCCTGGGCCCCAGCCAGCTTGGTCCCCTCTCCGGGTGTCACCGAGCAGCCTCCTCAGCATTGGCCTCAGGGTCTTCACTGGTTACTCTCCATCCTGGGGCCTGGTGTCCCTGAACCCCCACTGAGGCCAGGTCCTTGTGAACTCAGGCCTGGGGGTGCTCGTCCAGGCTGGAAGATGGGCCCATGCAGCACATGGGACTGGGATGAGTCCAGCTTCATTGCACGCCACGGCCTCAGCCGGTCCAGGCACCAGAGACCTGGGGTGCAAGCTCCGTGTCCCGCTCGCCTCTTCCCTGACGGCACTCAGGCCTAAGGGGGCCCAGAGGTCCTCAGGGGGACCCAGATGAGCCCCTGCTGTCTGTCACCACGCACGCCCCCGGGTTGCAGGGGCCTCACTGTGTGGGAGCCCCTCGGAGCCCCCCAGCATTCTTGCCATGTCTGCCATTGTTCACCCAACACTCAGGAGGGCAGTGAGCAGAGGGGCCCCCCACTGTCCATGTGCAGGCTGCCCTGGGACTCCCAGCCCAGTGCCCTGTGCCCTTGTCCGCCGTCTCAGCAGTTCAGTTCAGGACAGCTTCGTGGGTGTCACAGCGTCCAACTCGCCCAGCGAGCCTGAGACACATCATCGCATCACTCCCAGATCACAGCCCAGAGGGCCTGAGGTCAGGGCTGGCACCCAGGCCTGTGTGACTCCAGGGCCAGGCATTCCAGGGGCCTGCTCCTTGCACCCAGACCCCTCATTGCCTCTCATAGACTGGGGCCGTGGCCTCCCCGCTGCCCTGTCCAACCAGAAGCTCCCTGCTCAGCATCTTCCGTGGCTCCCACTGACTACCTCGGTGTTCTAGGACCCCCTGCAGCCCGGCCCCCGTGAGTTCCCCTGCAGCCCTCTCAGTGCCCTTCCAGCCTTGCCCAGACCCCCGTCCCTGCACTGCCCTCTCCCCCTCCCATCACACCTAATCTCATCCAGGCCTTGAGAGGGAGGGCCAAGGCTGAGAAGGGCACCCAAGGAACAGGCCTGCTCCCCCACCCTGCTCTGTGGGGCTCCTGGTCCACACGGCAGGGGTTGTCCCCCTGTTGGGTCGGGCTTTGCGGGTAGCCTGGCAGAGCCCAGCCCGGCTGTGTAGGTCTCCAAGGTCCTGCCTCTGTCCGCGGAGCCAGCGCCGCTGCCCCTCCCTGGAGTAGGTGCTGGCGGGGAGCTCGGGCAGCAGAATAGGAGGGGCAGTGCCGCGGGGATGCACGTGAGCTGCCATCCCCTCCTGGCACGGCCCCGGGAGCGTTGCTAGGTTGGCACACGCGGCAGTGAAGCCGCGCTCGTACACGCGCAGCCTGTCAGCTGCGCCCACAGCCCACATGGCCAGCGCCGCTGCCCCTCCCTGGAGTAGGTGCTGGCGGGGAGCTCGGGCAGCAGAATAGGAGGGGCAGTGCCGCGGGGATGCACGTGAGCTGCCATCCCCTCCTGGCACGGCCCCGGGAGCGTTGCTAGGTTGGCACACGCGGCAGTGAAGCCGCGCTCGTACACGCGCAGCCTGTCAGCTGCGCCCACAGCCCACATGGCAGCAGAGGCTGTGGGCATGGGGCAGCTCTGCTCGGGGGTGCCAGCAGGCCGGCTCGCGGTGACGTGTCACACACCCCCGCCAGCCGCGTGGCGCAGGGCCCCAGATGGTGGTGTGCGTGTGGGAGTGTGTCAGTGGTGGACGGGCTGGGCTCCTGCCCCCGGGGCCCTGGGCTTGTTCAGCCACATCCTGCCCCGTGGGCCATCGGGGCCCTCCCGAATTCCTGGGGTCAGGGGCTGCCAGGCACCTGCTGGCCTCCCCATAGCCTTTGCTCCTTGTGGGAGGCGCCAGGGCAGAGAACTCCCAAGGAGGCTCTCACATGTGGGGTCTGCCCTTCTCCAGAGCATCTGTCTCCAAGGCCCTTCACTCCAGCCGGAGCTCAGAGACAGCCCGCCCTCCGAGCTCCTGGGCCACCTTGGGCTCCGCTCAGCCGGCCTTCTCCAGCCAGCTCCGGGCTGCTGGGAGGACACGTGTGGCCTGAGGGGGGCTTTAGCTTTGGGCTTTGGGGGTCAGATCTCCCTGACTGGGCCCCCTCGCCCTCCCACGGTAGCCCTGGGAGGAGATTTACGTCGGGGGTGGGGGTTGGGGGGTGAATACTGAGAGGCTGGAGTCCGCGGCAGAGGGAGGGGCACCATTCCGGGCAGACTTCAGCTGGCAGAGGCTCCTGCCCAGCCATTCCCCACCCGCCCCTGCCCCTCCACTCATTATCAACTTGGGGTTTGTGTGCAAACAGCAGCTGGTCTCTTTTGTCAGCCTCCCCTCCCCCTCCTCCCCGAGGCCTCCCAACAGGCTCTTCCATCTCCGGCCTGCCCCTCCCCCACAGGTGATTTAGAGGCTGGGGCCCAGGGGAATCCTGAGGGGAGAGGAAGCAGCCCCTTCCCATTCTTGGCCCCCCAGTGCAGAGTTCTCCTCCAGCTGGAGATATTAAACCCATCTGGCACACCAGAGAGGGGCAGTAACCAAGCCAAAGGCACAGAGTGGGCAAGCGTGGAGGGACTTAGGCCTGTGTGCAGAGCCTCTCTGCGCCCGGCCTTAGCTGCTCCCAGAGCTCCCAGTGCCCCGCCCGGCCTCCCTAACTCAGGGGACCCACTTCCGAACTGCCAGCCTGCATCGGGGCCTGACCTGAGACAACCTGAGTGCTGGAGTTGACGAAGGCAGATGGGGCCACGTGGCAGGGCCGCCATGGAACCCAGGAGTGAGGGCCAGAGGCTCAGGGCAAGAGTAAGCTGCCCGCAGGGGGCCTGGCCTACTGCGCGGCCAGAGGGCAAGGATGCCGATTAGACCGTGCAATTATGGATAGTAAATTTAAAACGAACCAAATAAAGCTCAGGCCGAGGCAGGGCCCCAGAAAAGAAGGCAGCCAGGTCTACCAGCCATAGACTCAGTCACCGTGCATGGCAGGGTACAGGTGGGGGAGAGGATGCCACCCGGTGGCGGCCCCGGGCAACAGCGAAGGCGGGGAGCCCTTCACAGACACAGGGACAGGGTGCAAGTGGTGCTGAAGTGCACTCTGCGGTGGAGACAGACGGGTTTAGAAGCCTGAGGGGTGTCTGGGCAGGGGTCTCCTACGGGAGGGGAAGGGGGCCAGGCAAAGGTCTGAAAGGAAGGTGGAGCGGGTAAGCGGGGGCTGAGGGCCGAGTGCTAGCAGAAGGCCCAGGGAGAGCAAGAGGAGTGTCCGCTAGGCTGGGGGATAAGGAGGGGGCCGGAGTCTAGGGGTTAAGCGCAGGGGTGGCAGGGACTGTGGCCTGGTTACAACTCCCTACGCTGAACCCGGTTCTCCGGAGGGCTTAGTACTGAAGTCCTTCAGCAGGTCCGACCTCAGGTCACACGGTTCCCACTGGTACTGTCCCCATTTCACAGATGACAGAACTGTGGCTCCCATTCAGTGAGTGAGGAAGCCTCCGTGGTCCCAGCAGATCCAAGATTAGGTCCAAGGGTGCCTCGCGGCCTTGGGGGCGGCAGGTGGGATGGGGGCTTGTTACTGCCCCTGCATGCTGGCCTGGGGGGGGCTGGGATTAGGACCAAGTTCCTCAGGGGTTCCTGCTGCGGATACCCAGCCCCAGCCCCAGAGATCACTGTAGGGTGGGTGGGGGAGCACCCCGAAGCAGACCTGGGATCCAGCCCAGCGTGGAAGGGCACGGGAAGCCAGGGCGAGGAAAGCCGCTGCCCAGGAAGGAAAGGTGGGGCCGGCCTGGCCCCCTGCCCAGGTCCTGGTTAGCCCCCTACCCACGGTCAAAGTTCAGTCCCTCCACCGTGCTTTTCTGGGGTCAAAGTTCAGCCCCTCTACCCCACTTTTCTGGGGCTTTGCCCCCCCCCCCCGAGCCCCTAGGGTGGACGCGTGTGCAGGGCAGGCCGCAGGCCTGTGCCGGGCAGCGGGGCCAGGCGCCCTCCGGGGCGGACCTTGCACACGGCGGTGGCCCCAGG
>NW_006209227.1:1094983-1096227 GCF_000334495.1 Tupaia belangeri chinensis | reverse complement strand
CCTTCCCCCGGCCGAGCCCGCAACCTGGGCACCCCACTCCCCGCGCCGCCCCGTCCCCCCAGCTGCGCGCGTCCCCGCGGCCCGAGCAGGGGCCCTGGGCCACCACCCAGCGAGGTCCGACGGGCACAGGAGGCCCAGGGCGCCCCGGGGAAAGGGGCCAGGGCCCGGGAAGCTGCCCCTTCCTGGGACATTCTGGTGGCTGGGCTGGGAAAGGGGTCAGAGAGCAGGGGACACTCAGGGCGGGCAGACCGAGGTTAGACGAGTGAGTTGAGGCCGCAGAATGGACAGCTCTGGGAGGGTGACTGCCCGGGCAGCGGGGGGAGCCACTGGGGCTGAGGGCGGCGCCAGAACGCCACCGCGGGTAAGAGGGGGTTAACCGGGTCCACGGCCTGCAGGCCACCGCTCGAACCTAAAGAGCTGGACTGAGGGGCCTTCTCGGCCTTCTCGACTCCATCCCTCTTTCCCGGCTGTCTGGGAGGTGAGAGAGAAGGGGTGGGGCTCGCGGCTCGGGCCACCAATCACGGCGTCAGCTCCACTTTGAATCTGGGTTGGCGGGCGCGGGCTACCCGGCCGCCAGGTGTGCGGGCGCCCTCTTTGTCCCCACTCGCCTGCCCGGGCACGTTCCACTCCACCTCCACCCTTCGGGAGGCTCGGCGCCCCACCCAGCCGGTTCCCGTCCTCTCCTAGCGGCCCCCGCAGGGACCGAGGCTGGACCCGGGCTCTGCTCTGAACCATGCTCCAGCGCAGCCCTGCACAGCAGCAAGGGCCAGCTGCCCTCACCTTCCACGTGGTCAAGGGCCCGAAGGTGCAGGGAGGCGGAGAGTGAGAGCCACGATTTGCAGCGAAAGTCCTGGAAGCAGGCTGGTCCAGGCCTGAGCCTGTGCCCCGGCAAGCCCCTTACCCCCGTGCGCGCTGGCACTTGAGAGTCTAAGAGGGCCTATCTCCCGGGTTACTGCCAGGATTAGATGGGATCCTGGAGACAGAGCGCTTTGTGAGACTAAAGCCTCCCTGTGCCCGTGGGGGTAGGGTGGGATACTCCGCCCAGATGCGGGGGACTGGCAGCCAGAGGGAGCTGGCGGGAGCTGGGGTGCCAGGCCCGAGGAGAGGGACCGACACAGTACAGTGGCCAGGCCTCACCAGAGCCCTGAGCCCAGCAGGTGCTGAAGGGAGGGAGCCCAAGTTTAGGGATCCTGAACCTCAGGCCAGCCAGCCCTGCCTCTGGGGTCAGGTCTTGGGGACACTTT
>NW_006209227.1:1082246-1094726 GCF_000334495.1 Tupaia belangeri chinensis | reverse complement strand
CAGGAGCCCGGCAGCTGCGGGAGCCACTGGGGCTGAGGGCGGCGCCAGAACGCCACCGCGGGTAAGAGGGGGTTAACCGGGTCCACGGCCTGCAGGCCACCGCTCGAACCTAAAGAGCTGGACTGAGGGGCCTTCTCGGCCTTCTCGACTCCATCCCTCTTTCCCGGCTGTCTGGGAGGTGAGAGAGAAGGGGTGGGGCTCGCGGCTCGGGCCACCAATCACGGCGTCAGCTCCACTTTGAATCTGGGTTGGCGGGCGCGGGCTACCCGGCCGCCAGGTGTGCGGGCGCCCTCTTTGTCCCCACTCGCCTGCCCGGGCACGTTCCACTCCACCTCCACCCTTCGGGAGGCTCGGCGCCCCACCCAGCCGGTTCCCGTCCTCTCCTAGCGGCCCCCGCAGGGACCGAGGCTGGACCCGGGCTCTGCTCTGAACCATGCTCCAGCGCAGCCCTGCACAGCAGCAAGGGCCAGCTGCCCTCACCTTCCACGTGGTCAAGGGCCCGAAGGTGCAGGGAGGCGGAGAGTGAGAGCCACGATTTGCAGCGAAAGTCCTGGAAGCAGGCTGGTCCAGGCCTGAGCCTGTGCCCCGGCAAGCCCCTTACCCCCGTGCGCGCTGGCACTTGAGAGTCTAAGAGGGCCTATCTCCCGGGTTACTGCCAGGATTAGATGGGATCCTGGAGACAGAGCGCTTTGTGAGACTAAAGCCTCCCTGTGCCCGTGGGGGTAGGGTGGGATACTCCGCCCAGATGCGGGGGACTGGCAGCCAGAGGGAGCTGGCGGGAGCTGGGGTGCCAGGCCCGAGGAGAGGGACCGACACAGTACAGTGGCCAGGCCTCACCAGAGCCCTGAGCCCAGCAGGTGCTGAAGGGAGGGAGCCCACGTTTAGGGATCCTGAACCTCAGGCCAGCCAGCCCTGCCTCTGGGGTCAGGTCTGGGGGACACTTTTCCTTTATATTCAGCCCTGGGGTGTGGAGCCCCTCTCCCCGTCAAGGCCAGAGGGCAGGTCTGAGCCCACACAACTTTCCACAGAGATGTGTCCCCCATACCCTTCCTCTCCCCTAGTCTGCTCCCCACCCTCTGCCTTTTCTTCTCCCCCTCACTCTGGCATAACTCTGGTCACTAGGACCCTCCCGGTCACCTCCCTGAGGTCTCAAACCTGTCTCCTCTGGACCTTCACCACCGCCCTGGCCCTGGCTGGCCCACCTGCAGTCGGCCACAGGTGGCAGTAAAATCTTGTCTTCCTACTGCACCACGCCCAGGACCCCTGAGGGCCCGGTGCCTGGGTAAGTCCACACTCCGGAACCTCTGGGCTGACTGCCTGGGGCTCCCCATCTGTAACTGGGGGTGATGATAACCAGGAGGCAGGGTTCCGCCTGCTTTGCCACACTCAGTGGCCACGCTAGATGGTGGTATGTCTGCTTTGCTGCACCAATAATAACATGGAACATGGAAGTCATTCCGGGTTACCTGGGTCATACCGCCATAGATCAAAGGAGCTGATGCATGTCAGAAATCCAGAACAGCTTGGAACACAGCTGGCACTGGTACATTCTAGCTGTTATTTTCAATCCAGCCCCTCTGCCAACACCTTCCCCCCAGTTCTGACCTCTAGTCCCACCCAGCTATAGGGACACGCCTCTCCCCTTGCCCTAACCACCTTTCCCCTCCCCCACCTTTCTTCTCGCGTATTCATAAAACCGGCGCTTAATGAATATTTAGGAATGAATCAATGAGGCTTTTGGACGAAGGCAAAGGGATTATTCAGTGTTCCTGCGCCCCCTGGTGGTCATTCTGGGCATTCCAGGCCTTGGCCCAACTTGTAGAATGGGAGGGCAGAAAACAGCCTGAGGGCCGTTGGTGGGAGGCAGCCTCCTGACGCCGCGTCTGCAGTCCTGCTGGGCGATCCCAGGGCTTAGACCCCACGTGTCTGTGGCGCTGCAGGGGTTTTCCGCCAGCTCCACCTCTTCCCCCTCGCGGAGAGCCCTTGGAGTGTGAGCTTGTGTGTGAGCTGGAGTGCGTGCCCGAGAGGCCGAGTGTTTAACTGTCTGCGGAGAGCAGATGGCGACAGCAGTTCAGGCATCGGAAGGTGTAAGTGTGGGTGGAGTGTGTGCGTGTCCTCTGCTCACGTGCAGCCGTGCAGCCGTCACCCGGAACCCGTCTGGGTCTGAGCCTGCCAGGCAGCTGAGGGTGTCCCTGGATCCTTCTGGATCCAGTGCCCAGTGGCATCTGGAAGGATCCAAGCCAGCTGGTCAGCCTCAGGGTGCCTGGTGTGCCCGCCCTCTGTGCTTGCGCCTCTGCCGTGCTCCCTTGTGGCCCTCTCCTGGGCTGGAAGGAGCCTCTCAGGAGCGTGGGCGGGTCTGCAGTTATTTCACAGTATGGCCTTCCTGTGCACAGGCAGACTGCAGAGAGCAAGGAACTGCAACTCAGACACACTTGAGTTCAAATCCAAGTCTCGCCTGGCTGCGTGACTGCAGTGGGGGATTTAACTTTACCCAGCTGAGCCCAGTTTCCTCATCTGCTAAATGCGGGTGTAAGAGTGTACACAGAGGGGACCAGCAGGTAGCTTGGTGGTTAAGGTGCTGGACACTCCGACGTGGCTGACCACAGTCCTGGACCTGGTGGCTTGCTTTCTCACTTTCCTTCTCTCTCTTTCTTTTGCTCTCTCTCTGTGTCTCTGGCCAAATTAAAATAAATGAGTGAATGAATAAAATTAAATAAATAAATCCTTTAAAAAAAAAATAGTGTACATAGAGCCATCTGGTGGCGTGGTGGTTAAGGTGCTGGATTCCACCCGGCTGACTGTGCAGTTCGTGTCCCAGACCTGGAGGCTTGAAGAACGCACCAGTTATGTGTGCATGCATGCCCTCATCCCGAGAGTGGAGAAGGGACTGTGGCTGTGGCCATCTCCCCAGGGAGTGATTCCTCACTTTCCTTTTTACTCTTTCTTTCTCTGTCTCTGGTGAGTGCACACACCCAATAGCAAAACTCAAAAAAAAAAAATTTTTTTTTTAGAAGTATCCACCTCCTAGAAGTTGTCATGACTGGTAAACTTAATTAAGGATGGAAAGCCTTGAGCATGGGGCCGGCACGGAGGCGCACGATGGACATTGCTGGTGTGTTTTGGGAGTAGCTGATCTAACTGGGTCTTGGGGCTGTGCTTCCTGTCCCCTTGTCTGTATCCTGCAACCCATGACACGGCCCTGCAGCATTCAGGTGGCTAAGAGCAGTTCCCGCGGCCTGCTAAGGATGCGCTGACACCTGGACGGGCTGCCCTGCACAAGTGCGAATGCACTCACAGGTGAACGGCGGGGCACCTGCTCTGTGTGCCCAGGCAGCTGTCTGTGGGCCGAAGGGAGAGACGTGAGCAAGTTCCTTGCTGGACTCCTCGCTGCTGGCCCTGGTGCATGTGGCCACCGGGGGGAGCTCTCTGTCCCCTCTGGTTGGAGGGGAAGGGAATATGTGAGGAAGGGGTCTGCAGTGCTGAGGCCCAGCAAAGGCCGAGTCTGGAGGAGGTCTGTGGGCTGAAGATGCTTCCCTCCCCCAGCCAGGCCAGGAGTTCACCCCTGGTAGAGGGGGATTGCCCTCCTTGGGAACAGGAAAGGGAGTTGCTGGGGTATGTGTGTGTGTGCGTGCACACAGGTATGCGTGTGAGTGTGCGTGTTCTCAGGTCCCTGGCATGCCCGAGTCAGCCACAGAACCTGAAGCCCTGAGAAACCCTCTGCAAACCTGAGTCTTGGTTTTCTGCCCCTGAGGCCTGAGAGCTCCAGTCCAGGTCCCCTTCCTGCCTCTCTGTGTGTGGCAACTGCCCTGCAGCCGTGCCCCTGAGTCCTCCCAGAGCCCAGGAGGCCACCTCCGTGTTAGTGTCCTCATGTTACAGCTGAGGACACCGAGGCACAGAGCGGCAGGGACTCGCCAAGGCCCCCCACCTGGTAGTTCATGGAGGGCTCTGCACCCCAGAGTGTCCGGTGGCAGTGCCCTGTCCCCAGCCTCCTAACTGCAGGCAGGTGGAGAGGACCTGCAATGGGAACAGGTGGGCACCTGAGAGACAGGCACTCGCCCTGGGAGGAGGGGGACATCAGCTGGGCTGTCGCAGGTGGGCGGTTGAGGGATTCCACCAGGCAGGGAACCCAGGGTCTCCAGCCTCAGGAGGAGAGCGGGCTTCCAGCTGTGCCCTGTTTCCAGCAGGGCAGTGCCAAGGACATCCAGGTCATGGGTTGTCTTTGAGGCATCTGGGTGTGGCCAGGCCTTGCAGACAGCCCTTGGGGCAGCCGCAGAACACCACGGGGCAAGGGGGCTAGCAAGGGGTCAGCGTGGGGGGTGCATGGGCATCTCTTTCAAGAGGGTGGCTGACTGGAAGCCCAGAGGTGCAGGCGCCTTCCTCACTGTGGCAGGCACTTGGGCCCTTGACTTCAGCACGGTCCAGAGGAGCCAACAGTGGGGGCGAGAGGTGGGGACTTGGCTGGCAGGGTCTGTCGCACCCCTGCCTCCTCCCTGGGGACAGAGACCAGGGGCAGTCTACAGCTGGTGGGAGCAGAAGTGGGTGCCCTGAGGGGAGGGCTGGATTGTGGGTGGGGAAAGGAGGACTTGTCTAAGCCAGGGGGCCTTGAGTGTGAGCCTCAGGAGGGGGATGTCTTCAGGGGTTGGGTCCTGGGTCCCCAAGAAGGGCCTAGACCCTCCAGGCTGGACTCCCAAGCCTGTAACCTTCCCCCAGGCCTCCTTCCTCCTAGGCTCTGACCCAGCCCTTAAGGAGGAGGCTCATTGATTTTGGTGGAAAACAGGAGTTTCAATAAAATGAGGACCCTGGCCCTGCCCCTGATGAGCTTCTTAAAAAAAAAATTATTTAACTTTATTTGTTTTTAATTTGACCAGAAAGGGACGGGGGCAGGGTGGGCAGGGGAAGTGAGAAAACAAGGTACCAGATCTGGGACTTGAACTGCCGTAGGCCACATGGGAGTTCAGCGCCCTTAACCACCACGCCTGGCAGCCCTAACCTTTGATGAGTTTCTAGGCCTAGGGTGTTTCCAGTACCAGGAAGAGAAGAAGGAAGGCTCTCTCTCTGCCCATCCGCCTGTGGGACAGAACCCCTTCAGGCCTGCTTCTCCCAGGGTGCCCAGGGCTTACCTGAGACTCGCTCTGAACCCATCTCCCCGGCCCCCACTGGACCTCCAGAGCCCACTCCTGGAAGAGCTGTCCTGGGAGTGGCCCTGCTGCTGAAGGTGGGACCGCCCACCCACACTTCCTGTGGCTGCAGCCTGGGGACAGATGGCCCCGCTCCCCCCCTCCATCTGGCCAGGGCCCCTTGGCTCCTCCCTGTGGCCTCCCTCTGCCCCCCTCACTTTGGGAAGCAATGAGCTGAAAGAGACAACATCTGGGTCTCCCCAGGGCCTGGCTGCCCACCCCTCCCCTAGAGCTGGTGTCACCTGCCCAGCCCGAGGCAGGCTCCCCACACACACTGGGGGGATTTCTCACCAGAGACCTGGAGGGCCTGGCCTACATGATCCCCCAGGCCCCCAGGCCAGCAGCCCCAGACTCAGGGACACATCGGCCTAAGTGTGGGGACAGGCAGACGCCATCGAGGCTTTGTGGGATGACCCAGGACACGCGTGACTTCAGAAGGGTGCATGCTGGGTCTCCTTGGCAGGGAGCCGACGGGCTACTCTGGGTTAGGACCTGGTCCTCAGGCCATCCTGTTGTCGAGGACGCCCAGGGCCCAGCTCTGGTCCGTGCCTTTCCTGCCACTTCCTGGCCAGGCCCGGTGGCTCACGGAGCCACTCTGTCAGAGAAGCCACACCCCAGACTGAGATTGGCCAGCTGGCTGGGTGCGAGCCCCCATCCCTGGCCTAGGGCATGGATACAGGCTGCCTGCCATAGGTGGGACCTTAGGCCCATGGGCTCTGGGAGGCCTGAGGCAGGACCCGAGGGTCTCAAGCCCAAGGGCTGGGCCTGGGGATGGCTCCACACAAGTGGCCACCGGGGAGCCTGGGTCAGGGCAGCGGGAAGGGCAGCGTTGGTCGGGCATGTCAGTGCTGGGATGGAGGGCTGGGACAGTCCGGGGGCTCCTGCCCTCCCGGAGCTGGACTGAGCCAGCCAGCCTGGCGGGGACAGAGCCGGCTTCTGCTGACCTGCCAGACCTTGGCCTCGCCGAGGCTGAAGGCCAGGAGAGTGGCTTCAGGGACCTCTCTCCAGGGCTCCCCTTCCCTCTGGAGACTTCCACCTCCCCTTCGGCTGCCCTGCATGACCTTGGTGGTCTCTGGGGTTTCCTCTCTCACAGTGATCCTGCAGGGGCTTCAGGGGTACAGTGGTCCCACCCCTCTTGTCCCCCCGGCCACCTCCCATCACCAGCCGGGACCCTGCCCAGGCTCCTGCTATGCGCTCTCCTGAATGTCGCTCTCCCCTCCCTGACTGAAGGGCCTTCCAGGGAGGGTGGGGGTGCGGTCTGTGTCTTCGATCCCTTTGAGTGGGGAGTCTCTCTGGGCAGAAGCCCTCCGATCCTTCCTGCCAGGACTTTGTGGACCTCACCCTCCACCGCCTTTAACCCAGGTCTCCCAGGGCAGCCTCAGGGCCAGAGTTGCCTCCCACTGCCTGCCCTTCATCAGGAGCCTGACCTGTGGGCTGGGTGACATTGTGTTTGACCTGGTCCCAGCCAGAGAGGGGACAGGAAGGACTGGGGGCTGTCGCACACCCCCAGAGTCAGTCAGCCGGGGACAGCAGGTGGTGTGGTGGTTAGGGTGCTGGACTCCCATATGACCCATGGGCACCAAAGAAGGAAGATTTCCGGCTCAGCCGGGCGTTCCTGCTGCTATTCGGGGCGGAGGCTGCAGGGGGGCCCAGGTTGGGTTCTCAGCCAAACTAAGCATGGGGGTGCCCTGTGCTCCTGCCTGGCACGGAGGGTCACAGCATGGCACAACACTCGACAAAAACCTCTCAGTATAAAAAAGAATGGTAATTTGCACCAGCTGGTGGCATGGTGGGTAAGGTGGCTGGGTCCCACACGGCCATCTGCACAGTTCGAGTCCTAGACCCAGCAGCTTGGAAAAACAAAAAAACAAAAAAACAACTGCTTGTGTGTGCACAACCCAAATCCCAAGAGAAGAATGGAGGAGAAGGAATTGTGGCATGGTCATCCCCGCTGGGGTTGATTTCTCACTTCCCGTCTCTGTTGAGTATATATGTACCCTATACCAAAAAAACAAACAAAACAAAACCCTCAATCCCATACAAGACAGAATACAGAGGTGGTGAGCTTTGCCAGTAGCACGATCAAGAAATGGGGTAGAACTGGGGCCGGCAGGTGGCATGGTGGTTAGGGGTGCTGGACTCCCACATGGCCTACCGTAGTTCGAGTCCCAGACTTGGTGGCGTCACTTTCTGTGTCATTCTCACTCTCTCTCTGTGTTTCTCTCTGGTCAAATTAAAAATAACAACAATTAAAAAACCCCAGGAACTCTCTATCTGCTGCCCGCAAGAAACACATGTCACAGATAAAGACATACATAGGCTAAAAGTAAAGAGCTGGAAAAAGATATTCCATACAACTGGAAACCAAAAAGGGACTGAAGTTGCAATACTGATCTCAGACTAAATAGACTGTAAGATAAAAAACTGTAAGAAAAGACAAAGAATGGCATTATATAGTAGTGTGCACACGCCCTATAGCAAAAACCTCTCAAAAAAAGAGAAAAAAACAATAATAATAAAGTTAAATGAAATAATTCTTTTTCTTAAAAGAATTCTTTTTCTTTAAGAAAAAGAATTATTTGCTTCCATTTGTTATCATCTTTAATTTTTTTTAAGATTTATTTTATTTAACTTAATTCATTTATTCCAATTTGAACAAAGAGAGAGAGAAAGTGAGAAAGCAAGCTGCCAGGTCCCAGACTTGAACCACTGTCAGCCATGTGAAAGTCCAGAGCCCTCAACCACCATGCCACCTGCTGGCCCCTATCATTTTTAATTTGACCAGACAGAGAGAGAGAGAGAATGTGAGAAAAAAAAGCTGCCAGATCTGGCACTTGAACGCAGTTGGCCACGCGGGAATCCAGCGCCTTTAACCACCACGCCACTGGTCAACCCCAATTCTTAAAAAAAAAAGGGGGGGGGGAGTAGAATTGATTTCTGTCTTAGGAGGCTGGACTGAATGAGATTACTCCCAAAGTCTCTTCTGACGCTGAGGCTCCGCCATCTTGTCGGTCTGGATTGCAGTGTCTCACGCCTCAGTGTCGGCGTCCATGTCCCCATCAACCTTCCAATTCCTCGGAGGCCTCTCCCCAGAGTGGAAAGAGAATCCTGGAACTGAGCGGACTGCTCCCAGACGTACTCTCAGTGCGGTGGGCGAGGTGGCCATAGAGGTTGTTTGACAAGATTCGTTACTTCGGTCAAGGAACCTGGTTCTCATCCTGGGGGCTTCTCTCAAACCCTGCCCAATTCCACTGAGCCAGAGCTGGAGAGTGGGCTGGGCTGGAGGGCTCAAAGGCAGGTGCACTTCCACGTGACAGGTGGTGAGTTTGGTGGCTGGGGGAAGGCAGCTTGGCGTGGACAGCCCATGCCCAGGGCCCGAGGGCCAGCAGGCAGCCCAGGAGTCACAGGGAGCTGGTGGGGAGGCCTGGTGTGCAAAGGCCTCCTGGGCCCAGATCAGCTTTCTGATGCAGCCTGAAACCACATGCCCTGAGGCCAGCTGGTGTCATGGTGGTTGGGGTAGTTGGATCCCACATGACCAAGTGCATGGTTCAAGCCCCAGACCTGGAAGATTGAAAAACACACCAGATGTGTGCACGTGTGCCTGAAATTCCCCCCAAAAGAAACGACTGCCATGGGGTTGTCTCCTTGATGGGGTGCTCTCTTCCTTCCTCTCTCCATGCGCACATATGCCCTCTAGCAAATTAAAGTTAAAATTAGACTCCCTGGAATCAGATGCATTAAAGACGAACCAGGGCTATTGGGACCGGCAGTTAGCGTAATGGCTATGTCACTGGACTCCCATGTAGTCGACCGCGGTTCGAGTTCTGGACCTGGTGGCTTAAACTCACGCCGGGCACGTGTGCATGTGTGCCCAAGATCCCGAGAGGAGAATGGAGAAGAAGGGATTGCGGTGTGACCATCCCCCCTGGGGGGTGATTTCTCTCTTTCTCTCTGTCTCTCTGTCTGGCGAGCGCACGTGCCCTATAGCAAAAAGCTCTCCAAAAAAACAAATAAAATATCTCCTGGGGGACCGGGCATGGCAGGGGGTAGGCCTCTGCTGCTCCTTCCTGGCACCACATGGGAAGACCCTGGGGCCAGGTCACTGGAATGCACTGGGTGCCAGCATGGGCCTGTGATCCTCCCTGGTTGGGGACTAGGGGTGGGGACCATGCTGTGACAAGACCCTGTGGGGGATGCCTCCTGGCGGGGGTCTTCTCGTGAAAGAAACCTAAATGTGTATCCCATAGGAACCTGCCCTGTCAGACATTCCAGTTTGCTGGAGAAGTGAGGTTCAGGCATGAGGGGCCAGGCAGGCAGGGGCCCTGTCGACGGGGTAAGCAGAGGGGCTCACTAACCAGGTCCCAGGCCATCGGGAGACTTCCCCCAGGTGGGAGGCAGTGCTGCCCCGGCCTGGGTCTGGGTGCGTGAAGGACAAGAGGAGCCACTTCCCATCCAGAGCGGCCCTCCCTGACTCACCCTGCTCTCCCCCCCACAGCCAAATATAGCTCCCAAGGCCTGCCGGAAACGGAGGGTGCTGCAAAGGAGGTGCCTGGGTGGGGGCCTGGCGGCCCACCCTTTGCCCAGCCTGGGTCTGCCTGCATCTCCGCAGCTTCCCCTAGGGAGCTAGAGCCAGCTGAGGGACAAAGAGCAGGGTGGGGGCCTTCCCCTTTGTCTTGTCCACCAGAGGAGGCCCGATCCCATTGGGCAGGGGCCCAGCTCCTCTGATTGTCCAGGGCGTGTCCAGCGTCCGCAGCAGCCCCTGGCGCCGCCCAGGCCCTCCGAGCCACCACATAAGGAAATGTTTGTGCCTCGGTGCAGCCCCTGGGCGCTGCTGGCTCCCTCCCTCTCTCCGCCCAGGCCACCTCCCAGGCCAGGGCCAGGGCCAGGGCCGGGCGGTTGGACCCAGGAGGAACCTCCTTGAGGCCTGACTTGGGGACCTGCCCAGCAGAACTCCCTCAGCCCTCAGAGGCAGGGCTGGGAAGGCAGCTGGGGGTGGGCAGGAGGAGCCTGTGGGCCTCTAGGGGGTCCTCAGCTGAGTGGCCAGAGGGGACAGCCTGCCTTGCTTGGTGGGAACCTGCCTGCCGGGCTGGGAGGGTCTGGGGTGACTTTGAGTCCTGAGAGCTGCCACACCCAGGGAACCCGTGGGGGATCTGCGGGGTGGCTGGAGGGACGTCCCTGAAGGCCCACAGCATGCTCAGCCCCAGGCCCCTGCCCAGGAGAGAGCCCAGCTGAGCTCCCTGGCATCCCGACGCCCAGCCCCTGCCTGGAGGAAGCATCTCATAACCTGCCTTCTGGCCAGGTTGGTTCTGGAGTTTTCCATTACAGTATTTACACGGGCCCTAGGCGAGCACACAGACCTCCGCGGGAAGCCACAGGAGGTGGCATTTGTTCTCTGCTAACATCTCATTTCTCCAGGGACCTCTCGCCCCTAAATGTGGGAAGTCAGGAGCCATCAAGAGGCCTCTGAGGGTGACATCTTCCAGGCCCCTGTAGCTTACTCTTGGGGCAGGAGAAACTCCCCACAGGTGCTTCCGGAGCGTGGACCCAGTGCCCAGCACTGTGGGGGCAGCCCCTGGACCTGCTCAGTTTCCAGTGGCAGGAAGGGGTGCAAGCGCCCCCTCGGCTGCAGGAAGGGGCACTGAGGGAGGGGGGCAGCACCTGGGGTGGGGCCTGCCGGGGACCCCCCCATCCCCCACCCTGTTCTTGCAGCCAGCGCTGAGGGCTCAGCCCTGGTGGCCTGCCTCGGGGCCCTGAGGGTTCCAGTGGTGCCCTGGGAGGGGAGTGCAGGGCTGTGGACCACCTCAGGCCTGGGCCAACTGTGGGGAGGGGCAGCGGCTCATCCAATGCCACTTCTCTGGTTTTAACTCAAGATGCACAGGGGTGAGGGGTGCAGGGGGGTGGCCCAGAACACAGGCTCTCCAGAGCCCTGTCATGCCAACTGTAAAGAAGTCACCTGTCTGCTTTCCCACCACGTCCTGGTCCTGCAGCTCCTCTGCCCTCTGTCCTGACAGCCATGCTCCTGCAGCTGGGGACCCTGGGGACCTGGTGTAGGGGATTCTCAGCGGGAAGGGAGCGGCGTGTAGAGATGGCTTTTATGCCCTTGACGTGTACCTAGGAACAGTGAGCACGAGAATACCCGTGACCACGTGAGAGGCACACAGGCGTGGATAGAAGGGCCCCATCAGGGCAGTGACCCCAGCTCCAGCACTCCCCCTGCGGCTCACTGGGCTGTCCCTGGTGGCAGGTGGGGGCTTTTCTGCAGAGCTCCGGGTAGCACCCTGGGCCTGCCCAGTGACAGAGGGGCTGAGGTGTCCCTGCGGGAAGGGGAGCGCCCAGCACAGGGAGCCAGAGACTGCCAGGGGAGTGCGCAGCGCAGACAAGACCGCTGGACTGGACTGAGCAGCTGCTCCTCCTCCGGGAGGGAGAGGCAGCCCTGCTGAGCGCCCCCTAACTTCACCCCTTTGCTGACCCTGGCCCCACAACCAGACCACTATCCCCTTACACCTCCACTCCATCACAGCTCTCTGCTGCCTGGATGTCCTCCTCCAGCGGGTACCTGGGCCCCGATTCCCACCCCGTCTATACCAGAGCTGGCCCCTGTGGCAGGTCGCTTTCCCCGGCCTTGCCAAGCTACGCCACCCCCGCGACCTCTCTCCTAAAGCCGGTCTCCCGGCCGACTTCCCCCGCTGGCCGCAAAGCAGGGTTGCGGCAGGAGGCCAGAACTCGGCG
Source organism: Tupaia belangeri chinensis (assembly GCF_000334495.1). Lineage (NCBI taxonomy): Eukaryota > Metazoa > Chordata > Mammalia > Scandentia > Tupaiidae > Tupaia > Tupaia belangeri. Next base: position 1,082,820 of record NW_006209227.1, on the reverse strand, counting down.
AGGAAAGAAGGGACAAGGGCTACGTAGGGTGGGGCACTTGGTCACGCTTTGCTTGTCAACTCGGCAGGAGCCAGGGGATCCCCAACAGGCCAGGAACCGGCAGGTCAGAGGGCCACAGGCTCGGAGGCGGGGCTTGCGCAGGCGGGCGGCGCGCACACGCGCCGGTGCACGCCAGACCCGTTTAAGTTGCCAGACGTGCAAACAGTGCGGACAGACTTGGGTTCGAGCACATTCTCGAGGTCGCGCACACGCGAATACTGGGAGCCACAGGTTCGCGCTGCAGGCAGTGCAAACGCGAGTCTGGTGTGCACGCTACGGAGTGTGCACGGCTCCGGCACGCCCCGGGGCTCTGCACACAACCGCGCCACCACGCGGGCCCGCCCGGAGGAGACAGAGGCGCCCACTTCCCCGGAACTTGAGCGCCGCAGCAGTCCCTTGGCGCCATCTCCCGCCGTGAGCAGCGGAAGGCCCTGCAGCCCGCGCAGCCCGGCGCTCGGGCCTTTGTTGTCTCGGCTTCCGGGCGTCCATCACGCGGAGGCCGCGCGCGACGGGACCAGACGAAACGCCGGAGCAC
>NW_006209227.1:1079213-1082211 GCF_000334495.1 Tupaia belangeri chinensis | reverse complement strand
CCCGGCGCCGCGCCCGGCCCTGGCGGGGCGGCTCGTGGTCCGGAGCGGCCCGGAGCGGATTCCGAGGGCCGGAGCCGGGCTCGCCGGAACCCGCGCCAGGTCTCGGGGTGGGGCGCTGTGCGGCGCTCCTGCCCCTCCCCGCGCCTGCTCCCAACGGCCGTAACGGCCTCGCGGCCCGAGGGCGGCTGGAGGGCGCAGGCGCAGAGGCCCGGCGCCTCCATTTTCCCTGGCGCGCCTAATGGCGGCACGGACACCGCGCCCCAGGAAGGCCGGGGTCCCCAGTCCTCTTGTCCACGTGCAGCGCCAGGAAAGCCTTCCAGGAAGTGCCTGTAGCTCTGGGGGTGCGCCTCTGTGTTCTTCATGGGAAAAGAAAGGGCACCCCCCAGGATTCCGGTAGTGTGCAAGTTGCCCAGCAAATGGAGAATGTGGATTTGGGGGAAGCAAAAGTAAAAACTTTTTTGTTAAAGAGACTTGTGAAATTAGTGTCAAATAAGATGTTTTTTAAAAATGATCTGCAAAAATTTCATTTTTAGGCTAGCCAGTGGTGGTGTGATTAATGTGCCTGGACCCTCATGTTTGACCAAGCGGTTCGAGTCCTGAGCACAGACTCGGTGTGCGCCGCCCTAAATCCGGAGAGGAGGAAGCTTGAGAAGGGATTGCGAGGCCTTCTTCCTTGGAGGAGGGGTGGTGATGTCTCGCTCTTTCCTCTCACCCTATGGCTTTTTAAAAATTACTGGGACCACCAGATGGCATAATGGTTAGGTTGTTGGACTCCCAGGTAGTCAACATGGTTCCAGTCCCGGACCCAGCACTTAAAACATGCTGGGTGTGAGTATGTGCATACCCAAAATCCTGAGGAGGCTGGAGGAGAGAGGGTTGCTGTGTGTCCATCCCCCAGAGGAGTGAGTTCTGTCTCTCCAGCAAGCACACATGCCCTACAGCAAAAATCTCTCTTTAAAAAAAAACCCTTTATCTAACATTTTATTTTTAAATTTGCTACAGGGCGTGCACTCACTTGAGAGACAGAAAAGGAAAATGAGAAAGCAAACAGCCAGGTCCAGGTCTGGAACCATGGTCAGCCATGTGAGAGTCCAGTGCCTCAAACACCAGGCCACCAAGTCCAGGCAATTTTTTTTTTTTTTTTTTTTGAGAGAGATTTTTGCTAGAGGGTACATGTGCTCACCAGAGACAGCTAGACCTGGGAAATCACCTCCCCAAGGGGGATGGCCATGTCACAGTTCTCCTCAATTCTCTCTGGATTTGGGGCACGCATGCACATACCCTGCATCAGTTTCAAGCCGCTGGGTCCAGGACTCAAACCATGATCAGCTAGGTGGGAGTCCAACAATGTAACTATTACACCATTCACTGGTCCTGGCCTAGACAAATTTAAAAAATATATATGAACAGCTGGACCAGCAGATGGTATAATGGCTATGTTGCTGGACTCCCATATAGTCGACTGTGGTTTGAGTCCCGGTTCTGGGGGCATCTGGTGGCTTAAACTCACGCCAGGCGCATGCCAGCGTGCCCAAGATCCCGAGAGGATAATGGAGGAGAAGGGATTGCAGTGTGGCCATCCCCCCTGAGGGGGGTGATTTCTCTCTCTCTCTCTCTCTCTCTCTGTCTTTCTGGTGAGCGCACATGCCCTATAGCAAAAAACCTCTCCAACAGAAAGCATATATATGAACGGCACTTGTTCTTGGTAGGAAGGTCTGAGGGAAGGAGGTAGCTGGCATTGTATCCTACAACATGCCAGGCCTGGCTGTAAGAGCCTCAGCTTTCTCGCCAGGTCCAGATGGAGAAGCAAGTGTGGAACGCTAAATACGCTCGTGCAGTACTGGGCGCGCTGGAGGACAAGCTACCCACCCTCCAGGACAGCCACGGTCGAATAGACTGGCTCCTGCAGTGCTTTTCTGTGCCTGATCGTGATTTAAGAGCAGTCTCCACAAGTTCACAGAAAATGGAAGGGATTTCACATTTTTTGGCACCAAAGTAAACTTTTCGTGAATAGAATTATTTAATTTTATTATTACTGTCTTTCTAAATTTTGCTGTAGGCCATGTGTTCTTGTCAGAAAGAGACACAAAGTTAGAAAGCAAAAGCCACCAGGTCCAGGATTTGAACAGTGGTCAACCATGTGGGAGTCCAGCACTTCAACAACCATGCCACCTGCTGGCCACCACAGTAATCTTTTTTAATTATTGAATTTTTTTGAGAGGTTTTTGCTATAGGGCACATGCGCTCGCCAGAAAGACAGAGAGACAGACAGAAAGCCAGAAATCACCACCCCCCAGGGGGGATGGCCACACCGCAATCCCTTCTCCTCCATTCTCCTCTAAGGATCCTGGGCACACATGCACACACTCCTGGTGTGGGTTTAAGCCACCGGGTCTGAGACTCGAACCACAGTCCACTACATGGGAGTCCAGCAACATAGCCATTACGCTAACTTCTATTTCCCCTTTGTTTTGTTTTCTTTTCTTTTTTTTTTTTTGGAGAGGTTTTTGCTATAGGGCGGGTGCGCTCGCCAGAGAAACAGAGAGATAGAAAGCAAGAAATCACTCCCCAGAGGGGATGGCCATGCTGCAATCCCTTCTCCTTCATTCTCCTCTCGGGATCTTGTGCACGCACGCATATGCACCTGGCGTGAGTTTAAGCCACTGGGTCCAGGACTTGAACCGCAGTCGACTACGTGGGAGTCCAGTGACATAGCCATTACGCTAACTGCTGTTTCCTATTTGTTTTAATTTTGACCAGAGAGAAAGAGACAGAGAGAGAGGGATGGGGGAGTGAAAAAGCAAGCCACTAGGTCCGGGACTCAAAGCATGGTTGTCCATGTAAGAGTGTCAAACGCCATAACCACCATGTCACCTGCTGGCCACCACAGTAATCTTTAATTCCATTTTCTAGGATCATTCTGAGGTCCCCACACAACGGGCACACGGAAGCATGTTTTGATTCGCAGAGGGAGCTGTGGTCGGGGAACAGGAAGTTC
>NW_006209227.1:1076730-1079182 GCF_000334495.1 Tupaia belangeri chinensis | reverse complement strand
AGGATACCAGGAGCTGCAGGGTTCTCTGTCTCTGGCGACAACCACATCCAGGGCATTGGGGACAACCTCCTCCAGGGCACTGGGGACCACACCTGGTGATGTCTGGGCCCACTGGCTAGCGGGGTCCAGGAGAACTCCTGACTCGTGCGCTCGGTCCTGGGTGTTGGGAGGAAAGCTTGTTCCTTCCTCCCTGTTTTCCCTCACTGGGTCTCCACAGCCTGCCCATGCTCTCTGGTCCTAATGGCCTTTATTTCCGAAGCTCCTGGGAGGTTGAGGGGCCAGTCAGGACGGACACACTTCAAGGTCAAAGGGCTGGGCAGACGTGATGGAGCAGCTGAGGACTACGGTTGTGCATCTCCACCAGGTTCCTCAATAGTGGAGCAGAGCTTTGTCCCAGCCGAGGTGTTGAACCTCCAGCCTCAGTCTTCAACTCAGCCTCCAATCGTCTGTTAGATCCACGCATGCTTCTTTTTTTTTTTTTGGAGAGATTTTCACTGTAGGGCGCGTGCGCTCGCCAGACAGACAGAGAGAGACATAGAGACAGAAAGCGAGAAATCACCCCCCCAGGGGAGATGGTCACGCCACAATCCCTTCTCCTCCATTCTCCTCGCGGGATCTTGGGCACGCACGCACACGCGCCCGGTGTGAGTTTTAAGCCACCGGGTCCGGGACACAAACCGCGGTCGACTACGTGGGAATCCAGCGACATAGCCATTACGCTAACTGCTGGTTCCCGATCCACGCATGCTTCTTAAACCACAACGAGATGGGGACCCCAGGACCCAGTACTGCTGACAAATGGTGGGTATTCTGAGAAATCTTCAACTCAGTCCCTCACTCTTTAGCTGGCCACGCGGGATCCACGCCACCGGCTGACCCCCAAATGGGCACTTTGCAGTCTTTCAATGAAGTCAGGAATTCCAGGGACTGTGAAACTGAAACTCTTATCAATAGATGATTGCCTTTCCTTACATTTTATGAAGAACTGGGCCAGCCAGTGACATGACGGTTAAGGCAGCTGGATCCCACATGATTGACTCCAGGGTTCAAGTCCCAGACCTGGTGGTTTGAAAACCATGCCGTGCGTGAGTGTGCCCAAGATCCTCAGAGCAGAATAGAGATTGCAGTGTGGCCATCCTCCTAGGAAGTGCTTTCTCACTTTCCCTCTCTATCTCTGTGTCTCTACAATGAGCGCACATGCCCTATAACAAGACAAGGAAAGGAAAGAAAGGACTTATATAACGTGAGCTTGGGACTTTGCCAAGTTCCTCATCTGCTGATTCTGTCCATCTGTAAAGAGTGGACAGGGATGGGGCCAGCAGGTGGTGTGATTAAGGCGCTGGAGTTCCCACATGGCCGACCATGGTTCGAGGCCCAGACCTGGTGGCTTGCTTTCTCACTTTCCCCCTCTCTTTCTCTGGCAAAACTCATGTGAAAAAATAATAATAAATAAAATAATTATTTAAAAAAAGAAAAAGAGTGGACAGGGATATGTGCCATCAGGCTTGGGGGCAGACCAGAGCTGATGTTGGTAGAACACCTCTACCACGGTAGGTGCTCAATGCATAAGCGACGGCAAGTGGTTTTGGTTGCTATCCTAAGTGAGGAAAGGAACAGAGTCACTGGCTGGTGCTGGATGAGGAAGCGTTAGCAGGCTCCCTGCCGGTCAGAGCCATGCCCAGTTCCACGCCAAACAGCATCCAACACCAGCAGAACTTTCTTCTTTCTGTTTTCAATTTTACTGTGGGGCTTGCGTGCTCGGACGGGGGGGGGGGGGGGGGGGACTGATAAAACACTCCCTTCTCCATTCTCCTCTCGGGGTTTTGGGCACACACGCATATGCATTTAGTGTGCTGGGTTTTTGTTGTTGTTGTTGTTATTTATTTATTTATTTTAATTTGACTAGAAAGGGACAGAGAGAGAGAGAGAGAGGGAGAAAGCTGCCAGGTCCAGGACTTGAACCGTAGTCAGCCATGTGGGAGTCCAGCGCCCTTAACCACCACGCCACCTGCTGGCCCTGTGCTGTTTTTTTTAAGAGGTTTTGCTATAGGGCATGTGCACTTGTAGGAGAGACAGAGGGAGAGAAAGTGAGAAATCATACCCTAGGGAAGATGGCCACATCATCTCTCAGGATTTTGGGTACACATGCACACACATGCACCAGGAGTGAGTTTCAAGCCACTGGATCTGGGTCTCGAACTATGGTCAACTTCATGGAATCCAGCGACATAACCATTATGCCATCTGCTGGTCCCACTTAGTGTGTTTTTCAAGCCTCCAGGTCCAGGATTCAGACCTCACTGTTACCCTTGTGGGATCCAACCACTTAAACAACCTCACCACCAATAAGCCGTTGCTCAAAACTTTCTTTGAAAGAGAGCGCTACTCAATTTTATTATTATATTTTTTTATTTTTATTTTTTTAAAGACTAGCACTTTAAATTTTTTTTTT
>NW_006209227.1:1073415-1076374 GCF_000334495.1 Tupaia belangeri chinensis | reverse complement strand
ATTCTCCTCTTGGGATCTTGGGCACGCACGCACACGCACCCGGCATGAGTTTAAGCCACCAGGTCCAGGACTCGAACCGCAGTCGACTACATGGGAGTCCAGCAACACAGCCATTATGCTAACTGCTGGTCCCTATTATTATTTTTTAATTTGATCAGAGAGAGAGGGAAAGTGAGAAAGCAAACCACCAGGTCCAGGACACAAACCATAACTGCTCATGTGGGAGTCCAGTGCTTTAACCACTACACCACCAGCCAGCTCTGCTGGAAACTTTTAATCAAGGAAAGATCACTTAAAAAAAAAAAGAATTATTTAATTTTATTGTTCTTTTAAAATTTGCTATGGGACATGTGCACTCACCAGAAAGAGAGAAAGTGAGAAAGCAATCCTCCAGGCCTAGGACTCCAACCACAGTCAGCCATGCAGGAATCCAGCACTCTAACCACCATGCCGCCTGCCAGCTCCAGGGAAATTTTAAAAATTTAAAATTCACTTCAGAAACAAGTCCTGGCTTGGTATGTCAGGTATATGCATTGTCTGGAGTGAAAATAAAGGACTTCTGGGAAATGGACCTGGTTAAGGTCCTGTCTCATCTTGAACAGACCTGAAGGATGGGGCAGCGTGGCATGAGCATCAGTCCTGAGAGGGAAGACCCCTTTCAGAGCGACAGGCCCCTGTGTGCCCGCGCAGAGAGTTGGCGGGCTCCTCCTCTGTTTTAGTGCTGGGGGGGAAGGGGGCCATGGACAAGACAGCCTGATGCTCCTCGTGGACTGGAGAATTTAGCTAGGAAATCAGACCCTGAGCAAATTACCGCAAGTACTATTATAGTAGGGATATGCCGGACTCAGCAGAGGCCCTAACTAAACAGAAAGCCAGGAAGGCTTCCTGGAGTATGTGAAGCTTCAGCAGACCCCAGAATTTTATTTATTTGTTTATTTATTTATTTAAAGATTATTCTAGTATTTTCTTTTTTTTTCTTTTTTTTTGAGAGGTTTTTGCTATAGGGTGCGTGCACTTGCCAGACAGAGACGGAGAGACAGAAAGCAAAGCGAGAAATCACCCCCAGGGGGGATGGCCACACCGCAATCTCTTCTCCTCCATTCTCCTATCGGGATCTTTGTGCACGCACACACACGCCCCCGGCGTGAGTTTAAGTCACCGGGTTCAGGACGCGAACCGCGGTTGACTACGTGGGAGTCCAACGACATAGCCATTATGTTAACTGCTGGTCCCTGTTCTAGTATTTTCTTAAAGAATTATTTTACATGGGGCTAGCACATGGTGTAGTGGTTAATGGCATTCGACTCCCACATGGCCGATCGTGGTTCAAGTCCTGGATCTGGTGACTTGCTTTCTCAGTCCCCCCCCCACCCCTCACTCTGTTCCTTTCTGGTTAAATAAATAAATAAATAAAATCTTAAAAATTTCTCTCTTAAAAAAAGAATTATTTTACTTAACTTTATTATTATTATTTTAATATGTCAGACCTAGAGATAGAGAGGGAAAGTGAGAAAGCAAGCCTCTAGGTTTGGGACTCGAACTGTGGTCAACCAACATCCTTAACCACTGCACCACCTGCCGGCCCCAGAATTTTCTTTTTTTTATAGAGAGATTTTTGTTATAGAGCATGTGAACTTGCCAGAGAGAAAGAAAGCAAGAAGTCACTCTCCCCCAGGAGGGATGGCCATGCCACAACCCCTTCTCCTTCATTCTCCTCTCAGGATTTTGGGCATGCATTTATGCTCCTGGTGTGAGTTTAAACTGCTAGGTCTGGGACTCAAACCACAGATGGCATAATGGTTACATCCGTCACTCGATTCCCACATAGTTTACTGTGGTTTGAGTACCAGGTCTGGCGGCTTAAAATTCATGCCAGGCTCATATGCATGTGTGCCCAAGATCCTGAGAGAAGAATGGAGGAAAAGGGATTGAGCCATGATGACCCCCTCTGCAGGGTGATTTCTCGCTTTCTGTCCCTCTGTCTCTCTGTGTCTTTCTGGCGAGTGCACGCGCCCTATAGCAAAAACCTCTCAAAAAAAAAAAAAGAAAAAGAAAGACCCATCAGGCCTGTGTGAATACCAAAATCTCCAGAGGAGAATGGAGAAGGGATTGCAGTGTGGCCATCCTCCTGGGAGGTGCTTTCTCCCACTGTGTCTCTCTCTGGCAAACACACACACCTTGTAACAAAAAAAAAATAAAGTTTATTTCTTTCTTCCATGAACATGACAAATAGAGACAGAGACAGGGAGATAGTTCTCCCAGCAGGGGCTTGTCTTCATGCTGCAGCCCACCCCCGGCTCTCGCCAGCCCCAGATCATGGGCACAGACATGCCTGGTGTACTCAGGGCTGACTTGGGACACAAACTCAGAACCTTCCTGAGTGGATCGGCCTGGCTGGGTGCTGTCCTGCCCGTGAAACACTCGAGAGGAAGGTGTTTGTGTGTGACATGAGCGGGGGTCGGGCCGGCCTCCGTGTGAGAAGCAGTATGACATTGCTGAGTGCAGCAGGGGGTGCACTGCCGCTTACTGGCTGTGTGTCCTGGGAAATCACTTTCTTTAGCTTATTATTATTTAGGTTTTTGCGCTTTCCAGAGAGAGACAGAGAAATAAATCCCTCTTCCCCCGGGGGAAGGATGGCTATACTACAATCCATTCTCCTTCATTCTCCTCTTGGAATTTTGGGCATGCACAAACACTCACCCACCTAGCATGATTTTCAAGCTGCTGAGTCAGGGACTCGAACTGTGGTTGGTCATATGGAAGTCCAGCACCTTAGCCACCACGCTACCTGCTGCCCACTTATTGTTTTTGTGCTTAATTTTCCTCTTGTAAAAAGGCATTATTGGGACCTTAATGGCTACGTTGCTGGACTCCCATGTAGTAGACCATGGTTTGAATCCTGGACCCAGTGGCTTAAACTCACGCTGGGTGCGTGTGCATGCATACCCAAGATCCCAAG
>NW_006209227.1:1070838-1073268 GCF_000334495.1 Tupaia belangeri chinensis | reverse complement strand
AAAAAGGCATTATGGGACCAGCAGTTGGAGTAATGGCTATGTCGCTGAACTCCCACAGAGTTGACCACAGTTCGAGTCCCAGAGCCGGTGGCTTAAACTCAGCCGGGCGCGTGTACATGTGTGTCCAAGATCCCGAGAGGAGAATGGAGGAGAAGGGATTGTGGCGTGGCCATCCCCCCTGGGGGGTGAATTCTTGCTTTCTGTCTTTCTCTGTCGCAAAAAACCTGTCCTAAATAAATAAATAAATACATAAAATAAAATAAAATAAATTTAAAAAGGCATTCTGATAGCAACTGGGTGGTGTCTGGACTTTACTTCTGCCCTCCCTATCTGGGATCTGTGGATTAAACAGAAAACTATCCAGAGAAAAAACTTCCTTATGGGTGCATATGGAGGTTTTCTAGAAGAAAAGTGAAAACTCAGAGACAGACCCAGGGACTTACTCCTATTTTAACAAAGGACAGTAAATTCGTAGAGGTGTGAAGGACAAAGGAAAAGGGGGCTGGGCTTCTAAGAAGCTCTAAATGGTAGGCAGGCAATACACTGGAAACCGTGGGAGGTAAGGATTATTTAGCAATGCTCTTGTTTATACACACTGCCCAGTGCTATCTCCAGTGATAAGCGTCACTCTTCCAGTTCTGACTGGGAGAGGGGAGGGGAGTCACCTTCCAAGGGAAACAAGCCCTGCTCTGGGGAAGGTGGGGAGGGCAGAGATCTTTCCCATGTCTGTCTGCTCGGTTTCCTTCAGCTCACCGCAGAAAACAATACGTAAAAGGGCTAGCGGGGGGAAGTCCTGGGGAGGCATGTTCTGGTCCCCTTCGTAAATCTCATAGGGTGAGATTTATGATGAATAAAATGGCTTAATGCATTTAAAGGATTTAGAGAAGTGCTTGGTTCAAATGACCAGCTGTCACTGTGGAGGAAAACGACAGGCACATGCTGAACTCCCTACTGGCTGCTTATTCCAGAATCTTCCAAAAATCTACATAAGGAATTTTTATTTTTATTTTTGGAGGTTTTTGGTATAGGGCATGTGTGCTTGCCATAAAGACAGAGACAGAAAGGGAGAAATCACCCCCCAGGGTGGATGGCCATGCCGCAATCCCTTCTCCATTCTTCTCTCGGGATCTTGGGCACGCACACGCATACACCTGACGAATTTAAGCCACCGGGTCTGGGACTCGAACTGCAGTCGGCTACATGGGAGTCCAGCAACATAGCCATTCCGCCAACTGCTGGTCCTGAGGAGTGTTATTTTTTCTTTTTTTTTTTGTTATAGGACCTGTGCACTGGATGTGGGGGAGTGAGAAATCACCCCCCCAGGGAGGATGGCCACACTGCAGTCCCCTCTCTTTCATTCTCCTCCTGGGATTCTGAGCACAGACACACACGTTCCTGGTGTGTTTTTCCAGATACCAGGTCCGGGACTTGAACTGCGGAGTCAGCCCTGTGGGATCCAGACACCTGAAGCCCATGCCACCAGCTGCCCACATGGTATCACTCTGTTAAACTGGCAATTACAAGCAGATCTGCCTACAGGAGGGAAACAAAGACTCCAGTGTCTACTTTCTGTTTAAGCATTTAGGATATTATAGACTTGCAGACGTTCAGATTCTTCATGAGTGATATGATTATACTTTCATGGTCATCTATGCGCAGAATGAACAGCTTTACTTTTTAAAAAATGTATGCAAATGTTCAACATCCAAGAAAGTAGAGAACGGGTCCCCATGTTGCTTCTCACATTCCACCGACAGATGGCTTTTGTTCCCGGCCAGATGGAGGAGGCACACCTAGTCAGGGAAAACCATCTTGCAAGGACCTGGGGAAACTGGTTTCCTGGGCAGGTTGAGAAATGTGTTTCACTGAGGAGCTGAGGCCCTCCTCTGAAGGCAGGGGTGGGGAGGGAGGAGGGCCCTTTGCTCTCTTTCGGCAACAGGAGAAGGCCCTGTCAGCAGGTGGTGTGGAGGTTAAGGTGGCTGGATCCCAACAGCCTACTCTGTGGTTCAAGTCCCCTACCTGGTGGCTTAAAAATCACGTGAGGGACCTGCTGGTCCTTCCCCACCCCCCTCGCTTCTTCAAAACCTTTCCATCGGGACCAGCGCAGTTAGCGTAATGGCTATGTTGCTGGACTCCCACATAGTCAACCACAGTTCGCGTCCTGGACTCCATGGCTTAAAACTCACGCTGGGTGCGTGTGCGTGCGTGTCCAAGATCCTGAGAGGAAAATGGAGGAGGAGGAATTGCGGCGTGGCCATCCCCCCTGGGGGGTGATTTCTCGCTTTGCTTTCTGTCTCTCTGTCTCTCTCTGTCTGGCGAGTGCACGTGCCCTATAGCAAAACAAAACAAAATAAAACAAAAAAAACCCTTTCCATCTTGAGACCAGCAGCTAGCGTAATGGCTGTCACTGGACTCCCATGTAGTTGACCG
>NW_006209227.1:1053779-1061993 GCF_000334495.1 Tupaia belangeri chinensis | reverse complement strand
GCTTTCTGTCTCTCTGTCTCTCTCTGTCTGGCGAGTGCACGTGCCCTATAGCAAAACAAAACAAAATAAAACAAAAAAAACCCTTTCCATCTTGAGACCAGCAGCTAGCGTAATGGCTGTCACTGGACTCCCATGTAGTTAACCGCAGTTCGAGTCCCGGACCCAGTGGATTAAAACTCATGCCAGGGGACCAGCGAGTGACGTGGTGGTTGAGGCGCTGGACACTCCTGCATGGCCGATCATGGTTCGAGTCCTGAACCTGGTGGCTTGCTTTCTCACTTCCCCTGCCCCCTCTCTCTGAGTCTCTCTCTAGTGAAATTAAAATGAATGAATAGATAAATAAAATAATTATTTTTTCTTTTTTTAAAAATAATTCTTAAAAACAAAACAAAACAAAAACAACTCACGCCGAGCGCGTGTGCATGTGTGCCCAAGATCCCGAGAAGAGAATGGAGGAGAAGGGATTGCGGCATGGCCATTCTCCCTGTGTGTGGGGGGGGAGTGATTTCTTGCTTTCTGTTTCTATGTCTCTCTGTGTCTTTCTGGTGAGCCCTATAGCAAAAACCTCTCCCAAAAACAAACAAACAAACAAAAAACCTTTCTATCTTGGGGTCAGCAGGTGGTGTGGTGGTTAGGGTACTGGGCTCCTACATGACTGACTGCAGTTCAAGTCCCAGACCTAGTGGCTTGCTTTCTCACTTTCCCTCTCTCTCTGTTTCTCTGTAGAGCAAACATGTTCTATAGCAAAATTAAAAATAATAACAACAACAATAATAAATAATTTTTAAAATAAATTTTATTTATTCATCCATTTATTTTTAATTTGACCAGAGAGAGAAAGGAAGTGAGAAAGCAAGCCACCAGGTCTGTGACTCAAACCATGGTCAGCCATGTGGTAATGTCCAGAGTCTTAACCACCACACCACCTGCTGGTCCCCAGAAGTAAATAATTTTTAAAAAGAGGGGCAGGCAGGTGACTTGGGATTAAGGTACTGGACTCCCATGTAGTTGACGACAATTCAAGTCCTGGACCTGACGGCTTGAAACTCACACTGAGTGTGTGTGTGCATGCTCAAAATCCAGAGAGAATGGAGAAGGGATTGCGGTGTGGCCATCTTCCCTGGGGGATGATTTCTCGCTTTCTGTCTCTCTATCTTTCTGGCAAGCACACGCACCCTATAGCAAAAACCTCTCAAAGATAAATAAATAAAGTTAAATTGAAAAACAAAAGACCAACAGAGGCATAATGGTTATGTCACTGGAATCCCACGCAGTTGACCACTATTTGAGACCCAGACCTAGCGACTAAATTTCATGCTGGGCACATGTGCATGCGTGCCCAAGATCCCGAGAGGAGAATGGAGGAGAAGGGATTGTGGTGTGGCCATCCCCCAACCACCGTGGTGATTTCTCGCTTTGTGCTCTGTTTCTCTGGGAGAGTACATGTGACCTAAAGCAAAAACAAATCTCTCTTTTTAAAAAAAGAAGGACATTTCCATTTTAATCTAATTTTTGCATTTCCTTCTAGGGGCTAACTACTGGAGTAATCAACCCTCTATTGGCAAGCTCATTAGGGGATTTTTCTACAAGTAGGTGAGTCCTCTGGGTGAGGCTTTAAGGAAGTATGGACAGAAATTACCAATTCTGTAGAAAATAATAATGAATGTGGCTTCTTTCTTTCCAATTTTTTGGGGGAGAGATTTTTGCTATAGGACGTGTCCACTTACTGGAGACACAGACAGAGAAAGTAAGCCGCCCCCCTCAGGATGGCCACGCTGCAGTCCCTTCTCCATTTGTTGCGAATGGCTTCTGTGTTCAGACAAACAATTGAACCAAATACACCAATAGTGTAAGGAAAGGTAGTCTATTAAGTAAAAGTAAAAGTACACTCCGGAGAGGTAGGAGCAGGCCTCAGCAGGCAGAGGAGTGGCTCAGGAAGGCCCTGGCAGTTGCATTCTTTGGGATTTATAACTTCTAACCTAGGTGGCCTAGGTTGGTCACTGGCAGGGCGCTCGTCAAATGTGGCTTAATCAGTTAGACTGCCAATCTCTTGCCTACATTACCTTGGGCAGGGAATTTTCTGCCTGTTTTTTAGAATTGTTTATTTAATTTATTATTATTATTATTATTATTATTGGAGAGCTTTATGCTATAGGGTGCGTGCGCTCACCAGACAGACAGAGAGAGACAGAGAGACAGAAAGCGAGAAATCACCCCCCTGGGGGGGGATGGCCATGCCGCAATCACTTCTCCTCCATTCTCCTCTCGGGATCTTGGGCACGCACGCACACGCACCTGGCATGAGTTTAAGCCACCAGGTCTGGGATTCGAACCGCGGTTGACTACGTGGGAGTCCAGCAACATAGCCATTACGCTAACTGCTGGTCCCTATTATTATTATTTTGAAATTTGACCACAGAGAGACACAGAGAAAGGGAGGGTGAGAAAACAAGCCACCAGGTCTGGGACTCAAACCATGGTTGGCTATTTGGGAGTCCAGTCCAGTGCCTTTAAACACCAGGCCTCCTGCCTGCCCCTCTCCCCTGTTTTTTTCTGTCTAGCCACATGGGCAGGTGCTCTGGCCCCCTTACCCGCTTCCATTCGCTAGCTTTATCCTACCTCATATTCTCCTCTCAGGATTTTGAGCACGCACACACAAGCGTGAGTTTCTAGCTGCCAGGTTTGGGAGTCCAACTGAAGTCATGCCTTAACCACCCCACACCTGCTGGCCCCCGGTGTGGTTTATTTTTAAGCCGAGTATGAATGACCCAGAGAAAGGCAAGTGTGTCTTTGTCCAGGTGCTCAGATGGGGGCATTCTTTTTATTTGGAGCAAGAGCCAAAGTTTGGAATTTAGTGAAGTGTTTTTCTATTGGTTTGGCCCCCAAAAAGGCGGGACATCTGGAAGCTGGGGCTTGTAGGTTATAGGTGGGTTTTACAACTTTTAGGTTGGTGACTGGAAAAGGAAGGTCTGTGGATGGGAAGAGATTAGCAAAAGAGTGTACTTTAGCCAGGATAAGGAGGCTTAGTGTACATCACACAGATAATGTGGCCCCACGGGGTGAAGGGTTCTGTTATTGCCCAAGTGGCTGTGGCCCTCGCTTCTTCCAAGCCCTCTGGAAAAGATTTTTTTTGAAGTACTTTTATTATTTTAACTTTGTTTATGTATGTATGTATATATTTTAATTTGACCAGAGAGGGACAGAGGGGGAGAGAGAGAGGGAAAGTGAGAAAGCAAGCCACCAGGTCCAGGACTCAAACCGTGGTCAGCCATGTGGGAGTCCAGTGCTCTTAACCACCTTGCCACCTGCTGATCCCAAGGATTCCGGAAATGGAGAAAAGCAGACTTTCATCCTCAGGAGAGATGTGGAAAAGATGGTGTACCGTGAGGAGCTATTGCTGGTCTGAACCCCCTGTGACTCCTGAATCCTGAATCCTGAATCAAAAGCCCCCTGAGGTTTTTATCCCCGTTTTATAGAGCAGGAAACAGGTACAGAGGGAGTAAGGAGTTTGCCCAAGGTCACCCAGTCACCTGATAGTGACCAGCCTCAACCTGGGTTTGAACCTGTCTCCTAAGTCCACTTTAGGACACCCCTACTCTAGTCACGGGAATTTGTAAATCTTGGCTGTATTCCACCGTCTCCTCGCTGAAGAAAACAAATTTATGGAGATCAGCCCCATAGTGCAGTGGTTAAGAGAGCTGGATTCATGTCCAGCCAGGTTCAAATCCTTCTCCAGTGACTTGAGAAACACGCCAGGCAAGGGTATGTGTACGCCTGAAACCCTAAAATTCTGAGGAGGCAGGAATGGATCTGAAGTGATCTCCCCACTGGGGAAAAGGATTATGATATGCCCTTCCCTACTGGGGGTGCTTTCTCCCTCTCTCTGGAGAGCACAGGAGTTCTTTGGCAATTAAAAAGAAGAGGCAAGAGGCCAGCAGGTGGTGTGGTGGTTAAGAGCGCTGGACTCCCACATGGCCGATTGTGGTTCGAGTCCTGGATCTGGTGGCTTTCTTTCTTGCTTTCCCTCTCACACACTCTCTCACCCTGTCCTTCTCTGGTCAAATTTAATAATAATAATAATAATAATAATAATAAAGTTAAATAAAATATTTTTTTAAAAAGAAAAAACGACACTAGACTCCCACAGTGCAGGCTGTGGTTCGAGTCCTGGACCTGGCGGCTTGCTTTCTCACTTTCCCTTTACCTCTCTGTGGTCAAACTTTAAAATAATGGGGGTCTGGCAGGTGGAATGATAGTTAAGGGCACTGGTCTCCCGCATGGCCAACTGCGTTTTGAGTCCTGGACCTGGCAGCTTCCTTTCTCACTTTCCCTCTCTCTTTCTCACTCATTCTGTTCCTTTCTGGTCAAATAAAAATAAATAAATAAAGCTTGGGACCAGCAGTTAGCGTAATGGCTATGTCGCTGGACTCCCACGTAGTCGACCGTGGTTCGCACCCCGGACCTGGTGGCTTAAAACTCACACTGAGTGCGTGTGCGTGCGTGCCCAAGATCCTGAGAGGAGAATGGAGGGGAAGGGATTGCGGCGTGGCCATCCCCCCTGGGGGGTGATTTCTCGCTTTCTGTCTCTCTGTCTCTCTCTCTCTCTCTGTCTGGAGAGTGCACACGCCCTATAGCAAAAAAAAGAACCAAAGAAACAACTCTAAAAATAAATAAATAAAGCTTAATAAAATGATAACAATAAAAGTATATTGAAAGAAATAAATTAATAATAACAGATAAAATAAAAATTTTTAATGGAAAATAACTGGGCCAGCAGGTGGCGTGGTGGCTGGGGCACTGAACTCCGACACGGTTAACCACCCTTCGAGTCCTGGCCCTTGTGGCTTCTTTTCTCACTTTTTCTCTCTCCGGTGAATATATATGCCCTCTAGCAAATTTTAAAATGATAAGTAAAACTAAATAAATAATTCTTTTAAAAAATAGTTATTTATTTTCATTTTATTTATTCATTCATAAGCCACCACAGGACCAGCAGGTGGAATGGTGGTTAAGGTGCTGTGGACACTGCCACACTGCTAACCGTGGTTCAAGTCTCAGACCTGGCAGCTTGCTTCCTTACTTTCCTTACTTATCTCTCTGTGTCTCTCTGGTCAAACTAAAAATAAATTAATGAATGACTAAAATTAAATAATAAAAAAAAAAAAAAGAAAAGAAAGAAAACAAGCCACCAGGTCCGGGACTTGAACCATGGTCAGCCATATGAGTGTCCAGCGCCTTAACCACCATGCCACCTGCTGGCCCCCAAATTAAACACTTCTTAAAAGAATAAGAAAGCATCAGGTTGGCCCTGCAGAGCAGCAGCTAAGTGCTGTGCATGATAGCGAGATCCCATGTTGTCAACCACAGTGCAAATCCCAGCCCTGGCAGCCTGAGAAAACGAGTGTCCCCAGAACCCCCAAATGAAGGAGAAATGGATCGAGGATGGCAGCATGACCACGCCACTGGGGTGTTGAGAAAAACAACGAACTTCGCAGAGATAATATTGTGGTTTATTCCAAGCATGACCGGCTTGGAGAAATACAACGGTGTCTGTCGGGTGCTCAGATAAGTGGCTCCTCTTACTTGGTCTTCAGAGTGAACGTTGTCAGTCAGCCTACGGAATCTTATGCATTGGCCTGGCCCACAGACATGGGACATCTGGGGAGTAGGGAGGGTTGTAGGTTATGGGTGGGTTTGAAATCTTAGGTTAACACTTGGAAAGGAAAATGCAAGTCTGTTCCTGAAAGAAAACCAGCAGAGGAATGTGTCTGCTTCACTTTGACAGAGATAAGAAGGCTCATATGCATCGTAAAGGTGCTTCTCTGGAGACAGGATGTAGGGCTGTCCTGTTATCAGTGGACCAAAGCAGGTCTGTTAATGTTGTAGGCATGACTTCGCCAGGCCCTTGGGAAAGAATTTTGGAATACCAAGGCCTTTGTCCTCAGGGGGATGCTTTCTCCTTCTCTGTGTCTCTCTCTCTGGCTAGCACATCACACTCTGGCAATAAAGGAAAAAGCTTATTTATTTATTTATTTATGTTTTAGAGGTTTTTGCTATAGGGCACGAGCGCTGGCCAGAAAGAGAGAGAGACAGAAAGTGAGACATCATCCCCCCGGGGTGGGGGGATGGCCACACCGCAATCCCTTCTCCTCCATTCTCCTCTCCAGATCTTGGGCACGCACGCACACATGCCTGGCGTGAGTCTAAGCCACTGAAGTTCAGCAACATAGCCATTGCACTAACTGCTGGTCCCGAGCTTATTATTATTTTTTTTTTTTGAGAGTTTTTTGCTATTGGGCGCGTGCAGTCACCAGAAAGACAGAGAGAGACAGAGAGACAAAAAGTGAGAAATCACCCCCCAGGGGAGCATCTCCCTTTTCCTCCATTCTCCTCTCAGGATCTTGGGCACACATGTACACATGCACTGAGTTTTAAGCCTCTGGGTTCAGGACTTGAACTGCAGAAGACTACGTGGACTTAGCCATTATGCTAACTGCTGGTTCCCCGAGCTTATTTATTTTTAAATGGAAAAGTTTTAAATTTGTTAGATAGCATGTGTATGAGAGAGAGAGAGAGAGAGGAGTGAGCTGCTGCAACCCCTTCTGCACGTCTCCACCCTGTTGGGATTTTGGACATGGACACGCATGTAACCATCATTTTTTTTTTTCCAAGTCAGTGGCTCTGGGACATGAACTACAAAGTCTACCCTGTAAACTCCATCTCTCTCTTTTTTTAAATTATTATTTTAATGAATTATTATTAATTGTATTTATTATCATTCTTTAATTTTTTTTGAGAGGTTTTTGCCACAGGGTGCATGCACTCGCCAGACAGACAGAGATAGAGAGACAGAAAGTGAGAAATCAACCCCCCGGGGGGACGGGATGGCCACGCCGCAATCCCTTCTCCTCCATTCTCCCCTCGGGATCTTGGTCACGCACGCACATGCGCCCAACGTGAGTTTAAGCCACTGGGTCCGGGATTCAAACCGCTGTCGAGTACATGGGAGTCCAGCAACACAGGCATTACCCTAACTGCTGGTCCCATCATTCTTTAATTTGCCACAGGGCATGTGCACTCACTAGAGAGACACAAGAGAGGTGAGGGCAAGTGAGAAAGCAAGCTGGCAGGTTCAAGAGCTCAAATCATGGTTCACCATGTGGAATCCAGTGCCTTAACCACTAAGCCATCTGCTGGCCCCTGGACCCACCTTTCTTTTTCTTTAATTACTTATTTCATTTCACTTATTATTATAATTAATTCGCTATAGGGCACACGTACTCACCAGGAAGAGAGAAGGGGGAGGGGAAGGTGTGTAAGCAAGCCGCCCAGTCCAGGACTCAAACCATGGCTGGACATGTGGGAATCTAGCACCTTAGTGTTGTAGAAAACCAGACACCAGGGAATGGAAAGCAGCACTGGGAGGGGTTAGGAAGACTGTTTATTATGCCAGCGGAATGGAAAGCAGCACTGGGAGGGGTTAGGAGGACTTTATTATGCCAGAAGAGACTGAGATGGAGGAGTTAACACTCTGACTCTGGCCAACAACAGGGGTTGGACATGGTCTTTTATGGGGGGTGTGGGGGAGGGGAGGTCTCGCTCGTGCTGCCCAGTGTCAAAGGGAGGAGGCAGAGAAGCAGGAAGACTAATCTATTCAAGGTACTAATCTATTCAAAGGACTAACCTATTCAAGGTTTTCAGGTTACCCTGTAGCTCAAGGGAGGGGCAGTGAGTTTGCCAGAGGGTAGAAACCTTAGACAGCCATCAGCCCTGAGTTATTCATGAATTCAGGGTCTCTCCATATCATTCACCCATCTTGAGCCTCCTCAATTGTATTTAAGGAGGGTCAATTAACAGGAGGGCAGCTACTGTTGATGGTTCAATCTGATTAAGGATACATGGTCTAGGGACCAGCAGTTAGCGTAATGGCTATGTCGCTGGACTCCCACATAGTGGACCGTGGTTCACATTCCAGACCCGGTGGCTCAAACTCACGCCGGGCGCGTGTGCGTGCATGCCCAAGATCCCGAGAGGAGAATGGAGAAGGGATTGCGGCGTGGCCATACCCCCTGGGGGGTGATTTCTCGCTTTCTGTCTCTATGTGTCTCTCTGTCTCTCTCTGTCTGTCTGGCGAGAGTGCACACGCCCTATAGTGAAAACCTCTCAAAAAAAAAAAAAAAAAAAAAAAAAAAAAATGGTCTGACTGCCAGGTCC
>NW_006209227.1:1048361-1053762 GCF_000334495.1 Tupaia belangeri chinensis | reverse complement strand
GAGGGGGTGGTCAGGGGGCCCGTTTCCGGGACCCATTCTTTTTTTTTTTTTTGGAAAAGTTTTTGCTATAGGGTGTGTGCGCTCGTCAGAAAGACACAGAGAGACAGAGAGATAGAAAGTGAGAAATCACCCCCACGGGGGATGGCCATGCCGCAATCCCTTCTCCTCCGTTCTCCTCTCGGGATCTCAGGCACGCATACACACGTGCCCAGCGTGAGTTTAAGCCACTGGGTCCAGGACTCGATCCATGGTTGACTACATGGGAGTCCAGAGACATAGCCATTATGCTAACTGTTGGTCCCACCTGGGGCCCATTCTAACCTGCCCAGGAGCTAGGTGTTGCTTGTCGCTCTTTGGAGACCAAATCTTCAAAGTCGTTTGGCTGTCTCGGACTATCCCCGATTTGTTGGCTTAGAAGCAACAGTCCTCTCCCAGAAACAGAGTCCACCCTTTTCGGCAGTCAGGAGATCTAACCCTCTCTGGTTCTGTAGGACCACTTGGGCCAAGGAGTCTAGCTGGATTTGCAGGGTCTGAGGTTTAAGCCTCTGTACTGCATCCTGGACGGCGGCCTGTCTCCTAGGACATTTGCCTCCTCCATCTGGGAGCCCATACAGTCCGAGACCTTGTAGCAGACCATTTTCCTGTCGGGGACGACTGTAGCAATCATGGCTCCCTCTGCTCTTTCCTACAAAGTAGGGTGTTCCATTGTCCCAGCACTCCTGGAGGGTGACCAAGGCGAGGCAGGACCTGTAGCCTCGCCCCTGGTGCATGAATGCCAGCTTGGGGGCCTGGAATGACTGGAATCGTAAATCCCAGGCAGGTGGCTTAACATTGGTAGGAAGGCGCCCAGTTGCAGCCGAATAGTGGCTTGCTGCATGGTTTGGTTGCACCATTTGAGGCAAGGGGTAGGTAGGTGCCTGTCAGCTTTGCTAAAAGAGCAAGGCCCAGGGTCAGGAGTATCAATAAGGCAAAGTCGGTATTAGGAACGAGCCCCAGTGGAAATGCCTCCGGTTAGTTAACAAGGCACCTTAGGCCTATCAAGAGCCCCACTACTGGCAGGGATACTGCTGCTAGCGAAAGCCTCTCCCCAAACTTCCAGTCCCTTGGGGCCACCGCTGTCAGACCAATGGAGAGAAGCACAGCCAGCACTACAGGAGGGGCGAGGAGCAGGAAATTGTGAGGGGGGTGGGGGTGTCATCCGTCGCTGTCCTCAAGCTTCTGCCGTGCGTAGATTGGGCAGCGTCCGGAGTGACCAAAGCAGGGCTGTGGATGCCTCAAGATTCTGCCATGCCTAGAGCAGCCAGCCCAGGGGTGGCTGAGCAGGGCTGTAGTCTCCAGGACAGGTCTCGGTCCTCTGGAAGGTTCTCAGCTGCTCAGGGTGGTGTTTCACTGTCCAGGTCCCCGGGTCCTCTGCTGCTGCGGCTTGCTTCACTCGAGAGTGGTGGAACCACGGTGTGACCCTGCAACCTTAACTTGTTTTGGGGGGTGTGTGTACATCAAGCTTGGAGCAGGGCCAGTGGGCGGACATCCACCCAGGGGCGCCCAGTGTCCTGACAGAGCTTAGCCAGGGTGGATTGAGGGTATGATTCATTTGTCCAACTCTCCCAGAACTCTGAGGTCAGTAAGCAGCGTGAAGCTTCCATTTGATGCCCACGGCCTTCGCCGCTCCCTGTGTAACTTCTGCCGTGAAAGCAGGGCCGCTGTCTGACCGGGTCATGAGGGGAAGCCCAGACCCTCAGACGGAGGAATAACTTCCTTGGTTTGCCTTCCACTTGGGGCAGTCACCTCTCCAGTGTCCACCCTCTAAGCGCACTGATTGGTCTAAGCCTGGGGCGGCTGCTTTGGGGCCTCCCTTTGGGGCCTGGTGGGGCCTCCAGTTGTTCTAGCAATCTCTGGGAGCAAAGCCTTCCTGCTTCTGGAGGCAGGGGTTTACTGGGCAACACAGGAGGCGTTAATCATTTGCTGGCTTTTGGAGCTCTCAGGGTCAGTGGAGTATAGACCTGGCGCGCCTCCGCGACTCTCATAGACCTGCTGGCGGCTCAGCTGCTTTCTCACCTCTCCGTAGAGTCGGCCCTGCGTTTAGGTTCTTTGTCATGGCTTTCATTCCCTGCAGGAGGGTCTCTCCATACTTGCTGAGACGGGAGTGGCCACCCTCAGCATGGAAATCCCAGTCAGGCTATTCATTCAGAAAAGTTCTGGCCCAGGCCTCGGGATCTACCACCATGCTGGGGGCATGCTCTTGTAGCCATTTTTGTTTTTGTTTTTGTTTTTTTTTGCTGCTGCGAGGACTCTGTGGCACTCCTCTGTGTTAAGTAGGGTGAGGAGTAGTTGCCAGCAGTCGTCCCAGGTGGGCTGGTGAGTTTGTAGTAGAGACTCCAGCGGAGCTATCATTGCTTGGGGCTGTTTCCAGTAGAAAGGGGTGAGGCAGAATCTGGGTGTGGGATGCGAGATGGCCGCCCGCAATTCCTTCTCCTCCCTTATCCTCTCAGGATTTGGGGCACGCATGCACTTGTGCCCAGTGTGAGTTTTATTTTAAGCTGCTGGGTCTGGGACTCGAACTGTGGTGCACTGTGTGGGATAAACAGTGCACCATCTGCTGGTCCCGGTTTATAGTTTTTAAATCTAGGTTGTCTCCGTTGATCATTGGCTGGGCCCACTGATTGTTTTCTCCTCATTGGCTCTATCCACCTTGGCTGGGCTGACTGATCCATCTCATTGGCTCTGTCCACTGTGGCTTAATCTCCCACATCCAATCACCTGCCTACATCACCTTGGGCGAGACTTTTCTGCCCTGAGGGGTTTTTCTATCTAGACAGGGCAGATGCTCCAGCTGCCTTACGGGCTTCTACTCCAGCTCCCTCCCACCTCGTACTGCCCAGCCACTGAAGCTGGCTGGTGTCTCCTTTCCAGCGTGGGCTTTTCAACCTCCCAAACCTTTGGACTCCCCGGTCCTGAGTCGGGGTTGGAGGGGTGAGTGCAACTCCTTCTGCCCTGCCAGTGGGGGAAGCTCCACTCCTCTCTAGCTGTGACCCCGGTTAACAGTGGCGAGCCTGTAGGATGATGAAAGCAAATGGGTCAAGTGGGGGAGAGGGCATTGAGGGGTGGGGAGCACAGGCATCTGAGAGGGCCCTCAGGGGGTTAGAGTGGATTCGTGCAATTCCAGTCCCGAGTTGGATAAGGAAGAAGGAGGAAGCTTTGTCTTGGACCTAGGAATTCTCACAGACCTTTGTGAAAAGCTGAGGTGCTGGGTGAAGGTGTGGACAGTGAGCTCTCCCCCGGCTCATCTAGGGGACAGCACTGTCCTGTCAGTAGTGTGCACGTGAGGTAGGGAACAGCCAGCAGATGAAAGCAGAGAAAGGGGTTGGAGCCCATGTGGCTGGATAGAAAAAAAAAATTAAAAATGAATCTGGGCAGAAATTTCCTCGCTCCACGTCTTGTAGGCAGGAGACTAGAAGGAATATCTAGCTGATTAAACCACAATGGACAGAGATGGATCAGTGGCCCAGCCACATAGGACAGAGCCCATGAGATGGATCAGTGGCCCAGCCACATAGGACAGAGCCCATGAGAGGGGAAAGGGTCCCAGCCACATAGGACAGAGCCAATGAGATGGATCAGTGGCCCAGCCACATAGGACAGAGCCCATGAGATGGATCAGTGGCCCAGCCACATAGGACAGAGCCAATGAGATGAGAACAATCAGTCGGCCCAGCCAATGATCAATCAACACGACCTAGATTAAAAAAGCATAAACCTCACAGAATGTAACTGCCTGGCCTTTGAGCCACTCTCTCTGTCCTCTCAGGCCCCCTCCTACCTCTCGGGAGTGCACTTTCACTTCTAAGTAAGCCACCTTTTCCTTTCACTATGGTGTGTTTTGTTCAGTTTTTGGTCTGAAACACCCAAGAACCTGGATGCCATCACAGAAGCCATCTAGCAACACACAGCTGCCCCAGGCAGGAGTTGGCTGTGGGCCTGCTCTGTGCTGGACTTGGTGACAGTGACAGGAGGGCCCCCGCATGTCCACCAGCAGCTCCCGGGGGCAGCAGCACCAGCCTCTGCCCTCCTGGCACCTGCCCCCGACTCTGCAGTCCTTATAGGAGTAGCTCAGCAGCTGTCAGACACCCGAGTATGTGGGGGAGAGACCTGACATGGCCTGTGAGCCCCGGGAGACCCAGAACAAGAGCGCTCCTGGTCACATCTCCTCTGGATGTTTTAGGCTTTAGGTGCATTCTTGGTGGGGGGCTGCATGGTCTGTCGTCTGCACTAGTGTTTCTCACTGCTTTGCTGATACGTGGGTTTTTGAAATGTTTTCTTCCTTTTTTTTTAGAGAGGTTTTTGCTATAGGGTGCGTGCGTTTGCCAGAAAGACAGAGAGAGACAGAGAGACAGAAAGCAAGAAGTCACCCCCCGAGGGGGATGACCACGCCACAATCCCTTCTCCTCCAGTATCATACAGGCACCTGGGGCACGCACGCACACGCACCTGGAGTGAGTTTAAGCCACCGGGTCCAGGACTCGAACCGCAGTCGGCTACATAGAAGTCCAGTGACATAGCCATTACACCAACTGTTGGTCCCATGTTTTCTTCCAAACTTACAGAAAAGTTGCAAGACTTCAAATAGTACAACCACACTCCCATATTATTTACTCAGATTTACCTACTTTATTGTTTTAAATTTTTAGATTTTTACCATAAAGCATGTGCACTCATCAGAGAGAGACAGAGAGAGAAATCATCCCTAGGGGTATGACCATGCCCCCATCCCTTACCCTCCATTGTTTCAGGGTTTGGGGCATGCACCCAGAGTGTCTTTCAGTATGCTGGGTCTGGGACTGTAACCTTCAGGTCAGCTCTGTGGGATTCAGCACCATAACCACCATGCCACCTGCTGGCCCGTTTGTTTGTTTATGCCATGGGAACTGGTCACACTGCAAACTCCATTTCAAGCTGTGTGGTCAGTCATAAGGGACATGGCTCTCTCTCTCTCTCTCCTTTTTTCTTTCTTTTTTTAAAGAGATTTATGTTATAGAATGTGTGTACTTGCCAGGGAGACAGAAAGTGAGAAATCACTCCCTGGAGGATGGCTACACCCCAATCCCTTCTCTTCATGTTCCTCTCGGGATTTTGGGCACACGCGCACACACACCCAGCACGAGTTTCAAGCCACCAGGTCTGGGACTTGAACTGCGGTCAACCACATGGGAATCCAGTGACGTAACCATTACACCATCTGCTGGTCTCAAAGACGTGGCTCTCTCTTTTTATAAAAATTAATTAATTAATTAACTTAGTAACTTATTTATTTATTTACTTATTGATTGATTGAGAGGTTTTTGCTAGAGGGCACATGTACTTGCCAGAAAGAGAGAGAGAGAGACAAAAAGCAAGAAATCATCCC
>NW_006209227.1:1042204-1048126 GCF_000334495.1 Tupaia belangeri chinensis | reverse complement strand
ATAGAGACAGAAAGCGAGAAATCACCCCCCAGGGGGGATGGTCACGCCGCAATCCCTTCTCCTCCATTCTCCTCCCGGGATCTTGGGCACGTACGCACACGCGCCCGGCGTGAGTTTTAAGCCACCGGGTCCGGGACACGAACCGCGGTCGACTACGTGGGAGTCCAGCGACATAGCCATTACGCTAACTGCTGGTTCCCCTCAACATTTATTTTTAACCTCTCTCTCTTCACACATGCATGCATGCACGAACTCTTCAAAAAGTTGATGGAAAATGCATATTATGAGAAAGCCATGGGGCTACTCTTTGCCTCTGGCATGCCACGGAAGATCTTGGTGTCAGCCATGGGCCGCCGCCCCGTCCGGTGTTACTGGTACTGTAAGAACAAGCCATGTCCCAGATGCCAAGATTCAGATCTTTGACCTGGGGCGGAAGAAGGCAAAAGTGGATGAGTTCCCACTCTGGGGCCACGGTGTCAGATGAGTATGAGCAGCTCTGGTCGGAGGCCCTGGAGGCTGCCCGTATCTGTGCAGATATGCACATGGTGAGAAGCCGTGGCAAAGATGGCCTTCCTATCTGAGTGCGGCTCCAACCTTTCCACGTCATCCGCACCAGCAAGATGTCCTGTGCTGGAGCTGAAGGCTCCAGACAGGTATGAGGGGTGCCTTTGGGAAGCCCCAGGGCAGGTAGCCAGGGTCATTGGCCAGGTTATTGTCTCCATCTGCATCAAGCTGCAGAACAAGGAGCATGTGACTGAGGCCCTCTGCAGGGCCAAGTTCAAGTTCCCTTTGCCAGCAGAAGATCCACATCTCAGAGAAGTGGTTCTTGACCGAGTTTAATGCTGATGAATTTGAACATATGGTGGCTGAGAAGTGCCTCACCCCGATGGCTGTGGTTCAAATACACGTGGTCCCCTAGACAAGTGGCAAACCTTGGGGCCAGCAGCTGCCATGGTGGTAAAGGCGCTGGACTCCAACATGGCTGACCGTGGTTTAAGTCCCAGACCTGGTGGCTTGCTTTCTCACTTTCTCTGGTGAGCATGTATGTCCTGTAGCAAATTAAATCAAATAAAATAATGATGATGATATATAAAATTAAATAAATCATTCTTTTAAGAAATTATTTTAAAAATCCCCATGGGGCCAGCAGGTGTAGTAATTAAGGTGCTGGACTCCCATATGGTTGACTTATTCAAGTCCTGGACCCAGTGGCTTCAAACTCACGCAAGCTGCATGTGTGTGCATGCCCCGAACCCCAAGAGAAGGATAGATGAGAAGGGACTGTGGTGTGGCCATCCCCCCACAGGTGATTTCTCGCTTTCTGTCTCTCTCTGTACTCAAGTGCCCTATAGCAAAAAAATCTCTCTCTAAAAAAACCAAAACCGGGACCAGCAGTTGGCGTAATGGCTATGTCGCTGAACTCCCATGTAGTTGACCACAGTTTGAGTCCCAGACCCGGTGGCTTAAACTCATGCGGGGCATGCCTGTGTGCATGCCCAAGATCCCGAGAGGAGAATGGAGGAGAAGGGATTGCGATGTGGCCATCCTTTCCTGGGGAGTGATTTCTCGCTTTCTGTCTCTATGTCTCTCTCTGTTTTTCTGGCAAGCGTACGCGCCCTATAGCAAAAACAAACAAAACAAAAACCAAAACCTCTCCAAAAACAAACGAACAAACAAAATAAAACAAAGCAAAACAAAAAACATGGCAGGGGCTGGACAGTGGCGCAGCAGCAGGGTGGGGTGCTCTGTGAGGCTGACCCACATGGGAAGGTTCTGGGTCGCATCTGGGCACCTCCCTGAGTACATCGGGCAGGCGCGCACCATGATCTGGGAACGGCTGTGATATAAGACCCTGCTGGGCTGCTGGCTCTGTCTCTCCCACATAAATATACAGGGATGGCCCGACGCTGTGCCCAGTCCACAGGCAACATCTGGCACATTGCCTCAGCCCAGCAGAGCCTCAGGGCTCCCTATTTTCAGGTTCAGGCTCAAAGCCCTGGTGTAGGTGGCAGCAGGCATGGGGGGCGCGTATGGGTTCCTCACCAGGCCAAGGTGTAGCGAACAGCTTCTAGAGGGTAAGGGGCTCAGGGTACCTTCTGGCTTCCAGAGACTCAGGTATGTTCTCCCCTGAAGTGGGGAGATCTCAGGTCTGGGAGACGGGAAAAGGGCACTGGTTAAGAAAGGAAGCCACCAGCTCTGGGACTCGAACTGTGGTTGGCCATGTTGGAATCCAGCGCCTCAACCACTGCACCACCTTCTGGCCCCATTATTATTTTTAAAACTTTGCTGTTGGGCACATGTTCTGACCAGAGAGAGAGAGAGAGAGAGAGAAAGTGAGAAAGCAAGTCGTCAGGTCTGGGACTAGAACTATGGTCGGCCATGTGAGAGTCCAACACTTTGACCACCATGCCACCTGATGGCCCCTGTTTGTTTGTTTTAATTAATGTATTATTAATCTAATTTAATTAATTAGTTTATGTATTTATTTTCTTTTTTGAAGAAGTGTTGGGTTTTTTTTTTTTGAGAGGTTTTCACTATAAGGCGCGTGCGCTCGCCAGACAGACAGAGAGAGAGAGACAGAAAGCGAGAAATCACCCCCCAGGGGGGATGGTCACACCACAATCCCTGCTCCTCCATTCTCCTCTCGGGATCTTGGGCACGCACGCACACGCGCCCGGCGTGAGTTTTAAGCCACCGGGTCCAGGACGCGAACCGCAGTCGACTACGTGGGAGTCCAGCGACATAGCCATTACGCCAACTGCTGGTTCCCATGGAGAGGTTTTTGCTACAGGGCATGCACTTTTGCCAAAAAGACAGAGACAGAGAGACAGAAAGTAAGAAATCACCGCCCGGGGGGATGGCCACACCGCAATCCCTTCTCCTCCATTCTCCTCTCGGGATCTTGGGCACGCACGCACACGCGCCCAGCGTGAGCTTAAGCCACCGGGCCTGGGACTCAACCACTGTCGACTACATGGGAGTCCAGCCACATAGCCATTACACTAACTGCTGGTCCCTTGTGTTTATTTTTAATTATCAGACAGTAAGAACATTTACCAGGGAGAGACAGAGAGAGGGAAAGCGCAAAGACCCCCGGTGGGCGTGGTCACACTGCAGTCCCTTTCCTTCTTTTTTTTTTTGAGAGATTTTCACTGTAGGGCGCGTGCGCTCACCAGAAAGACAGAGAGAGACAGAAAGCGAGAAAATCACCCCCAGGGGGGATGGCCACGCCGCAACCCCTTCTCCTCCATTCTCCTCTAGGGATCCTGGGCATGCACGCACACGTGCCCAGCGTGCGTTTAAGCCACTGGGTTCAGGACTTGAACCACGGTCGACTACATGGGAGTCCAGCGACATAGCCATTACGCCAACTGCTGGTCCCGCACTCCCTTTCCTATTACACCACTCTGTCAGGACTCAGGGCACATTTAACACATACCTGCGTGTTTTTCAAGCCTTTACGGTCAGGGTTTGCACTGAGCTGGCCATGTGGGATCCATCTCCCTTAACCACTGGGCTGCTGGGTTGGCCCTAAACTTTACTTTTTATTTTATTGATTATTATTATTATTTTAGAGTTATTTTACTTAACTTTATGCATTTATTTTTTTATGAAGGACAGAGCGTGGGGGAGAGGGGGAGGAGTGAGAAAGCAAGCTGCCAGGTCTGAGACTCGAACCATAGTCAACCATGTGGGAGTCCACTGCCCTTAACCACCACACCACTTGGCAGCCCCGTGCACTTTGCTTTTTAATTTAATAATATTATCTTGGGGGACCAGCAGTTAGCGTAATGGCTATGTCGCTGGACTCCCTTGTAGTTGACCATGGTTCGCGTCCTGGACCCGGTGGCTTAAACTCACACCGGGCGTGTGTGCATGCCCAAGATCCCGAGAGGAGAATGGAGGAGAAGGGATTGCGGTGTGGCCGTCCCCCCGGGGGTGATTTCTCGCTTTCTGTCTCTCTGTCTCTCTCTGCCTGCCTGGCGAGTGCACATGCCTAACAGCAAAAAAACTCTCCAAAAAAATTAATAATAATATTATCTTGGGAGATTGCTCCTTATCCACATGGAGGTAGCTTTTTTCCCCCCTCTGTGCTCTTTTTATGTTTTTCTGTGATCATTTCCAAGCAGTTCATTAGAAAAGAATGTCTTTCCAGAGAAAGAAGAGTACCCCACGTGGCCACACAGTTTCAGGGGATCTGAATGAACTAGTTCTCGATCCCTCTCTCTGTGGGTCTGCATCTCAAAGGGGGCTTCGAAGGATGAGGTTACCTCAACCCGAAAATAAAAGTGTGCTAGAATTTGGGGCAGCAGAGCAGGTATAGACCAGTCTTTGGGTGGAGGACTCTATCTGTGGTGTCCCCAGGCCCATGTTCCAGCAGCATTATCTCTGACTATTGAGAGACTCACCTTGCTTTCTGGAGCTGACCTTGAGGCTCTCGATGGTAAGTGCCATTCTCCTCCTACTGCTCCCGCTTCCCCTGCTCCCCGCCTCTGTCATGGGACAGGCCCTGGCCAGGGACACCTCAGAAAGATGCTACGTGTCTGCAGGAGAACAGAGCTCCTGGGTGGAGCAGCCCCAAGCTGACCAGAGTTTGTACATCGGGTTCTGCGATGACCCTGGAGTCGAGCCTGTGTGCGGCTGTCTGTACGCGTGTGCCGGGCCTTCTCACAGGCCCGTTATTCCTGGAGCTGCTCAGCATGTTGGCCCCGGGATCTACCAGCAAGCCCAGGCCGCCTGCGACCCGCGCTCTGCGGTGTAGTTTTCTGAGGGAGGTGTTCCAGAAGAGAGACTGTCCAGATCTGCCATGGTGTTTTTGTTTTTTAGAGAGATTTTTGCTATAGGGTGCTTGTGCTTCCAGAGACAGAGAGAGGGAAAGTGGGAAATCACCCCCCAGGGGTGGATGGTCACGTTGTAATCCCTTCTCCTCCATTCTCTTCTGGGGCTCTGGGGCACGCACAAACATGCACCTAGCATAAGTTTCAAGCTGTCAGGTCTGGGACTTGAACTGTGGTCGACCATGTGGGAGTCCAGCACCTTAACCACTATGCCACCTGCTGGCTCCAGCTCTGCTGTTGTGAGCAAGAATCTTGTCCACCAGACAGTTGGCTTCTCTTTGCAACCTAGGAAGGTGGAGTTCTGGTTTCTTGGTCACTGTGAATGAGTTTTGGTTTGAACTGGTTCTGCAGACAGGAACCCCTTTGGCGAACTCTAGGAAGAATAAAATTAAAATATAAAATATAGTTTATGTAATTTTTTTACAGTTTTGCTATTTTCTTTTTAGAGAGGTTTCTTGTTTGTTTGTTTATTTGTTTTTGTTTTTGTTTTGTTTTTTTTTGCTAGAGGGTGTATGTGCTAACCGAAGAGATAGAGAGAGGCAGAGACAGAAAGCAAGAAATCACCCCTCAGGGGGGAATGGCCACACCACAATCCCTTCTCCTCCATTCTCCTCTTGGGATCTTGGGCACGCACGCACACGTGCCCTGCTTGAGTTTAAGCCATCGGGTCCAGGACTTGAACCACGGTTGACTACATGGGGGTCCAACCACATAACCATTATGCTAACTGCTGGTCCCCCCAGTGTGATTTTTCAAGGCACCTGCTCCAGGATTCAAACAGCCCTTGGCTGTGTGAGAGTCCAACGATGTAACCACTACGCCATCTGCTGGCCAAAATAGGAATTTCCTTAATGAAACCCCAGGGAGGGGGGCTGAGACAATTGTTTTCCTCTCCGGAGGGTCCAGTTCTTGAGTAGGCAGTCGGATAGCAGGGTCAAGCCCTTCCCCGCACTTTGGGAGAGAGGATCAAAGGTGATGGAGAGATGGAGGACAGAGAGCGCTTGGTTCTGAGGCCGTTCAATGCAGCACGTCAAAATACCAATCTTTTTTTTTTTTTTCTTTTTTTGGACGGGATTTTGCTCTT
>NW_006209227.1:1031540-1041801 GCF_000334495.1 Tupaia belangeri chinensis | reverse complement strand
ACCAGTCTTTGAAATACTGTTTTTTTTTTTTTTTTGAGGTACTGTTTTTTGAGCCTCAAAAAGGGAATTTAGGGGGGAAAAGAATGACTTATTTATTTATTAAATTTGCTATAGGGTGCACGTGCTTGCCAGAGAGACAGAAAGTAAGAAAACACATTTTGGGGAGGGTGGCCATACTGCAATCCCTTCTTCATTCTCCTCTTGGGATTTTTTGTTTTTTTGAGAGATTTTTTTTTTTTAATTGGGTGCATGCACTCGCCAGAGAGACAGAGAGAGAGAGAGAAAGCGAGAAATCACTCCCCAGGGTGGATGGGCACACCGCAATCCCGTCTCCATTTTCCTCTTGGGATCCTGGGCACATGCACACACACATACACATGTGCCCAGTGTGAGTTTAAAGTCGCCAGTCTGGGACTCAAACTGCAGTCGACTACATGAGAGTCCAGCATTATACCTGTTACACCATCTGCTGGTCCCCAGGCTTTTATATTTTTTATTTTTAGACAGACAGAAGTTTTTGTTTTAGAGAGCATGCACTCGCCAGAGAGAGAGAGACAGAGACAGCAAAAGAAAAAGTATGAAATCACCCTCCAGCGGGAATGGCCACGCTGCAATCCCCTCTCCTCCATTCTCCTTCTGGAATCTTGGGCACACACACATGCCCTCGGCGTGAGTTTCAAGCCACTGGGTCTGGGACTCGAATTGCGGTCGACCACGTGGGAGTCCAGCAACATAAGCGCTATGCTACCTGCTGGTCCCGTTTGTTGTGATTTTCAAGCCTCCAGGCCCAGGACTTGAACTGCAGTTAGCCATATGGGAATCTAGTGCCTTAACTACTACACCACATGCTGGCCCCACCTCCTCTCAGGATTTTGAGCCTGCACACACATGCACCTGGAGTGTTTTTCAAGCCACCAGGTCTAGGACTTGAACTGTGCTGTTGGCCATATGGGATCCAGCCGACTCAACCACCAGGCTACTGGCTGAGCCCCCAGAAGAACACCTCCTCATAGAGGCATATTCTGGATCCCTCGAGCATGAATCCACAACCTCCCCTGGCCCCGAGGCCCGGCTGGTTGGGGAGGGTGGCAGGGACAGGGCATCTGGCTCAGCATGGGTGAGGCTGGCCCTGAAGCTCAGCAAGTGGGCGCTGAACAGAGGGGTAGTTCTCTGGCAGAGGGTGTGCAGGGCTGGGCAGAAAGGGCAGGTTGCGTTCTCATGGCTAATCTGGTGCCATAGTCAAGGTTAGTCCACGTGTCCTGAGACAGGATTCGCAACTTCTCTGGGCTCCATTTTCTGTGTGAGTGAAGACCCTCCACATGGTCATGAGGACGACAGCAGTCGCACATCTGGACCACCTAATACGTGCCTGGTACAGAGGAGAGTGCTCAGTGAACTTGGCTGGCATCCCCCGGCACCAGGGACACGGCAGGGGGCTGAGCTCAGCCCCTACTGGCCGGCACCTTGCACTCCCGGAAGGCCCCTGGTAGAGGAACGGGTCTGTGCCGTCATCAGACGTGGTGTGGACGAGGGAGATAAAGTGGGTGGGGGCTGGAAAATGAGAATCGGGGCTGATCCGGATGGTCGCGGAGGGGGCACTTGAGCAGAGACAGGAATGAAGTGGGGGACCAGCAGATAGCATAATGGTTATGTCACTGGACTCCCATGTAGTTGATCCCGGTTTGAGTCCCAGACCTGGCAGCTCACACTCACACTGGGCACGTGAGCATGCGTGCCCAAGATCCTCAGAGGAGAATGGAGGAGAAGGGATTGCAGTGTGGCCATTCCCCTCTGGGGGTGACTCCTTGCTTTCTGTCTCTTAGTCTCTCTGGGGAGTGCACACACCCTATAGTGAAAATCTTCGTAAAAAGAAAAAAAAGGAATCAAGTGGGAATATGGTCATATTGTTTTCTTTATTTAGTTTTAGTTTGGTTATAGGGTGCACACACTTGATGGAGACAGAGAGAAAATATCCCCAGCAGGGGTGACCACACCACAGCCCTTCCCCCACTTTCCTCTCAGGACTGGGGCACACTCATACGCATGGACAGTATGTTTTTTTTCAAGCTACTGGTTTGGGACTTGAACCACACAGTCGGCCATGTAGAATCCACTCGCCTAACCTCCATGCCACCGGCTGGCCCTGGTCGTTATTATGATGCTTCTTCTGCAGTTTCCTCCAGCGCTTAGTCCTTTCCTTGTCTGAGTTTCTACAAGGCAGTGAGCAGTGAGCGAGGGCCGAGGTGGTTCCCATCTCCGGTGCTCCTGTGGCTGTCGCCCTGTAAGCGACTGTGGGACTCGTCCCACGTTTCTATACCTGAAGTTGTGGGGTGTGTGAACATGAGGTCCAGGTTCTCAGACCGCCAGGGCAATGGGCTTTTCTGCCTCTGATCTTCCTCCTGTTCCTCTCTACCTCAATTCCACAGTACCTCAGACGGTGAGCAGGGCACCTGCCTGCTCCAACTTTTATTTCATTATTTTTAAAATTTTATTATTTTTAAAAATTGTATTTATTCATTCACTTTATTATTATTATTATTTAATTTGACCAGAGAAAGAGAGAGAGAAAGTGAGAAAGCAAGCCACCAGGTCCGAGACTAACCATGGTCACCGATGTGGGAGTGCCCAGTGCCTTAATCACTACACCGCCTGCTGGTCACCTTATTTTATTTATTTATTTAGCCACCAGGTCCAGGACTCAAAGCGTGGTCGGCCTTGTGGGAATGTCCAGCACCCTTACCACCATGCCACCTGCTGATCCCACCTTAATTTATTTTTTAATTTACTAGAGGGAGCATGCACTTGGCAGAGAGAGAGAGAGAAAGAGAGAGAGAGAGAGAATCCATCGATGGGCCTAGTCAACATGCAATCCCTTCTGGATTTACTCTGTCGGACTTTGGACGTGCATATACACACACCTAGTGTGTTTGTCAGGCTGCAGGGGCCAGGATTCAAATTATAGTTGGCCACGTGGGATCCACCTCTCTTAACACTAGGCTAGGAGGCTGGTCCATTTTTAAAAAGTTCATGATGGGGCCGGCAGGTGGCACAGTGGTTAAGGTGGTGGCGCAGTGATTAAGGTGCTGGACTCCCACATAGTTGACTGTGGTTTGAGCCCCGAACTTGACAGCTTGCTTTCTCGCTTTCTCTTTCTCTCTCTCTCTAGCCAAATTTAAATAATATCAGGCAGGCGCACGGATCTGCGCAGGCACATGCATGTCCTTCATAGGGAGGCGGGATGGTCTTGGGTTCGATGGTAGGCCAAGGGGCAGGTGATTGCTCACAGTCAATATCAAAAGTCCAAAAGAATTTCCATCTTTCTGAGCATGCAAGATGAAATCGAGACAGTAGAGATCACCAGGGACATTTTCCTTCTGGGCAGAACCTGCTTTATCCCTCCATACCAGTTCCAGAGCAATCCCATGGATATGGTGAAATTGGCTTCACCTAGAGAAATGTCTTCACTTCTCAAAACACCCTGGGATTTTCATCAGCTTGGTGAGGGTGAGGTCCGGGAAGAGGCCTTGTCAGCAGGGGCCTTGATCTCATCTTCATGCCAGGTCTTGGGTTTGACCAACATGGGAACCGGCTGGGGAGGGGCAGGGGCTGCTACCCCTTCCTGAGGCCTGTCTGCAGCAAGGAGGAGTGAAACCCTACACCGCCACCTTGGCTTTCAAAGAGCAGATTTGCCTCCAGGTCCCAGTGGACGTGATGAGGAAGGTAGATGAAGTTCTTTGGTCTCTGAAGTCCAAATGACTACAGCCAAGTAAGTAATCTGGGTTTTGGACCAGAGTAAATGACAATATATGTATCTTTCCCTTGTCAAAAATTGGTTAAAACTGCACGAGTAATGTGATTGGACTGCATTTAAAAAATGTAATTAGAAATACTAACATACAACCAAAAAAATAACAAATAATTATTTTTTAAAAAATTCATGATAGTGGGACCAGCAGTTGGCATAAAGGCTATGTCGCTGGACTCCCATGTAATCAACCATGGTTCGAGTCCCGGATCCAGTGGCTTAAACTCATGCCAGGCACGTGTGCGTGCGTGCCCAAGATCCCAAGAGGAAAATGGAAGAGAAGGGATTGTAGCATGGCCATCCCCCCTGGGGGGGGGTGATTTCTCGCTTCCTGTCTCTTAGTCTCTCTGTCTTTCTGGTGAGTGCACATGCCCTATAGCAAAAACCTCTCCAAAAAGAAAAAAAAAAATCATGATACAGCACATGGTCGTGCACGTGGTAACGAGAAAGAGAAGTGCCCTCCACAGGGTCTGGTAACCATGATCCCCTGCACCCAGTCCCCTTGGCCTCCGGCCCCTCCCAGCACTCACACGCACATACTGGTGTGTTTAAGGTAGAGGGGGGCTGAGGATTTGAACCACGGCCGCCCTTCTTGGGCAGCACATTACTCCTGCACCACAGAGCTGGCCCGGTCGCCCGGCTTCTGTGGTTCTCCGGGAAACTGGCCATCGGCCCAGTCATGGGGTGAGGAAGAAGGAGCACGAGAATAGAAGGTCTAAATTTAAACCGGGTAGGAGGCTTCAGGGAGCCAGGGGTGCCTTGCAGCCACACCCTCCTCCCGCCCCTCCTGGAGTGGAAACTGTTTGGCTCCTGGCTGCCCAGGCTGGTTTCCTCCCCGGGAAATAATGTCTCACCACGACTGAGGAAAGACCCATCCCCTGGAATTTCCCTGCAGCAGCGAAACAGGCTCCTGGCCCAGCTGCTGGGACACGGGACAGGCTCAGGGCCTGCTAGTGCACGCCCGGAAACACAGAGACAGAACCAGACCGTGCCGGAGCCCTCCCGGGGCCTTGGGACCAACTCTGCTCCCGCTTAGCCTTCATCCGCCGCCAGGAGTACATCGGCTCCTATTCCTGAACTGTTTTCACATTACGGTATTGCGATCCTTTAAAATAGTTTAAAAGAAGAGAACATCAAAAGAATCATCCTAGGAAATTCCCAGGTTATTTACTTTTTCTTTCTTATTTATTATTATTTGCCATAAGGCGCGTGTGCTCGCCAGACAGACAGAGAGAGAGACAGAGAGACAGAAAGCGAGAAATCACTCCCCAGGGGGATGGCCACGCCGCAATCCCCTCTCCTCCATTCTCCTCTCGGGATCTTGGGCACGCACACACGCCCAGCGTGAGTTTTAAGCCGCTGGGTCCAGGACGCGAACCGCGGTCTACTACATGGGAGTCCAGCAACATAGCCATTACACTAACTTCTGGTCCTTGTTTGTTTGTTTTTGCCATAGGTCACTTGAGCTTGTTGGGGAGAAAGAGACAGAGAAACAGAGAGAGAGGGAAAGTGAGTAATCGCCCCCACCCAGGGGGCATGGCCATGCTGCAATCCCTTCTCTTCCCTTCTCCTCCTAGGATTTTGGGCATGCATGCATAAGTGCCTGGCGTGATTTTTCGAGCTGCCAGGTCTGGGACTTGAACCGTGATTGACCATGTGAGAGTCCAGAACTTTAACCACTACACCACCTGCTGGCCACCTTAAATTCTTGTTTTTAAAGAAATCCTCTTCAGAACCGGTTTTAGGCACATACAAGTCAGTCTTGTCACAGTTCCAGACATTTCGTTT
Organism: Tupaia belangeri chinensis; assembly: GCF_000334495.1. Lineage (NCBI taxonomy): Eukaryota > Metazoa > Chordata > Mammalia > Scandentia > Tupaiidae > Tupaia > Tupaia belangeri. The sequence goes on along the minus strand of NW_006209227.1, from coordinate 1,036,208 downwards.
GCCCAGAGCGGTCACTGCCTTGGGTACCGAGACATGCTGGGCTGGTTCCAAACCCTGAATTCAAGAGGTCCTGCGAGAACAGCGAGGGTCTGGTGGACGCTGTCACAGTGGCCAAATCCACCCCGTGCCCAGGGCTGGCCCCCAGAAAGCGGCCACGCCCTGGCAGGGTAGTTCTACATGTCATTCCCAAGGAGGGGCCCCGCTCGGACACAGAGGACTGGGCACACAGGCGACCACGGGGTGTCAGTGTCACTCGGCCTCCCGAGGCCGTGTGTGGGAGAAATGCAGCGTGCACAGCGCGTGCTGTCACACCCCAGGGCTAGCACAGGGCTGGCACAGGCTGGTCCTGTGGGGACTGCAGGGTCTGCCTGAGACTTAGAAGCCGAGAGCACGAAGGGGACACACCCAACACACTGTTGCCTGGCAACACAGAGGCTGCACAGGGCGCCGCCCACACTGCACGCTCACGCTCACCCCGTCTGGAGGCGGGTGGGTGCACTTGGGGAAGTCTCCAGCGTGGAAGCAGCTGGGTAGAGTGCCCGCTCGTCCACACCGACCATGCACCCCCGGGGCTGGGCCGGTGTCCAGGCACGCCCTGGCTCCGAGTCACTCCTCAGCAGCCCCAGCCCTTCTGAGTGGCCAGTCTGTCCCTGCGCCTCCTTTGTTGGCTCTGGGGAAGCCTGAGGCTTTTCCCTTTTCCCCAGCCAGGGGCCGGTCTGTTTCCGTCACTTCTGAGTGTAGCCAGGATTGTTCTTTTGCAAGTCTCCAGCAAGTTCCAAATCCTGCCTCTGACCTTGGTTTTAGTTCAGTGACACAAACACACAACATGCACACTTAGAGAGGTCAGTTGTTAAAAAAATCCACAGACGAACTGCTCGAGGCTGTGCTTGAACCCCTGGGTGTGGGACAGAGGCTTACCAGCCTCCCCGATGCTTGCAATCCTGACTTGGCAAACGGAAAGACTGCTGCCACCTAGGTGTCTTGGAAAAGGACAGGAAAAGACCCCAGCGCGACAGTATAACACAGCACTCCCTCACGCCAAGGCTGACCCACGTGGGAAAGGTCCGGGTTCACGACCGCTGACTGCCCTGAGCACCATGGCCACATCCGTGCCCGTGACGCAGGGCTGGCTGAAGCTGGAGGCCCGTTATGGACTTAAAGGTCCTGCTAGGGGTACTGTCTCTGTCACTCACAGAGGATAACAGATAAGTTACAGAGAACATCACACAGGAAAGACTCCTGGGCTGGGCTCCTCACTTCTTTTTCCTTCCTTTTTTTTGAGAAATTTTTTCCTATAGGGTGCATACGCTCACTGGAGAGACAGAGACAGAGAAAGTGAGAAACTGACCTATAGGGGGATGGCCACACCACAATCCCTTCTCCCTTCTCCCTTCTTGTCTCAGGAGTTTGGGCACACACTCATGCCTGGCGTGAGTTTCAGGCTGCTGGGTCTGGGACTCGAACCATACTCATTCATGTGGGAGTCCAGTGCCTTAACTGCTATGCCACCTGCTGGCCTCAGACCCCTCACTTCTCAGGGACGGTCAGCCAAGGTCTGATTGTCACTCTCTGACCTTACTTGTGACTAGGCAGAACCTCTGATGTGGTGTGTGGCTGACCCCATAGGGGACGACTGTGCCCTCGGTTGGGTCCCAGGCGTCCCCGCTGTGTTGACTTGGTCGGGAGGAAAGAGCCCTTTTCCTCCCATCGCCAGGTTCATGACTGAGGCTCTTATAACAAGAGACAGATTAACAAGAGAACGGCACATGTTAATTTAATATAATTTTTATTTTATTTATTTATTTTGGATTTTTGCCATAGGGCATGTACTCTCCCTGGAGAGAGACAGAGAGAGTGAGAAATCACTCCCCAGGGGAGTGACCACATTGCAATCTCTTCTCCATTCTCGATGCCGCAATTTTCCAGCCTCCAGTACTTTATGCCATAGGGCGGGTGTCACCACGCCACCCCCCCTCCATTCTCCCCTTGGGTACACACGTACACACGTACACACGTACATGTGCCCAGCGTGAGTTTCAAGCTGCCAGGTCCGGGATTCAAATTGCAGTCAGCCATGTTGGAATCTAGTGCCTTAACCACTATGCCACCTGCTGGTCCCTTTATTTATTTAATTTTGTTATTTTTTAAGGATTATTTTTTTAAATTTAACTTTATTTGTTTAATTTGAGCAGAGTGAGAGAGAGAAAAGAAAGCGAGAAAGCAAGCCCCCCAGGTCTGGGACTCAAGCCAGTCGGCCATGTGGGAGTGCAGCACCCTTAACCACCACGCCAGCTGCCGGCCCCTTGTTATTTTTTAATTCGACCAGAGAAAGGCAAAGAGAGAAAGTGAGAAAGCAAGCTGCCAGGTCTGGGACTTGAACCATGGTGGGCTGTTGTGGGATCCGGTGCCTTAATCACCACACCAGCTGCTGGCCCTGAAATGAATTTTTTAAAAGAATTATTTATTTAATTATTATTTATCATCATCTTCATCATTATTTAATTTGCTACAAGGTATGCGCACTCACTAGAGAGAAAGAGAGAGTGAGAAGGCAAGCCGCTGGGTCCAGGACTCAAACCACTGTTGGCCATGTGGGAGTCCAGCACCTTAACCACCATGCCACCTGCTGGCTTCACTGAACATAATTTTTTGTGTGTGTGTGAGAGATTTTTTTGCTATAGGGAGCATGTACTCGCTGGAGAGGCAGAGAGAAAGTGAGAAATCACCCCCTGGGGAGATGCCCATGCCACAATCCCTTCTCCATTCTCCTCCAGAGACCTTGGGCATACACACACAAGCGCCTGGGATGAGTTTTAACCTGCTTGTATCTGGGTGGGACTCAAACCACAATCGATTATGTGGGAGTCCAGCGACATAACCATTATGCTATCTGCAGGTCCCCCCGAATATAATTTTTTAAAAGAATTATTTTAACTATTTATTATTTTTACATTTGATCAGAGAGGGACAGCTTACGAGAGAGATGGAGAGGGAAAGTGAGAAAGCAAGCCGCCTGGTCTGGGACTCGAAGCACAGTTGTCCCTTTTGGAGTCCAGTGCCCTCAACCACTAAACCACCTGCCAGCCCTCCTACCCCAATAAAATTTTTTAAAGTTTATTTCATGAGAGGGAGAGTGACAAGCACCTCCGTGGGTCTCATGCTGAAACCCGCCCAGCCTCTCATGCGACCAGGATTGGGGGCACACACGTGACCCAAATCCTGCCCTTCCCTGAGGCTCCCGGCACTGCCGAGCACTGGGGCACCACCGTGCCGCGCTGGGCCCGGTTAACATTCGTGTGACACAGGAGCGTGGCCAATGAAGACCCGCAGACACGGGCACGCCTGTTGGGTTGGAGAAGTGGTTGTGGAGAAGCGTGATCGAACACCAAGTTCCCGTCTAAGGGCAGCGAACTGGGGGTGGGGGGAAGCCAGTCTGTCCGGATTCCTGTGTCTCTGGTCTTGGATAAGGATGTTCCTTTCCTCCAGGGAGAGAGGGCACCTCTGGGATGAGGGTCTTATGACTTGCCTCAGGGAGAAGGGAAGGGGAAGGCGAGAGACATTCCTGTTCTGTCTGCTCAAATGCCTTACTTGGGGGCAGGGCGTACGGAGCCCTGTCAATCCTGTCCCCTTCTCTGGATGTTTCAGACACTGTTGGTTTGGGATTAATCTGGTTTCCCTAGTGATGTCACCTCTCCAGTGCCATTGCCCCACGGCCGACCTAAGTGTGTCTTCAGAGCTGCACGTCACACCTGGCCACCTGGGCCCTCACACCCTTGTCCCTTTTCCTGCTCCTACTTCCTCCCCCAGCCTGGAACAGCTTCCCTTAAGCGAACTGGGGCCTGTGTGGTGAGAGAGGCTTCTTCTTCTTCTTCTTCTTCTTTTTTTTTTTTTTTTTGCTATAGGGTGCATGCGCTCGCCAGAGACAGAGACAAAGACAGAGAGACAGAAAAAGAGGCAGAGACAGAGAAAGAGAAAGCGAGAAATCAACAGTCACGCCACAATCCCTTCTCCTCTATTCTCCTCTTGGGATCTTGGGCATGCATGTACACGTGCCCGGCGTGAGTTTAAGCCACCAGGTCCGGGATTCGAACTGCTGTTGACTACATGGGAATTAGTGAGATAGCCATTACACCATCTACTGGTCCCAACCCAGAGGCTTCTTTTTTTTTCTTTTTCTTTTGAGAGGTTTTTCCTATAGGGTGCATGCGCTCGCCGGACAGACAGAGAAGAGACAGAGAGACAGAAAGCGAGAAATCCCCCCCCAGAGGACGCCGCAATCCCTTCTCCATTCTCCTCTCGGGATCTTGGGGACGCACGCACAGGCGCCCGGTGTGAATTTAAGCCGCCGGGTCTGGGACTCAAACTGCGGTCGACTCTGTGGGAGTCCAGCGACATAGCCATTACACTAACCACTGATCCCCCAACCCAGAGGCTTCTTGAGTCCCCTCATGATTCTGTGCTTTGTCCCTTTGCTCCCGCCCCCTGTCACCGCTCACTTGGGGCAGACTCAGGCTGCTTCCAGAGATTAAGTTCCTCCCTCCCTCAAAACAACTTTCTTTTCTTAGGAACCAGCAGTTAGCGTAATGGCTATGTCGCTGGACTCCCACGTAGTCAACCGCGGTTCACGTCCCGGACCCGGTGGCTTAAAACTCATGCTGGGCGCGTGTG
>NW_006209227.1:1020725-1031444 GCF_000334495.1 Tupaia belangeri chinensis | reverse complement strand
TGTTGGAGGCTGAAGAGGTAGTATAGAATCTTCATTCTCTTAAAAATCTCTCCAAAACAAACAAACAAACAAACAAAAAAATACAACTTTCTTTTCTTTTTAAATTTTATTTATTTATTATTATTATTTTAAATTTGCTATGTGCTCGCCAGAAAGAGACAGACAGAGAGCAAGATGGAAGTGAGAAAGCCAGCTGCCAGGTCTTGCACATAAACTGCAGCCGTCCGGCCCTGTGGAGCCCAGCTCTTCACCACCCCACCTATGAGCCCAAACAAAACAAACGTAACAAGACAACAGGTGGGGCCGGCAGATGGTATAGTGGCTACTGCTGGACTGCCCCATGACTGACCTCAGTTCTGGACCCGGTGGCTTGCAACTCACATTGGGCACGTGTGTGTGTGTGTGTGTGTGTGTGTGTGTGTGCCCCCAAGATCCCAGGAGGAGAATGGAGAAGGGATTGCAGCGCCATCCCCCCTGGGGGAGTGATTTCTCACTTTGCCTCTCACTTTCTAGCAAGTGCACGCCCCAAGGCAGAAACCTGGGAGGGGGGAGGGGAGGCTAAAGGCAAACTTGGAAAATACGTTTTCTAGATCAATGTGGCAGACAGCAGCAAATGTCTTTTACAAGGAAGGGGCTTTTATGACATAGTGGGCCCAAGAGCAAGATGGGGCTGTGGGGGGATAGGTCCATAAAGGGAACACATGGTTAATAAGGGAAGCTCTTCAACCTCCTTCATCCTCAAAGCAAAGCCAGGTACAACCACGGGGTAAGCTTTCTCCCCACTCCCTACGGGATTAGCTAGAACCCTCTGCCGGGACTCTGGTTTTCTCACTAATCACTTCACGGGGATTGGAAGAGCCTTTGTGGAAGGAAATGAAGCCTTCCAATCACCAATGCGTTCTCCCGTCAGTCCCACCTGCAGACGTAGTGGGGAGGGGTGTGGCAGGTGTCCCGGATGCAGCTATGGGAACACTCATCTCAGGCGGGGTGGTGGCTGTGGCGGGTCAGCAGTAGCAGGACGCGTCTGGAAGTTTGGGTTTGGTTTCTGGGTGAACTTGTATGGGTGCCCAGATCCTCCCTGGCTGCAAGGGCTTGGGGATTGCAGCGTGAGACCCTGTTGAGGGTCCTTGTCTTTATTTCTGACTCCCTCTCATTAAATAAATAAGTACATAAATAAACAAACCTCTTTTTTCTTATTGCTAGAGGACACATCGCCCCTCAGAGAGACAGAGAGACAGCACCCCCTGATGGGGCATGGCCAGGAGCAACCCTTTTCCTTCATCTCTCCATCCCTTCCTGGGCCGGCGCATCCAGATAGGCCCGACATGTTTCCAAGTCACAGGGACCAGGATTTGAACTGTGGCCCAGCCATGTGGAATCCAGCTTTCTCTTTTCTTTTAAAATTATTAATTTAATTTAATTTATTTGTTAATTTATTTTATCTTTTCTAGAGAGAGCCACAGAGAGAGAGAGAGAGAGAGAGAGGGAAAGTGAGAAAACAAGCTACCAGGTCCAAGACTCGAACCATGGTTGGCCATGTGGGAGTGCCCAGGGCCTTAATTTCCACACCATTCTCTGGTCCTGGAATCCAGCTTTCTATGCTCAGCACCTAACCACTGTGCTACAGGCCAGTCCTAAATAAATAAGCTTTATAGATTTTTTGTAGAGAGAGATTTTTACTATAGGACATGTGTGTTCTCCGGAGAGACAGAGACACAGGAGAAATCACTCCCCAGGGGGAATAGCCACACTGCAATCCCTTCTCCTTCATTCTCTTGGGATTTTAGGCATGCAGGTCCACATGCCTGACGTGAATTTGAGGCCGCCAGGTCCTGGACTCGAACCGTGGTCAGTCATGTAGGAGTTCAAAGACATAACCATTATGCCATCTACTGGTCTCAATAAATAAGCTTTTAAAAAAAAGCTCATTGCTGGGTCCAGCAGGTGGCATAGTGGTTAAGGCATTGGACTCACATATGGTCGACTGGTTTGAGTCCTGGACTTGGCAGTTTAAAACTCATGCCAGGTGTGTGCATGAGTGCCCCAAATCCCAAGAGGAGAGTAGAGGGGAAGGAATTAAGGCATGGCCATCCACCCTGGTGGTGATTTCTCACTGTCTGTCTCTCTTTGTCTCTCAGGCGAATAGACACACCCTATAGGGAAAATCTCAAAAAAAACGCCCAGTATTGCTCATTGCTATACAGTTGCTAAAACAAACAAAAAATGCACCTATAATTTTTCCTTCTCTTCCTTAACTACACACACAATTCCCCTGGACCTGTTTTATGTTGTATTTATTTAAACTCTGCACATGCTGCGCCAGAATGTTCTTTTGTATTTTAGCATCTTAATAAAAAATGCAGTTGTTAAGAAATGTTCCCTGGGGAACCAACAGTTAGCGTAATGGCTATGTCACTGGACTCCCACGTAGTCGACCATGGTTCGTGGCTTAAACTCACACTAGGTGTGTGTGCGTGTGTGCCCAAGATCCCGAGAGGAGAATGGAGGAGAAGGGATTGCAGCGTGACCATCCCGCCTGGGGGTGATTTCTCGCTTTCTGTTTCTGTCTCTCTCTGTCTGTCTGGCGAGCGTACGCGCCCTATAGCAAAAACCTCTCAAAAAAAAAAAAACAAAAGAAATGTTCCCTAGAGGCAGAACAGTGGTGTGGTGGTTAAGGGCGTTGGACTTCCACATGGCTGACCACAGTTTGAATCCTGGACCTGGTGGCTTGCTTTCTCACTTTCCCTCTCTCTCTCACTCTGCCCCTCTCTGGTCAAATTTAAATAAATAAATAATAAAATAAAAATAAAATGTCAACTTCATGAGATTACCTATGGAGCAGTAATTTTAAAATTAAAATGGAGTCTGAGGCTTACCCTCAGCCCTCCCGGCCTGTGACTGTGGACAGGGCCTCCCCTTCATTCCCGGCTCTGAGGTGTGTGGGACCCGGGGTGACTGTGTCCTAGCTTGGCAAGGACACTGGACAGAAGTCGGCAGGAGTGGGGGGCCATTGAGAAGATGGTGGAGGCTGGGTTACAGGTAAGCAGAGCCTTGGAGCCCAACGTCTGGGGCAGAGGGGGAGCAAATAGACTAGGAAGGGGCTCCTGCCATCACCCACCCACTGTCACCACAAACTGGCTTGTTGGGGCCTTCCTCTGACCTCCAGTGACCCTGCCACAGGAAAGGTAACCCCCAGATCATCTCTTCTGGAAAAGCTGCCAAACCCCGAGACCCCCTCTGTGGCCGCTGAGTTTCCTGCTGTTCTTAAGTCCCTGGGGTGGCCTAGGCCTGCCAGCCCCCCTCTGCCCTGCAGGAAGCCTCCTCCTCAAGGGACCAGGAGAGCAGACTCATCCCCTAACGCAGAGCCTTGGTCCAGCCCAGAGGCCCGGCAGAGCCCAGCTCCGGGTCTAGTCCTTCTCAGGGCCCTTCGAGCAGCTGCCATGGAGCCAGCCCTTTCCTCAGACTCCCTGGGACAGCCCAGCGTGAGCTTCTCTTCCCTCTCACCTTCTGAGGGTCTACACTACTCAAGAGTAGCCCGATGGTCAGAAATACAGTTGTGGGCCAGCAGGTGGCGTCATGGTTAAGGCTGCTGGGTCTCCCATGGCCAACTCTGTGGTTTGAGGCCTAGGCCCAGTGGCTTGAAAATCACGCTGGGTGCATGTGCATGCATGCCCCCAATCCTGAGAGGATAGTGGAGAAGGGATTGTGGTGCGGCTATGCCCCTAGGGGGTAATTTTTCATAGGCACACACATGCCCTATGGCAAAAACCTAGGGAAAAAATAGAAAAAAGAAAAACTTGCCAGGCACTTGTGCATGTGTTCCGAGTCCTGACGAGACGGAGAGATGGGGAGGGGAGGGAGGAGGTGTTTTCTCTCTTTTCCTCTCTCTCTCTCTCTCTGACCCTCTGTCTCTGGTGAGTGCACATGCCCTCTGGAAAATTAAGATAAATAAAAAGAAATCAGCAGTTTACAAATGGACATCCACTTTAAGAAGGGAAGAGAGGCCAGGTGGTGGTGCAGTGGTTGAGGTGCCGGACTCCCGCATGGCCGACTGTGGTTCAAATCTTGGACCTGGTGGCTTGCTTTTTCACTTTCTCTCTCTCTCTCTCTCAATCTCTCTCTCCCTCTCATGCTGTTCCTTTCTGCTCAAATTAAAATAAATAAAGTTAAATAAAATATTTCTTAAAAAAATAAATACTTATTTTAAAAAATAAATAAAATTGGGACCAGCAGATGGCATAATGGTTACATCAATGGACTCCTATGTAGTTGAGTGCGGTTCAAGTCCTGGACCTGGATGCTTAAAATCCTGAGAGGAGAATGGAGGAGAAGGGATTGTGGTATGGCCATCCCCTGGGGGGGAGTGGGGATTTCTCGCTTTCTGTCTCTCTGGCAAGTGCATGCACTCTATAGCAAACATCTTTCTAAAAAATAATAAATAAAATAAATGAACAAATAAAATTAAATTAAATAATTAAAACAAAAAAGGAGGAAGGAGAGGAGGGTTGGCCTTGTAGTGCAGTGGCTAAGTGCTGAGCATTGGGAGCCCGATTCCACATGGCAGACCACGGTTGGAGTCCCAGCTCTGGTGACTTGAAAAGCACACGGGAGCAGCAGTTAGCGTAATGGCTATGTCGCTGGACTCCCATGTAGCCGACTGCGGTTTGTGTCCTGGACCTGGTGGCTTAAAACTCACACCGGGTGCGTGTGCGTACATGCCCAAGATCCCTAGAGGAGAACAGAGGAGAAGGGATTGCGGCATGGCCATCCCTCTTGGGGGGTGATTTCTCGCTTTCTGTCTCTCTGTCTCTCTCTGTCCCCATTCCCGATAGAAAAAAAAAAACCTCTCCAAAAAAAAAAAAAAAAAGCACACCAGGTGCATGTGTGCATGTGTGCATGTGTGCATGTGTGCATGTGTGCGCCCGCCCACACACATCATTCCTGATGGGAATGAGAAATGGAGGAGAGGGATCGTGCTGTTACCATACTCCACGGGGCACTTTCTCTCTCTCTCGCTGATAAAGTATGCTCCAGCGGCAGACCAGACCGTCCACATCAGTTTGCAAGAAACAAAATGAATCTTGTCCATGCCCTAATTGAAGAGAAGAGAGAAGCAGCACCAGGAAGAATAGCCAGCACCACACACGTCTCTGTGGCTCTGGCTGGCCAGTTCAGACGGGAAAGGTTGAGCACAGTCTCTGCTCCGTGGGCACAGAAACACCCAGATCAACTGCAGATAAGAGGAGAGCATTCAATGGAACTCGTCGACAGGGTGGGCCAGCCAGGTGGCGTGGAGGTTAGGGCGGCTGGATTCCACACGGCCGGCTGCACGGTTTGAGTCTTGAACCCAGCAGCTTGATAAACATGCCAGGCATGTGCATATGAGTGCCAAAATCTGAAGAGAGTGGAGAAGGGATTGAGGCATGGCAGATGCTCCCAGAGAGACAGTGAGAGGGAGAGTCCTCGTCTCCTCAGGGGGTGGCCACTCCTTACTTCCTTCTCTGTTCTCCTGGGATCTTGGGCATGTGTGCACATCTACCTGGCATGGTTTTCAAGCTGCCAGGTCCAGGACATGAATTATGGTCGGCTGGCCATGTGGGAGTCCAGTGCTGAAACCACTGTTAGCTGCTGGCACACACACACACACACACACACACATAAAACTTTATTTTATTTTATTTTTTGCTATAGGGTGTGTTCAACTTGCCAGAGACAGAGAGAGAGAGAGAGAGAGAGAGAGAGAGAGGAAGTACTACCACCCCCTCCCAGTGTGTTGGCCACACGGCAATCCCTTCTCTCCCATCCTCCTCTTGGGGTTTTGGGCATGTATGCACATGGCAATTTGAAAACATGCTGGGTCCAGAACACGAACTGTGCTGTTGACCATGTGGGATCCAGTGCCTTAACCTCCGCAACGGGACTCGAACTGCAGTCGACTACATGGGAGTCCAGCGACATAGCCATTATGCTAACTGCTGGTCCCGATTTTTTAAAAGAATTTTAAAAATTAACTTTATTTATTTCTTCATTTACTTTATTTTAATTTGACCTGAGAGGGAGAGAGAGAGAGAAAAAAAAAAAGAGAAAGCAAGTTGCCAGGTTCGGGATTCAAGCTGTGGTCGGCCATATGGGAGTTCAGTGCCCTTAATCTCCATGTCACCTGCTGGGCTCATTAATTTTTTTTTTTTCTTTTTTTTGGAGAGGTTTTTGCTATAGCGCATGTGCGCTCGCTCGCCAGACAGACAGAGAGAGACATAGAGAGAGAAAGCGAGAAATCACCCCCCGGGAGGATGGTCACGCCGCAGTTCCTTCTCCTCCATTCTCCTCTCCGGATCTTGGGCACACACGCACACACGCCCAGTGTGAGTTCTAAGCCACTGGGTCCGGGACGTGAACTGCGGTCAACTACGTGGGAGTCCAGCCACATAGCCATTACGCTAACTGCTGGTTCCCTAATTTTGTATTTTTAAGAGAGATTTTTGCTATAGTCCTAGAGGGCATGTGCACTCACTGAAGGATCGAGAGACAGAGAGGCGGTAAGAGAGAAATCACCCCAGGGGGGATGGCCACGCCATAATCCCTACTTCTCCATCCTCCTCTCAGGATCTTGGTCATGCATGGACGCTTGCCCAGCGTGAGTTTAAGCTGCCGGGCCTAGAGCTCGAACCACGGTCAACTACATGAGAGTCCAGTGACATAGCCATTACACCAACTGCTGGTCCCTTCAGATTATTTTAAAGAAATGAAACTACAGGAAACGTTACAACCTCAGATGGCTTCTCCTCCCTCTCTTCTCTTTCATTTTGAATACGGTGAGAGTTCATTTGTCCTTTTGCTGAGAAGTTGTGTTCATTTTTTGGTTATGCACACAATGCTTTTTATTTTTTAAAGAGTTATTTATTTAAGTTATTTATTATTGTTATTATTTTATAAAAATTTGCAGGTTCGGCGGGTGGCATGCTGGTTAAAGGTGCTGAACTCCCACATGGCTGACGGCAGTTCAAGTCCTGGACCTGGTAGTTTAACTTCTCACTTGCCTTCTCTCTCTGGTCAAACTGGAAAATAATAATAATAAATAAAGTTAAATAAAATAATTCTTTAAAAAAAAAAAAACAAAGAAAAGAAAAAGAGAGAAAGCAAGCTGCCAGGTCCAGGACTTGAACGGCAGTCAGCCATGTGGGAGTCCAGCACCTTCACCACCCCGCCATCTGTGGCCCCCACAGGGCTTTAGTAAACGTCTTTGTTCAGTCATGCACTGCATCACGACAGTTTGGTCACTGACAGACCGCAATATGACCGCGACGCATGAGGCTACCTGTGTGGCGGAGGTCGCGGGAGGCTGCCCCAGCTGGTTCCTGTAAGGCTCTGCCCTGCACTCCCCGCCAGGACTCTAACAACGCGTTTCTCCGCGCACACCCTCCTTGTTAAACAAAGCACGTCTGTGCTCGTCCTCCGAACACCTGTTCCAAACCCTCGGTGGGGGACACCAGGAGGGCCGGGGACACCTTCCGCATCGCTAATAGGGATGGCTAAGTGGTCCCAAAGCTCCCCAGCCTGTGTTGAGGAACTCGCAGCCCCTGGTCCCTACTTCTCCGCTGCTGGTATTTCCAGACTTACTGTTGTTTCCCTCATGAGAGAGAGGGAGGGAGGGAGAGAGAGGGAAAGGGAGAGACAGAGGGCCAGCACGTGATGGAGGGGTTAAGGACTCCCGTGTGGCCAACCAGGGTTCGTGTCCCGGACCCAACATCTTGAAACTCAGGCAGGCACGTATGCTGGGACTTACTATTATTTATTTATTTATTTAGGAGAGATTTTCACTATAGGGTGCGTGCGCTCGCCAGACAGACAGAGAGAGACATAGAGACAGAAAGCGAGAAATCACCCCCCAGGGGGAATGGTCACGCCGCAATCCCTTCTCCTCCATTCTCCTCTCGGGATCTTGGGCACGCATGCACAGGCGCCCGGCATGAGATTTAAGCCACCGGGTCCGGGACGCGAACCGCGGTCAACTACGTGGGAGTCCAGCGACATAGCCATTACGCTAACTGCTGGTTCCCACTTACTATTTTTTAAAGGCATATTTATTTATTTCTTCCATGAGTGAGAAAGACAGAGAAGATAAGACAGCACCCTCGGTAGGGTCTCGAGGTTGTAATCCATGCCCAGTTTCAGCTAGCCTGGGGTGTAGGTGCCCGTGTGCCTGGCATACCCAGACGGCCCCTGTGGGAACCGGAACCACGCATGTGGGCCAGCCTGGCAGAGCTGGCATTCTGCTGAAGTCCCACGGTCTGCCTGCATGAGGTGCTCTTTCTTCAAAATCGGCCAGAGGGCGTGTCACTCACTGGAGAGAGACAGGAAGACAGAGACGGGTAAAGGGAGAAAGCGGACCCCGTGGGGAATGGTCACACTGCAGTCCCTGTTCTCCGTCTCTCCCTGCAGGATTTCGGGCACGCATGCACATGGCCAGGCATATTTCTCAACCCCTGGGTCTGGGACTTGACCCGTCAGTCGGCCATGGTCTAGTCGGCCACCTTACCCATCAGGACACAGGCTGGCCCAAACCTACTATTTAAGAAAAATGACTTCCTTAGGTATTTCCCAATCAATCTGTTCTGCTTCCAATTTCCAACGTTTGCAGCTGGGACCTTTCTTCCACCTCTACCCTGAAGAACGAATCATCCACTAGGATCCGCTGTGTCACCGTGTCACCGTGGGCCCGTCCGAGCTCCCTCTCGTGGAGTGGCAGCTCCAGGCTGCCCTCTGCCCACACCGTTCCGCAGTCCCCTGTCCTGCAAGAGCCTTTGCCTTACCCTGCCCTCGGAGCGAGCACCTCGGGACAGGGCAGTGTCCCCGCGGAGGAGGGCCGCCCTCTGAGCGCCTGCCCTTCAGCTACTCGGTGAGGCGAGACCCTGACCCTGAGTGAATCCACTGGGGAGTCATTTGCTCCTGAGCTCCCCAGAATAAATGTGCTCTTCCTGCCCCACAGTGTTCTGAAACACCCCTTCCAGTGAACTGCGACGTGCCCTGGATGCGGCAGGACAGAGGCGTGACCACACTCTCTGTGACCTTTTTTTTTTAAGAATTATTTTTTTATTATTATTATTACTATTTTAAAAATTGACTTGAGGATAAAAGTTCAACTGCTTTCTCTATTTTTCAAAATCCTTTCCAGAGGGCCTGGAGGGAGTCACACCCACGAATATTAATAGACTATATTGACCAATTGGTAACAGGATTTTTTTTAAAGAGGTTTTTCACTATAGCGCGCGTGCGCTCGCCAGACAGACAGAGAGAGACAGAGAGACAGAAAGCTAGAAATCACCCCCCAGGTATAGTGGGCACGCATGCACACGTGCCTGGCGTGGGTTTTAAGCCACTGGGTCCGGGACACGAACCGCAGTCGACTACGTGGGAGTCCAGTGACATAGCCATTATGCTAACTGCTGGTTCCCAGTAACAGGATGTTTTTGACGTCCTACCCGGGGCATAGTATCTTTGTAATGTAGATTAAGCCTCCTTTAAAGCCAAGAACCCTTTCAGCCCCTGTCACCTAGAAGACTGTTGCCCAGTAGAGGGGATGTGAAGAGCAGTGTTGGGGCCAGCAGGCGGTGTGGTGGTTAAGGTGCTGGATGCTCCAACATGGTCGGCCATGGTTTAGGTCCTGGACCTGGTGGCTTGCCTACTCACTTTCCCTCTTTGTGTGTCTTTCTCTGGTCAAATTAAAATAATTAAAAAAAATTAAAGTAAATAATAATTTTTTTTAAAAAAGGATAGCGTCGTGCAGAATGGCGGAGACCTTGCTTTGCTTGCACGCCACCGCGGCCTCGTGGCGTAGGCGGGGCGGCGCTGCGGCCTGGTCTGACAGTAACAGAAGGCCCTGGCCAGAGCTTGTTATAACCGTCGCCCACTTTAATTCCTTCCTTCCGAGAATCTCCCTGAAGGCCGTCCAGAGGCCAGTCTACCACGAGGCATAAAACAGTGAGAAAGAAAAACTTTTGTATAAAATTGTTTTTATTGTATGGTAGGGTATTCGTGCTAAAGTAAAATGGCTCAAAATATACATCCTATCATTAAAAGAAGAAGGGACGGACACTAGGTCTAGTCTCTAGCTGGAAGGTATTTTAAAAATTTAGATTAATGAACTAATTTTATAAAAAAAATTTATTATATCACTAGTTGACTACAATTGAGAAAAGTACTATGCATTTTCCTAAAAGTTGATAAAGTGTTTTCCTCCCGTATTTAAAAACAAGGTTTTGAAAGCATTGACCTGCTCTCAGTAAACTGCAAACATACTGCAGGAGACTCATTTACAGCTTAATAACCTACTCAAGAAAACAGATTCTTACGTGGGACCAGCAGTTAGCGTAATGGCTTTGTCACTGGACTCCCACGTAGTCGACTGAGGTTCGCATCCCGGACCTGGTGGCTTAAACTCATGCCGGGTACGTGTGTGTGCGTGCCCAAGATCCCGAGAGGAAAATAGAGGAGAAGGGATTGTGGTGTGGCCATCCTCCCTGGAGGGTGATTTCTCACTTTCTATCTCTCTGTCTCTGTCTGTCTGGCGAGCGCACGCACCTTATAGCAAAAAAAAAAAAAAAAAAGATTCTTATGCTTTATGTCTGTATTTAGTGGGATTTTAATTACTTGAAAAACAGAACTTTAAAGGGTCAAGCTTTTTGTTTAATCTTTTTTTTTTTTTTTTTTGCGGTTTTTTGT
>NW_006209227.1:1012919-1020364 GCF_000334495.1 Tupaia belangeri chinensis | reverse complement strand
GCCTCAATCCCTTCTCCTCCATTCTCCTCTTGGGATCTTGGACACACACCCACACGCACCTGGTGTGAGTTTAAGCCACCAGGCCCAGGACTTGAACCGCGATCGACTATATGGGAATCGAGCAACATAGCCATTACGCTAATTGCTGGCCCTTTTTTTTTTTTTTTAAATGTGGTTTATTTCTAAGCAGAATATGAGTGACTCACGTCGGGAGAGGAGGTAAAACATGTCTTTCTCGGGGTGATTAGGTACAGGGGTTCCTTTTATTTGATTTTGAGAGCAAGAGACAGGGTTTGGAATTTAGTGAAGTTTTTTCATTTGTCTGGCCCAAAAAGGCGGGATATGTGGAAGGTGGGGAGCTTGTAGGTTCTTGACCATGGCTGACTGACAGGTCAATTCCCAGACCCAGCAGGTGGCATGGTGCTTAAGGGTGCTGGACTCCCACATGACCGACCACAGTTCAAATCTCTTACTTTCCCTTTCTCTCTCTCTCTCTCTCCCTTTCTCTAGTCAAATTAAAAAAATAATAACAAATAAAAATAAATACTTTTTAAAAAAGAAAAGAAATAAAATAAGATAAAAAATAAAAGTGTCAGGGCCAACCGGGCCCAGGTGGGCACCAGCCTTAACTGCCCTCCTCTGACAGAGATGGCAGGAAGCTTGCCAGGCCTGGCCGAGGTGCCAGGAGGCAGAGTGGTGGGCCAGCCACAGAGGAAGTCACCCAGGGAGCTGGAATCCTCAAGTGCTTGCTTCGAAAACAAATATTTTCTAATGGAGCTTGAAGGGAGTCCTGGGCCACCCCGAGGCCAAAGCCGACCCTCTGGTAGGTGTCCAAGCTGGGATGCTCATGGCTTCTAATGGGGACAGAGAAAGCACACGTCACATGCCCGTCTGCAATGCTTCTTTGGGAGGCTTCTCTTTCCAGGTTTTGAATACTTCTGACTTCTCTTTGACTGAGAAATTTTATCAAATCTTCTGAGGTTCTATTTATTTATTTTTAAAAGAATTATTTATTTACCTATTCATTCATTTATGTTTTATTTTGACTAGAGAGAGACACAGAAAGAGAGGAAAAGTGAGAAAGCAAGCCACCAGGTCCAGAACTCGAACCATGGTCAGCCATGTGGGAGTCCAGCGACCCAACCACCATGTCACCTGCTGGTTTCAATCTTCTGAGGTTTTTAAAAGAAGCCCAAGTTTTTGTTTTTAAATTTTAATATTCATTATTATGTATTATTACTGTTGAATATGCCCCCTTTGTTTCTGGTGAGCATATGCACCCTCTGGCAAATTAAAAATAAAATAACATAAAATGCTACCACTGTCTTGTAGTTTACCTGACAACCCATCAGTTTGCTGCCATATTTCTCAATGAACTTAGGAGGAACTCTTCCAGTTTACGGCCTTCCAGGAGGACCAGGTGAATTGGATGCATCCATCCCACTGGGGTGGCCCTACTCTCGGCCTCGTCATACTGAGAGGCGGACTAAATGCCGTGTAAGAAGCAAGGCCCGGGCCATCCCTCGTGTGTGTCTGACTTGCACTGTGGTGACCCGGAGCCGGCTGTCCTCCCCAGCCTGTGTGCACTTCTCGGCTCCATGGTCACTGACATCGTGGAGGTACCTGGATGGGAGTGTTTACGGCAATTGGCGAACACGAAAAACACCTGTGAGAACAAAGGTATCTGAGAGAGGGAGGTAAGTTTTTCTGTTTGTATTTTTAATTTTTTATCATGTGCTTAATTCTTTTTTTAAGAGTTCTTTCCTCCCTCTCCCTCTCTCTCCATCCCTCCATCTTTCCTTTTTTAAGAACAAAGACTTCCTGCAGTGTTTATGAATCCCTCACACCAGCTGGAGACTGCCTGCCACCTCCCCCCCAGTTACCTGAGTGAGGAAGAGGTCAGAGCCTGGAGAGGTGTCATCCCAGTGGCCTAAAGGAGCCCATGCTGGGGCTAAGGCTGGGAACCTGACATAGTCAGGGCCTCCAAGGACACGAGACTCCGAGCACGAGCATGCAGCAGGCAGCCCTTCTAGAACTTCCCACCGAATCTGAGAGGGGAGCCAAAGCAATGCCAAGAGGTTAGAACAAAACTGGGGTTGCCAAGTCTCAAGGATCAGACAGAAAAATGAGTACGAAAATAGGACAGTAAAAATGGTTTTGGTTGGGACCAGCAGTTGGCGTAATGGCTGTCACTGGACTCCCATGTAGTCAACTGCGGTTCGTGTCCCAGACTCGGCTTAAAACTCATGCTGGGTGCGTGTGCGTGGGTGCCCAAGATCCCAAGAGGAGCACGGGGGAGAAGAGGTTGTGGTGTGGCCATCCCCCCTAGGAGGTGATTTCTCGCTTTCTGTCTCTCTGTCTGTCTGGCGAGTGCATGCACCCTATAGCAAAAATCTCTCCAAAAAAGAAAGGTTTTGGTCTAAGGAGAATGGGGGAGGAGAACTGATATGGGTGTGGAGTGTGTTTCACAATATTTTCATTTTTTCTTTTATTTGGGTTGGAGTACACTTGCATGCAAGAATGGGAAAGAAAAAGAGAGACAAGCACCCTCCACAGAGTCTGGTCACGCCACACCCCTGCCCCTGGCCCTCCAGCTCATCAGATCTTGGGTGCTGGTGCGCCTGCTATGTGGGATCTGGCTTCTCCTGAGCACTGTTGTACCGCTGTGCCGTGGAGCTGGCCCCATATTTTAATTCTTATATTATGGAATTGAGGGGCTGATTTGGGGGCTGTTCCCCTGCAGCTTAAATTACTAGGGACATCACAGGCCATTAAGTGGCATGGCATGGCCCTGAACTACCACCTGGTCAACTAGGGTTCAAATCCTGAACCTGATAGCTTATTTATTTATTTATTTTTAAGAATTATTTTATTGGGCTCAGCAGTTTGCATAATGGCTATGTTGCTGGACTCCCATGTAGTCAACCATAGTTTGAGTCCTGGACCCAGTCGCTTAAACTCCCACCCGGTGCATGTGCGTGTCTGCCCAAGATCCCAAGAGGAGAATGGAGGAGAAAGATTGCGGTGTGGCCATTCCCCCTGGGGGGTGATTTCTCACTTTCTGTCTCTGTCTCTCTCTGCCTTTCTGGCGAGCACATGCACCCTATAACAAAAACCTTTCCAAAAAAAAAAAAAAAAGATTTAACTTTATTCATTTATTTACTTTAATTTGACCAGAGAGGGACAGACTGAAGGAAATTGAGAAAGCAAACCACCAGGTTCCGGACTCAAACTGCAGTTGACCATGTGGAAGTCCAGCATCTTTAACCACCACGCCACCTGGTGGCCCTGTGACGGCTTGTTTTTTTCACTTCCTTTTTCTCTCATGAGTGTACCGCTACCCTATAGCAAATCAAAACATAATAATAATAAATAAAATTTTAAACAAAAACAAACCCAAGGCACATCAGGAGCTAGCCAGCAGCGGTAGTGTGGTTAAGGTGCCAGATCCTACATGGCCGACTGCACAGTTCAAGTCCCAGACCTGGTGGCTTGAAAAACACCCTGGGCGCATGTGTCAGCATGCTGGAAATCTCGAGAGGATGGAGGAGAAAGGACTGCGGCATGCCCATGTTCCTTGGGCAGGGTGCTCTCTCACCCCCGGCCCCCGGCCCCCATCTCTCTCTGGTAAGTACATGTGTCTTATAGCAAAGTTTTTTTTTTAATTAAAAAAAAAGAAAAGAAAATTAGAGCCGGCCTCCTGATGTAGGGGTTAGGTGCTGTGCAGAGGGCTGGGTCCCACATGGTCGAACAGGGTCTGGATCCCGGACTGGCAGGCTTCGTGGACACCTGGGTGTGCCCAGGATCCTGGGGAGATGGAGAACTGGCAGGAGGACTGCGGTGTGACAGTGTGACAGACCCAGCTGGGAGGTGCTTTATTTCTGTCTCTCCCTCTTCAGTGTGTGCATTGGGCAAGGCGCACACCCTCGGGCATAGGGGGGAAGGCACATCGGCTTTGCCCAGGAGGCAGAGGGCAAGCCGGGGCGGCATGGAACCAGTGTAAATATAAACAGGTTCTCCCACACTGGGGAGAAGGTTCCCACAGTGCCCCGGGGAGAAGCTGCAACCTGCAGTAAACAAGTCCCGGAACGAAGTCCAACTCCAGCCGGATCCCAGAAACCTGGGCAGACACAGAACGGACCCTCGGAGCCCCTTGTCAGCCTCCGGGGGTGGGACGAGGTTCCCGCTGGAGGACTTGGAAATTCTGAGCAGAAATCACGGAGGCCCCAGGTGCAGGGATGGGCCACTGCCAGGAAAACCATCCAGATGCAGAGAGACATGGGCGTGGAGCGCAGCACCGGGCTGCCAGGACTCCTGGAGGGAGGAGCACAGCCAGCCTGGGGAAGGGGATGCTCCAGGAAGCTGATCACGGGAGGGTTAGAGTACCCCTGGGTGCCCGGGAAGCGGGAGTGTGGAAGGGTGGAGTGGGGTGCCCTGTGGTTACAGCCAAGGGCCAGTCTGTGCCCTCCAGGGCCCGAGACACTCCCTAAAACCCTGCCAGGGCAGGCAGCACCCCCTGAGGTCTTGTCAAATGGGGCTGCTGCTAACTCCAGGGGATTGAAGAGCCGTCTTAGAAACACCTGGGTGTGCTGAGCAGCAGGCCTGATGGGGCCAGCCTCCGGCCCTGGCCCTGTCTCTTTGTGAAAGTCCCTCCACTTTCCATCTGGGTAAACATAACAGATGCAGGAATCTCTGATCACTGGCATAGGAGCCCCCATCTCCTCTCGCACTGCAGAGACCTTACTGCGATGAACCGCAAACAACTGAAAATGCTGATGAACCAGAGCCACCAGCTGGTGTGGTGGTTGGGGCGGCTGGATCCCACATGGCAGAGAGCACGGTTCAAGTCCTGGGCCGGTGGCTTGGGAAACATGCCAGGCATGTGTGTACACACCCAAAAAATCCAAGAGGACAATGGAAGAGAAGGGATTGCAGAGTGGCTATTCTGCCTTGGGAAGCAACTTCTCAACACTGCCCCACCCCACCCCCTTCTCTGTCTTTGGAGAGCATACACACCCTACAGAACAAAAACTAGCATATTGATTAATCACAGTCAGCCTGCAAAACCTGACGTTGGGCCAGCCATAGGCATGATGGTTAAGCAGCTGGCTCCCATATTGCTGGCTAGATGGGTCAGACCTGGACCCAGCAGTTTGAAAAACTCCCTGGGAATGGGTGTGTGTCCAAAACCCTAGGAAGAGACTATAAGAGAAGGAATTGCAGCATAGCCATCCCTTCCGGGAGGTGCTTACTCACTTTCTCTCCCTCTCCCCACTGCTCCTTGGGAGTACATGCACCCTATAACGCCCCCCCCAAAATAAAGCCTCACATCTGGGGCCAGCAGGTGGCATAGTGGTTAAGGCACTGGACTCCCACATGGGCAGGCATGTGTGTGTGCGTGTCCAAAATCTCAAGAGGGGAGTAGAGAAGGGATTGCAGTGTGGCCATTCCCCCTGGGGGGTGACTTCTTACGTCTTTCTGGCAGGAGCTTGTGCCCTATAGCAAATATCTAAAAAAAAAAAAAGCCTCACATCAATTACAGGTGAACTAAGTCAGTTTCCGTAGACATTTGCTCTCGATGTGTTAATGTCAGGGTCACGTGGACATCACTGAATCATCATATTCACAGATTCGACTTCCGGGGGTGTATTTCAGGAGCCCCCGGGGAAGGACTGCCCAGCCTCAGCTGTCCACTCCAGGCACACAGAGACTCAGGCTGCTGTGTGTTCTGCAGAGCTCTGAGGATACAGAGAGAAGCCTGGCCCCGGGGAGGGGACAGGCGGCAACTGCGGCGTCACCATGGGCTGTGTGCCCGGGCACGGTGCTACGCTGTATTTGTAACTGTATCTCTTGCACCTAACAGGAGGCCTGGCACTTAGTAAGTGCGCAATAAGAGTGTAGAGAGAGGGGCCAGCAGGTGGCATGGTGGTGAGGCACTGGATTCCCACATGGCCATATGTGGTTGGAGTCCTGGACTGGGTGGCTTGAAAATCACACTGGGCACATTTGTGTGAGTGCCCAAAATCCCAAAAGGAGAAGGGATTGCAGCATGGCCATCACCCCTTTCTCTCCCTCTGTCTCTCTCCATGAGCACATGGGTCCTATGGTAAAAAACAGAATCAAACTAACAGACAATGTGGTGAGAAAGGAATAACACAGCACAGTGCTTCATATCTGGGGCCGGGGCAGGGGGGACCAGCAGTTCATATAACAGCTATGTCGCTGGACTCACATGTAGTCGACCGTGGTTCGAGTCCCGGACCTGGTGGCTTAAACTCACGCCGGGCATGTGTGCATGTGTGCCCAAGATCCCGAGAGGAGAGAGAGGAGTGTGGCTTGGCCACCCCCCCTGGGGGGTGATTTCTCGCTTTCTGTCTCTCTGCCTCTCTGTCTTTCTGGTGAGCGCACATGCCCTATAACAAAAACCTCTCAAAAAAAAAAATATATATATGGAGGGCTGGCAGGTGGCGTGGTTAAGGGTGCTGGACTCCCACAGGGCGGACCGTGGTTGGAGTCCTGGACCTGGTGGTTTACTTTCTCATTTTCTTTCTCTCAAATTAAAATAACTAGGAATCAGCAGTTAGCGTAATGGCTATGTTGCTGGACTCCCGTGTAGTCGACCGCCATTTGCGTCCCGGACCTGGTGGCTTAAAACTCACGCCGGGCGCATGTGCGTGCGTGCTGAAGATCCCGAGAGGAGAATGGAGGAGAAGGGATTGTGGCGTGGCCACCCCCCCAGGGGGTGATTTCTCGCTTTCTGTCTCTATGTCTCTCTCTGTCTGTCTGGCGAGCGCACGCGCCCTATAGCGAAAACCTCTCCAAAAAAAAAAAAAAGAAAGAAAGAAAGAAAGAAAAAGAAAAAAAAAGAAAGAAAGAAATTAAAATAACTAACTAAAGAAATAAAGTTAAATGAAACAATTCTTATTTCAAAAATCTGTAAGTTCAGGGAATTAAAGAAGGGTTTGCAGAATAAGTGACTGGTCCACGGTGGTCGTTGAAATTTGGGTGTTGGCGAGCAGAGAGGGAGCAGAACAGTCCAGGAGGGCAGCGAGTGGTGGCCTAGGAGGCAGGAGGTTGCCTAGGAGGAGGCAGGAGCACTGCAGGTAGTAAGGCTCAGCAGACTGTCCCTGTTCAATGACGTTACAGGTACTGTCCACATGCCACACTGCTCTTGGGACCAAGAGCTGGCTTCCGTCTTTGTCAAATAGTAAAGCCATGCTGTATTTCCTTTATCACCCTGACTTCCAGGAAGCTCCTGAAGTCCTTATATTGGGTTGTCTGAAAGTTATGATGTATTTTTTTTTCTGTTTTTCTATGCAAAAACGCATTATGACTTTTTTGACAACCTGATACTTCTTAATATTCTTTTAAATTTTTTATTTAACTTTATTTATTTATTTATTTATTTATTTTTGAGAAGTTTTTGCTATAGGGTGTGTACACTC
>NW_006209227.1:995493-1012787 GCF_000334495.1 Tupaia belangeri chinensis | reverse complement strand
CTGCGGCCGACTACATGGGAGTCCAGTGACATAGCCATTACGCTAACTGCTGGTCCCTATTTATTTATTTTTAATTTGACCAGAGAGGGACAGAGAGAGAGAGAGAGAGGAAAAGTGAGGAAGCAAGCCGCCAGGTCCGTGACTCGAACCGCAGTCAGCCATATGGGAGTCCAGAGCCCGTAAGCACCATACCACATGGCAGCCCCCCATATTCCTTTTAAAAAATAATTATTTGTGGGACCAGCAGTTAGCGTAATGGCTGTTACACTGGACTCTCAAGTAGTCGACCGCGGTTCGAGTCACGGACCTGGTGGCTTAAGCTCACGCTGGGCGCGTATGCGTGTGTGCCCAAGATCCCGAGAGGAGAATGGAGGAGGGATTGCGGCGTGGCCATCCCCCCTTCTCGCTTTCTGTCTCTGTCTTTCTGGCAAGCGCATATGCCCTATAGCAAAAACCTCTCAAAAAAATAAAATAAAATAAAAAAGGAAAAAAATTGTCTAATTTTTAATTTATCATTATTATAATTATTTAATTTGCTACAAGGCATGTGTGCTCACCAGAGAGAGAGTTAGAGAGAGAGAGAAGGAAGGTGAGAAAGCAAGCTGCCAGGTCCAGGACTCAAACTGACTGGTCATGTGGGAGTCCAGCACGGTAACCACCATGCCACCTGCTGGCCCCTTTTTTATATTCCAGCTCCAAACAGGACTTTGCACCTAGTAGGTCCTGCATGTGTTCTCATTTTTTGTTTAAGTTTTTGCTTTAGTGTGTGTGCACTTACCAGAGAGAGACAGAGTGATAGAGGGAAAGTGAGAAATCATCCCCTGGGGGACTGGCCACGGTGCAATCCCTTCTCTTCTCCTCTTGGGATTTTGGGCACACACGAACATGCACCTGGTGTGATTTTCAATCTGCTGGGTCCAGGACTCAACCCATGCAGCCAGCCATGTGAGATCCAGCATCATAATCACCATGACACCTGCTGGCCCAGTTCTCTGTTGTTACATTATAATAGCACCACAAATGGAGCAGGTTCAAACAATACACATTTGCAGCCAGCAGGTGGTGTGGAGGTTGAGGCGCTAGGTCCACATGTGCTGGGTGCTTGGCTCAAATCCCGCAATGGCGGATTGGAAGTCATGCTGGGGGCACGTGTGCGAGTGTGCTCAAGATCCCAAGAGGAGACTGGAGGAGGAGGGATTAAGCACATTTCACCTATAGAAAAACAAAACAAAACAAAACAAAACAAAACAAAACAACCAAACATAAAAAACCCCCAAAACCCAAAAACAAAACCAGAATAAAATACGCATTTGGGCCAGCTCCATGGCCTAGTGGTTAAGGGAGCCAGATCCCTTATGGCCAGCTGTGCAGTACATATGTTGGCCCCGGCAGCTTGAAAAACACGCCAGGTGCAAGTGTGTGCATGCCAAAATCCTGACAGGAAAAAGAAACGGAGAAGGGATTGTGCCGTGACCATGCCCCACTGGGGGTGCTTTCTCCTGCTCTGTCTCTCTCTGGCGAACGCACCTACCCTTTGGCGCATTTTTAAACACACAAGGTGTTATCTCACAGCAGCCTGGGCAGGGCTAGGCGAGGTGCTCTGCAAGCGGCAGGGTGCTTGCCCGGGCCAGGGGCTCATCTGAGGCTGGACTGGGGAAGGCTCCGCCTCGGAGTGGCTGTTGGGTGTTGGCAGAATTCGGTTCCTTGCAGGCTGTCAGGCTGAGGGCCTCGGTTTCATGCTCCATGCTGGCTGGTACGTAAGTCTCCAACCACGTGGCTCTGTCTATAATCAGCTCACCACATGGCACCGTGCTTCTGCAGAGCCAGCAAGGGAGGAGGTATCCTAGCAAAGCTGGCACTAGCGCCTTACATAACAGAACCACACGCATCCCGTCATCTTTGCTGCATTCTTTTCTTTTTGAAGTTTTTATGTATTTCTTCCACGAGAGAGACATAGGCAGAGATGGAGAGTGAAAGAGAGAGGCCTTCCCACCAGTGTTCTTCCACGTACCCTGCCCCGGCCTCAGCCAGCACGTGTGTGCACTGGCATATTCAGGGAGGCCTTGGGACGCGAACCTGGAACCCTCCCATGTGGGTCTAGTCCCGCTGAGTGTTGAGTTACTGCTATGCCGCCAGCTGTCTGCCCTTTGCTGTGCTATTAGTCAGGAGGAAACATCAGAACCTAAGGGGAGTTCCGGAAGGTGCGCGTCGTGGTGGGAGGTGGTGGGAGGGACCACGGTTAAGGCCAGGCTCAGGATTCCTGCCTGAGCAAGAACAACGGAGACTGAGGGACAAAGGAACGGCCACCAGGATGCTGGTGGTACAATCTCATCTCTGAGTGACAGACTTCGACAGTCCCAGGACCCACGCACACTCAAGGGGAGGGGGTCACGCGGGGATGTGAGGACCAGGACAAGGGATCATGGGGTCACCTTGCAGTCGGTCAGCCCCAGTCATCAGATTTTAGCTGCTGATTCACTGAACTCCTGTTTTTGGCAATCAAAGGTCTCGGTGTCACACATAGTAGATTCGGTCCCCTAAGAGGGGAGAGAGAGAGCTCCTTCCTGCTAAGGACACTGTCTCTGCGCACGGCATACACCACTGGCTGGCACGGGCCAGGGAGTCAATAACACAGAATGAAGACACGTTGTAGGAAATGCATCACTGCTGGGAGGACCCGGAGTTCTCTCTCTGCAAGGTGATTACCTGATTGTCATCAATTTCTCGGTTGGCGTTGTAATTTAAAAACCTCATAAAACAATTGTAACCGCCACAGAGCGGGAACGGGCAGACATCACTGTTACGAATGTGGGTCTTTCCTAGAGAAATGTCTCTGAATGCCCAGACTTAATTGTTTTCCTCTTGCTCTCCAGCTGGGCCGTGTCCTTTAATAGCTTTTCCTGATTATGCGGGTGCAGGATTGCACAAGCGCAGTACGGGAGCGCGGGGTCTGGAGCCAGGCTGCCCGGGCTGGCATCGGCCTCTCACCCAGGGACCCTGGAGAGTGCAGACCTCGCGCCTCCGTGTTCCCATCTATAAAGTGGAAATGATAACGGGGCTCAGCTCCCACAGTGGTTGAGTTAAATGAACTAATATACGCGCAGCGCCTAGTACACAGCAACACGACGTAGGCATTTGTCATCCCTGGACATTTCGTTCCACTTTTAGAACCCACCAAGACTGGGCCGGCCAGGTGCTGTGGTGGTTAAGGTGGCTGGATCCCACACACCTGAACGTGTGGTCCGAGTCCTGGACCCAGCTGCTTGAAAAACGTGCCGAGTGCATGTGCGTGCGTGCCCAAAATCCTGAGAGGGGAATGGCGGAGAAAGGGTTGCAGCGCGATCATCTCCCCCAGGGAGTGTTTTCTCACTTCCCCCTTCCTGTTTCTCTGGTGCACACGTGACCTACAGCATATTTTTAAGAATAGAGAACCTCTCCCCCAAGGTCAGCGTATCCTCTTGTTTCTGCTCTCGGATACCCTCTGCTTTTAAAGGGAGGAGGAAACATCAGAACCTAAGGGGAGTCTGGAAGGTGCTCGTCATGGTGGGAGGGACCATGGTTAAGGCCAGGCTCAGGATTCCTGCCTGAGCAAGAACAACGGAGACTGAGGCACAAAGGAACGGCCACCAGGATGCTGGTGGTACAATCTCATCTCTGAGTGACACTTTGATGTCCAGCAGAGTGAAAGAGAGAGGCCTTCCCACCAGTGTTCTTCCACGTACCCTGCCCCGGCCTCAGCCAGCACGTGTGTGCACTGGCATATTCAGGGAGGCCTTGGGACGCGAACCTGGAACCCTCCCATGTGGGTCTAGTCCCGCTGAGTGTTGAGTTACTGCTATGCCGCCAGCTGTCTGCCCTTTGCTGTGCTATTAGTCAGGAGGAAACATCAGAACCTAAGGGGAGTTCCGGAAGGTGCGCGTCGTGGTGGGAGGTGGTGGGAGGGACCACGGTTAAGGCCAGGCTCAGGATTCCTGCCTGAGCAAGAACAACGGAGACTGAGGCACAAAGGAACGGCCACCAGGATGCTGGTGGTACAATCTCATCTCTGAGTGACACTTTGATGTCCAGCACCTCCTGAGAGTCACACCTCTGACCACTACACCAAGCACCTGGCAGCCGGGGTCGGGCGCTCTCTGACACTGCGGTTCAGAGGCTGGCCCTAGACGGGGAGGGGGAGGTAGAAACCTTCTGGTTTACCGCTCAACACCATAGTGACTAGATCTAGGACAAGACTCCACCCCCGTGCCCGGTGGACAGAGGGGAAGGCAGGAGCCAGGTGCTCTCGGCCTGGGGGCTGGTTTACTGCAGGCTCATGGCGCCCTCACCCCAATATTTCCAGGTGGGTCTCAGGAGGCTCTGCTTTTCCGTTGGCTCCGGGTCAGTATTGGAGGTGGGGTTGGGTGCACCCCGAAGGCCCGGATAGCCATGGCCTCAGGGACACCCAGGAGGACGACAGGTATCTGGGTTCCAGCTCCCTTATGGGTAGGGTTGGACTCTAGCCAGGGGCTGGGCCACAGCTCCCGAGCCTCCTGCAGTTCCACAGGGCCAGGGTCCTGTGAGTTATCATGTGAGTAGGAGGGAGCCCCAGTGGGACCAAGGCTTTTTCACCCGGATGGCTGTGTGTGGGTGTGTGCTGGGGGTGTCCAGACTCTGGAGGGTCTTGAGCCAAGACCAAGAATGGGCAGAGGTGACAAAGAAGGCAGGAAGGCCTTCCAGCGCCACAGGCACCCCCTTCCCAGCTTAGGAAGCAAGATAATCAACCCTCCACGGAGGGGGTAAGGAGCCGCTCACGGGGTGGGGGGATGGGGGCAGGAGCTGGGTCTCAAAGGCCAAGGGGCCCGCTCAGAGAGCCTGGTCCCTGGATGGCCTCTGGATCTGGTAAAGGTGCCTTTACCCTTCACCCTCCCGCCTCATCTCCTAATCTTTAGCAGTCCAGGGGCCACTTCCTGCCGGCTGTGAGAAGGGGACCACCTGGGGTTCCCAAACTCCGCAGCAGCAGACACCACCCCCTTCCATGGCCGCGCTGCAATCCCTTCTCCATTCTCTGGAGATCTTGGGCACGCACGCACACGCGCACAGGGTGAATTTCAAGCCACCAGTTGGTGACTCAAATCGCGACGGAGCCGCTACGCCATCTGCTGGCTCCAGCAGACATTCTTTTAATTCAGGACCCTCTTCGTCTACCCAGACATTCCCCCTCACACCCGTATCCGAGCCTGGAAGCACCTTGTGAGTCCGGCTTGCCCTGCCCAGCGGAGCAAGCACTACTCGGAAGCAGAGAGCGTTTCCGCGCTCTTCCCGACAGTGTGGGGTAACAGACGCGCGCGCAAGCGGAATTCGACCCAGTGCACACAGCACTGGGCCGCGAGCGCACAATCCCCACGAGGCACAGGGGACCCGAGGACCGGGTGCCTGCGGGAGGAGCCAGAGCTCACTCCGCCGAACTTCGCCCTCCCCACCAGCCCGTCTCTCTCCATTAGACCCTGCTCAGCCTCTCTCCGCTTCCTTCCTGGCAGCAGCTGGGGGCGAGGGCCTAGGATTCTGGGAGCTCTAAGGGGTCCCCGACCTCTGTCGCCTTCTGCCCGGGCGTGTGCCCACTTTCTCACGGGGGTGGGAGCTGCCCGCGTGCTGTGGACACACGCTGATCTTCGAGCCATAGCGGGGCGTGTGTGCGCGCGGGTTCCCCTCTGCAGTCGGAACTGCGCCCCCTGCCCTTTGAGGGAGAACGTGGGGTCCTTCCATAGCCCCCAGGCAGAAGCGACCTCTGTCCTCCGGAATGTGCGGCTGCCGGACTAGGATTCCGAGCAGGGACAGCGCCTTTGCTGAGCGCGGAGGCGCGCGGGCCGGGACGACGGTCAACTTTGCGCACGAGTGTGGGGCCCGGAGGCAGCAGGCCCAGGCGGCGAGGACGAGGGGACCGAGTGGCGCGTCTGTTGACGGCTAGGCTCCCCAGTAGGGGACTCCGGGTGCCTGCTGGGGCGCAGCCCGCAGGCCGGGGCGATGGAGGCCGGGGACGGGGAGGCGGCTCCTCCACGCTCCTGTTGAGCCCTGTAAAAACCCCGGCGCGCAAGAGAGAGGCGGGCGGGCCCGCAGGCAGGCTGGGGACGGCGGGAACAAAGGCGGCCCGCGGCCGGATGCAGTCATGGAAAAACCCAGCGGGCGCCGGGGCGGGGGCGGACCGGGCGGCAATCGTCCCACCCCAGCGGGCCCCCCGGGCGGGGCTGCTCTGGGCTCCCGCCCCGGAGGGCGCCTCGAGAGCCAGAGGGAGGCCCGAGGAAGAGAGAAAACGCCAGCGGGGGGGGGGCGCTGACTCTGGGACGCCGGGAGCCAGAAGCCCCCACGCTCCGGGCCGGCACACGCGGGGCACACGCAGCGCTGCACACGGCCACCCGGCTGGAGAGTGCGGCTGCGACAGCCGGGGCGCATGTAAGGGGCATGCTCAGACCCCCGCACCCGGGCAGAAGCGTGCGTGGGGGCGAGTACGGCTGCGCACACGCTCCTGCACACACGTTAACATCCACACACGTGCACTCAGACACGCGAGTTGCCCTCAGCTCCCAGGACAAGAGGAGGACTGAAAAGTACGCTCGTTAGGGAGGGTCCCCGGGGCTTCGGATAATCCCCGGAGCTGGGAGCCCTCTCAAGCTACAGGCAGGCCCGCCCCCCGTTTTACAGGTGCTGGGAATGGGCCTCCCCAGCCGGCAGCGCCTAGGTCCCGCCCCAGGGCTTGTTTCCCGCCCCTCGCCGGCTCTTGTAAACTGGCCGCAGACTGGGAGGCCGCCTGGCGGGTTTTTCTATAGGAAAATGTTGGCGCTGGTTGGACCCGGTGACTCCTGGGGCCTTTTCCAGTTCTGGCTTTTTATGAAGCAGGAACTGGACCCAGAGGCCATAAAAGGAGTTGAGAGCTGAGAAAAAATCTTGGTGCTTGCTGGGCCCCAACCCCGGGCTCCTGGTTCAGATGTCCCATTGTCTGCTGCTGCCCGCGTGGGGAGCCAAGGGGCAAAGTCTGGCCCCGCAGGGTTCCTGGCGTGGGCCCAGAGCCTGCTTGTGGGAGCAGAGGAGGCCCAGGCTCTGCCCACGTGCGAGGCTGCTGGGATAGGCGGCAGGTGGAGGGTCCCTGGGGGTCAGAGGGCAATGAAGCAGGAACTCACAGCTCCGAAAAGGTTCAAGAAGGAGCCGCCATTATGAGGCGTGGCTGCTGGGGTTATTGCTGGAACACAGCAGGGTCACAGTTGTGGCCCCGTTCTGGTCATGACCCAGAACGTAGGGACACCAGGTGCACCAGCAATGCCACGGACTCACACGAGCTGTATCGATTTGCGGTCCCCTTGGGAACGGACCTTAGAATGAAATGACCCGACGCTGCTGCTCTCTAACCTCTTGATCTTACCCAGAATCTTGGGGCCTCACAATGCTCATCTGTAAAATGGGAACGGCAGCTCCTCTGCAGGCTGTTTCGGGAACTGAAAGTGTGTGCACGCCCCCCTTCCACCCTGCCTCCCCTTACAGCCGGGCAGGGAGGGCGCCCCCTTCTCTCAGCATTTCCCCCTTCTCTGCCCCTTCTCGAAGTCCCCTGGGCCGGTTCCGCAAGACTCCTCCCAAGTCCTGGTTTCTTGTACCCAGGTGGGGGCCAGGGGGAGGAAGGCTTGGGGAGCAGCGCCCCCTGGTGGCCAGCTGCAGGAGGACCTGGTCAGTGCCGGAAGACCAGCTCAGTCTAACCCGGTTAGTGCCCCCTGAGCCCCGCACTTTAGAGCCGGCCGGGGGCTGACCACCCAGCCGCACGCAGGGAGGCGTTCCCTCTGACTCAGTGCTCCCTCGAGCAGGCAGCCGGAACGTCGCTGCTGGTTCCCACAGCACTTCTGCCGTCTCACGGCCAGCTTCTCTGGCTTCACCAGATTTCTCTCACTTCTTGCCCTGAAGGAACCAATGAACTCCGTGTTTATAATGTGCCTTACAGTTGCCAGAGCCCCCGGCGCACATCCCGTGTCTGAGGTGCGCTGCTTCTGGGTGGGGACAGCGCTAGGCGGACAGAGGACTGTGCATGGTTCAGAGCGTGGCTCTGGCGCCCAGGACTGGTTTGGATTCTGCCTCCTCTGTCCAGCTGTGTAACCCGGGCAACGGTCAAAACACTGAGTAACCAACCAGTAGGACAAGCGTCAGCCAATCAGAACAGAACCTGCCGCAAACACCAGGTGCAGCCACACCCTCGCGTGCCGTTGGAGATTCAGGCCTGATCTCAGCTTCACTGGGCCCCGGTTTCTCCCTCTGCAGAATGGGGATGGTGACTGAGCACTTGACAGGCTTTTGAAGCCTAAATAAGTGAATGCACTCGAGGGACTGCCAAACTGATATGTGGCACATACATAGCACCCAAGACTGCCTCCTCTTTTTATTTTTAAAGTTTATGATTGGGAACCAGCAGTTAGCATAATGGCTATGTCGCTGGACTCCCACGCAGTCGCAGTCGACCGCGGTTCACGTCCCGGACCTGGTGGCTTAAAACTCACGCTGGGCGCGTGTGCATGCGTGCCCAAGATCCCAAGAGGAGAATGGAGGAGAAGGGATTGCGGCGTGACCATCCCCCGGGGAGTGACTATCCCCCGGGGAGTGATTTCTCGCTTTCTGTCTCTGTCTGGCGAGCGCACGCGCCCTATAGCAAAAAACCTCTCCAAAAAAAAAAGTTTATGATAGTGCTTGGATGTGCATGGAGGAGAGAGAAAGCACCCTTGACAGGGTCTCGATTCCCTTTCCTTGCGCCGCCCCCCAGCTCGTCAGGATCTTGGGCACTCAGATGCTTGGCATGTTTTCAAGTCAACCAGGGGATTCAAAACTGTGGTTGGCTTTGTGGCTTCCAGCCCTGTGGTTTAGTTTGCTACGCTTTGGGAGAACTAAGTCCCATTTCAGACTTGGTGACTTAGGGTGATTGCTATTTTTTTTTTTTCAGAGAGATTTTTGCTATAGTGTGTGCTCACCAGAGAGACAGAGACACAGAAAACACGAAGCCACCCTGCAGGGGGGATTGCCATGCCACAATCCCTTCTTTTCCATTCTCCTCTCAGGATTTTGGGCACACATACACATGTGCCTGGCATGAGTTTCAAGCTGCCAGATCTGGGACTTGAACTGCAGTCAACTACATGGGAGTCCGGTGATGTAACCATT
This sequence comes from Tupaia belangeri chinensis, assembly GCF_000334495.1. NCBI lineage: Eukaryota > Metazoa > Chordata > Mammalia > Scandentia > Tupaiidae > Tupaia > Tupaia belangeri. Next base: position 1,003,625 of record NW_006209227.1, on the reverse strand, counting down.
ATGTCATCTGCTGGTCCCGGGCGATTGCCACTCTTGAGGAACATGCCCCTACTGAGCCCACTGTGTGCACCCAGGCTCCTCTCCTCCCCAACTTCCCCCTCTGTTCTCTCTTCAGCAGCTTCATGTACCCATGGAACCCACAAACCCCGCTGTCGCTGAACGGCTCCTCTCTGACTCTGGCCCTTCTCTCATGCCCTAGCCATCTCCCCTCCCGTCCCTGCTGTGCCCTGAACTGCCCCTCCTGCTCCAGCCAGACACTGCCCACAGCCTGCCTCCCGCACGGGGCTCCTGCCGGTCCCTGGGCTCACCTCCTAGCCTCTAAGGCCCACAGCCATCCTAGTCCCAAGGGCAGCCGCTTCCCTCCTCTGAGCTCATGGGAGCCTTTCAATGTCTCTTGCTCTCATCCCTCATGTACCTCCTCCCCCTCACCAACCCTGGTGCCACCACCTGATTCACTTCCTACAACGTGGCTGTAGTCCCAGGCCCTCGGGAGGCTGAGACAGGTGGATCTCAAGTTCGAGGGTGGCCTGGGTAACACACTGTTTCTATTTTTAAAAGCTTTTAAAATGTTATATTTTAGAGAGATTCTTGCTTTAGGGCACGTGTGCTTACCAGAGACACAGAGAGACAAAGCAAGACCTCACCCTCAAGGGGGAATAGCCACACAATCCCTTCTCCTCCAGTCTCCTCTTGGGATTTTGGGCATGCATGTCCACGTGCCTGGTGTGAATTTCAAGCTGCTAGGTTGGGACTCGAACCTTAGTCGACCGTGTGGGAATCCAGCACTTTAACCACTACACCACCTGCTGCCCCCAAGACCCTGTTTCTAAAAAAAAAAAAAAAAGATTGGTTTCACTGCTCCGATGGCAGATGCCCTCAGCGCGTCCTCACGGCCCACTCAGTCCAGCCCACTCTTCTGAAGTCCTCACGCTAACGTTTATCTAGCGCTCCCCACGCTGATGGCCAGGCCTGCTGCGGAGCGCACATTAAGTTGGTCTGTGGCATCGTCTTCCCAGCAGCACCAGCTGGTACGTGTCTTAGCCGCGATGGGGCAGAAGTGGGAGGCTCACGGAGTAACTTACCCAAGGTCACTCCGCCAGTGGGAGGCAAATTCAGATCATGCGGCCTAACTCCCAATGCCGTTTAACCCCCGCGGGGGGCCTCCGTGGAGCCTCCGCCCAGCAGAGCCTTCTGCCTTCCTTGGACTCTCCACTCATACTGCAGGGCCTCGCGGCAGGCTGTGTCAGACCACCAGCCGTCCACCTCTCGTCTGCCTCCTCCTTTCCAGCCTGGGCTTGGCCTGGGACGGTCCTCTGCCCCCCCCCCCCAGTCAAAATCTTCTCCACCCAGCTGGGCTCCAGGGCTGCTCTTTAAACCCCAGGAGCAATGCCTGGGAGATGACTACTTTTTTTGTTTTGTTAACCGTATTTATTTTAATTTGACCAGAGAGGGAGAGTGACAGAAAGAGAAAGGGAGAAAGCAAGCCGCCAAATCCAGGACTCAAACCACGGTCAATGATGTGAGAGTGGAGGGACATAATAACCACTGTGCCATCTGCTTGCCCCTTAATTTTGTAATTTCTTTATGTGTATGCAACACTGCTTTACTGAACTACATTTAGACATATCTTCTTTGAAATGCAAACATAAATAGAGAGAAGAGCATGTATTTTTATCTAAAATTGTATTAAAAATTGTACCTGCAGCTACCACATTAACATTTAAAAAAAATAGTTTATGTGTGTATTCTGACTTTATGTCTTATACCTAGCATACTTACTTATTTAGCAATGCCAATACATTTACAAAATACCTAAAATTAATCATATTAAATATTTGCATACTCATTGAATGATTTAATTATGACTTTCTTAGTCATAATGATTCACAATAACTTTAAATTTTTGCCAAAAGATCTATGAGTTGATTTGTTCTTTTTTTTTTTAGAGAGAGAGATTTTTGCTCTAGGGCACATGCACTCACCAAAGAGACAGAAACTGAGAAATCATCCCCTCCCTGGAAGGATGGTCATGCTGCAATCCCCTCCCCTCCATTCTCTTCTCAGGATTTTGGGTGTGCATACAGAGGCGGCACTCGGCATAAGTTTTAAGTCACTGGGTCAAGACTTGAAGAAAGGTCGGCTGCATGGGAGTCCAGTGATGTAACCATTACACCATCTGCTGGCCCGTGTTTTCTTCTTAATGGTTGAGGGAGAAAATGGTAACTTAACACTGGAAAATGCTTCTTCTGTTCTGTTATTTTGAGATTTTAATAATTGCTTCAAAGTTTATCAATGGACAATCTTAAACTAAGAGTTTGTCATAGACTTACCCCATCATTCTCTAACCCCAATAAAATAAATGTGCTGCGTCAGGTAAACTGCCAAATGCTCTACGTATAAACGTGGACAAGTCAGAATAGCTCCTGCCCTTCTGGGTCATCCAATTTAGTGGGGAAAATGGACATTAAACTAATCATTTCACAGATATATACAGTATAATAAATTATTATAAGAGCTCAGAGACGACATATATGATAATATGAAAGACTTAACAACAAATTCAAGTTTTAGTGGTATCGGGGGAGAGAAAGATCATGGACAACTACTCTAGTCTGAGAGCTGAAAAACCAGGACGAGAGGACTGGGAGAAAGGAATGAAATGTGATGGTTAACTTATGCATAAATTTACCTGGATGGGTCAGGCCCATAGCCTAGTTGTTAAAAGAATCTAGATTTCACATAGCCTACCACAGTTGGAATCCTGGCCCTGGTGGCTTGAAAAATATGCCAGGCATATGTGCATGCACATCCAAAATCCCAACAGGGTGGAGAAATAGAGGAGAGGGATTGCCGCACGACTATACCCCATTGAGAGGTGCTTTCTTCCTGTCCTCTCTCTGTCTCTTTCTGGCAAGTGCACATGTTCTCTGGCAACTAAAAAAAGAAAGAAAAAAATCATAACTACTCAGTTGGGTAATATATGCCCAGATATTTAGTAAACTTTCTGCGTGTTTCTCTGAGGGTGTTTTTGGATGAGTTTGACATTTAAATTAATAGAGTGATGTAAACAGCCTTTTAATGTGAGTGGGCCTCATTCAATCCGCTTAAGGTCTGAAGAGAACAAAAGGCTGAACTAAGTAAGAAAAATTTTCTCCTGCTTGACTGCCTTGTCTGACTGCTGGAATATCATTTTTTTTTCCTTCCTTTAGACTCAAGCTTGAACAGTTTCTCTTTTTGAGTCTGCAGCATGCTGCCTTCAGCCTGCAACTACACCATCAGCCCTCCTTGGTCTCCAGCTTGCCAAGTGGAGCTCTTGGGACTTATCAGCCTCCATAATCACATGATCTAATTACACACACACAATCAGATATATATACACACAGAGACATATACATATATGCGTATATATATATATATATATAAACATAATATGTGTACACACATATACATACATGCACATAAACAAATATTCTACTGGTTCTCTTTCACTAGAGAATCCTGACCAAAACAAACAAACAAAGGACACAAAGCAAACAAAAACAAAAATAGGGCACAAAGATCCAGGGGTAGGAAACAGTTTAGAGGCTTCATAGGATAAAATGAAAGCCAGCATGTCTCCACTACAATGCTAGAGGAAGATGATTAAAGGGAGCAAATCAAGATGAGGCTACAGGGTGGGCAAGGGCCACATCTTGGATATAGAAGGATAACAGGATTTCAAATTTAGCTTCAGAGGGAATAGAAGCTACCAAATAGTTCTAAAAGAAGAGGAAGAGTACGATCCAATTCGTGGTTTTTTTTTTTGTTGTTATATATATATATAAAACGTAGGCTTGGATGGATGTGTATATGGAGGTGCAGGAGTAGGTGGAGGGGTTATTCAGAGAGGAGGCAGGACAGAAACTACTGCAATCACAGAGGAAAAACGATGAGGTGGCATGGACCAGGGAGGTGGTAGCGGTATATCTGTTTGCCCAGCTTATCCACTGTAAGGGTGATAGACTGGTTTTAAGAGTATAAGGGAAAGGGTAAGGTCAACCATGATTTCTTGGCAGATGATATGATCAAACATGTAGACATGGGGAATTTTTAATGAGGCAATAAATGGTGAGAAGAACGATTTAGGCAAAGATCAAAAGTCTGACTTCTGATATTTTAATGCTGAAGTGTTTGGGAGCTCTAAGTGGAATGCGAAAAAGTCAGTCAAACCTACTGTTCTGGAGCTCAGAACAAGGACCTGATATGGAGTCTAATTTGAAAGTCAGTGGTATTTAAACTGCCTAATGTGTGAGGGCACACAGTGAGGAAGAAAAGAGGAATGAGAATAGAAACTGAGATGCTTTACTAGCTGGTGCTTAAGGAGGAAAGGGAGAACTAGCACATGGTATTTTCCATCAAATAGGTTTCTCTACTAAAAAGTGTTATTGTTTTCTTTTACTATAAAGTACTATAGGAATAGTTCAAATTCTTTTGGAATAAAGAAGGTTATTTACAGAAAACTTAAATATGGCCAATACTGCTCTCATCTATTATTTGTGAGAACAAAAATTTATATAGACATTATAAATTATTCACAGAGAATCCTGAACTTTCATTATATATACATAACAAGCAAGGAAAATATCAGATAACATATGAATGTTCTTAAATTTTAGATGAATGAAACTAACTCCAATGGCAGAAAAACCACAAAGTAACTTTGCTTTATCTGCAAATATTAATTTATTCAACACATAATAGTCATGTTATAAACTAGAATTAAACTTAGATTCATATGAACCAAAATTGTTTCAGGATTATCTAATTATTTCATGAGGTCCACCATGCCACCTGCCAGCTCCTAAAATTTTTCTTATTTACATTAATTGTCATAAAACTTTATGGTATACAGTATGCTTTTTCAAAGTATATATGCAGTGTGTACTAATCAAATCAGATATATTACAATATATACATCATTTTTTAAATTATTTTAAATTGTAAGGTACTGCTTTTTTTATCCAGTATCCATTTGCCTAGTTTTCTGATATGGTTAAAGGCACTGGACTCCCACATGGCCAATCATAGTTCAACTCCCAGAATGGCGGCTTGTTTGCTCACTTTCTCTCTCTCTCTCTCTCTCTCTCTCTCTCTCTCTCTTTCTGTTCCTCTCTGGCCAAATTAAAATAAATAAGTAAATAAAGTTAAATAAAATAATTATTTAAAGAAAAAAAGAAAGAAAAAATTTAATGCAAAGATCCTTCTAATACCTCCTCCCTGCACAACTTTTCTCCAGCAACTGATAAATGATAGTGGAGGGGGATCTTTTTCTCTTTTTTTGATATATTCAGTCACTATTCATCACTTCACTTGTAAAGTGATTGTACCCAACAGGAACACACTTCACACCAGTCCAGTCCAGGATACCATGCAATTTACCATCAACAGACAATAATCCATCTTTGAGACCCACAAATATCACACCTCTCCATTTTTCTCCTTAATTTCTCTCATCATACTCCCCCTTCTCCCACCCTCTTCCCACTAAGTCTTCAGTATTCCTAGCCAATTTCCATGCTTCTATTTTCTCTAGTCTCTCAGTTTCCACCATAGAGTGTGGACAGTTGGTATATGTTAAGTGGAGATATACAGTGTCTCTCTCTCTCACAGCCTGACTTGCTTCGCTCAGCAGTAAATCTTCCATATTCGTCCATTTTCTATCCAATGCCAGGATCTTTTTTTTTATGGCTAATATTCCACAAAGTATATGCACCACACTTTTTCAACCATTCGTCTGTTAACTTTTGAGTCGGTTCCTTGTCTTAGCAATTGTGAATAATGCCACAATAAACATAGATGTGCAAGCACTTCCCTGACTGAGTGTTCTCCTATCCTTTTGGTAGGTACTCAGGAGTGAAATTGCTGAAATTTCCCTCAAAAAAAATAAAAATAAGTAATGACTATAACTCGGACTCAGATATCAGGATTTCAAAATCCCTGAAAACCGAGCATATGTGGTCAAGATTCTTATCACACCACAGGGAACTCTGAGCCAGATTCAGACTTAATATAAGAGGTGCTGTCTGACAAACAATATTCTCTCCATTTTCATCCTCCAATCTCCAAAACCAATTAATGGAGCCATCCATGGATTTAAGTGCTATCCTGACAGAACCTTAATATCTGCAAGAACCTTCAACTGACAGAAAAAAAATTTTGCCATAAGAAGATCTGAAATTGCCATGGTTAAAATTCTTTCAAGTATAAAAATCTATCTTTATAGAACATAAAAAACTCAAGAAATAAGAACACAACAGTAGCAATGAATTTTCAAAGAGAATAGACTTCATTCATCAAGGGAATATTGTGGAAGCAACAGTTCTTTGCTGAGATTTTCTGAGATCTGTGACTGAAATTGCTTGAGATTTATGTAACTCCATCTATGTCTTCCCTGAGTAAGCTGGGATGATACACCAGAGAAAGGTATATATAATGTCTAAGTGTTCAAAACATTGGAGGAAGTAACAATTACAAGGACTACAAAATTAGATGGCTATTTTTCTAGGGCACCTATCCTTTTAAGAAAAAAAATGGTGGGGCTGGCAGGTGACATGGTGGTTGGGCCACTAGACTCCCACAAGGTCAACCATGGTTTGAGTCCTAGACCTGGCAGCTTACTTTCTCATTCTCCCTTACTCACTCTCTGTCTCTCTCTCTCTCTCTCTCTGTCTCTCTCTCTCTCTCTCTCTCTCTCTCTGGTTAAACTGAAGAAAAACAATACATAAATGAAATTAAATACATAATTCTAAAAAAAAAAAGAAAGACAATGGACAGCTATCATTAATGTATTACTGTGGTAAGTAGAATGATGCTCCCTCTTCCCAATGTCCACATTTTAGTCCCCAGACATTTGTGAATATGTAAGGATTCATGACAAAGAGTAATTAGAATTGTAAATATAATTATGGTTGCTAATCAACTGACACTAAAATACAGAGAATGTCCTGGATTTTTAGGGTGGGCCTAAGGTACTCATAGGGGTCTTGGAAGGTAGAATACAGAAATAAGGAAGTCAGAGGGAGATGTGATTACAAAAGGCACAGAGAAGAGCAGTGTTGCAGGGAAAAAAGAGTCATGAGCCAAGATATACAGGGAAGTCTGTAAAAGCTGGGAAAGAAAGGAAATGGATTCTCCCCCACCAAAGCCTCCAGAAAGAAACACAGCTCTGTTGATCCCTTGACTTCAGTCAGTGATATCCACATCAGGTTTCTGACCTATATATCTGTAATAGAATTTGCAATGCTTTAAACCATTAAGTTTGTGGAAGTTTGTTACAATGGCAATAGAAAATTAATATAATCAACTCAAGGTGAAGTGTGACAGCCAAAGAGCCTCTTTGTCAATAAATGAAATGAATCTCATCTTCTATGCACAGAGAAAAAAACATCCTGAGGATCAGATACAGAACTTAATTATGAGAACAGAAAGTCTGGATATGATTGAATTCACCTGGCAAGTCTACCACACTTAAGTAAGGGTCCAAACTGGAAAGACGTGCAGAACAGATTTAGGAAAAGAACACCTGCTTAGATGCACATAGCAATCTTGATCATCAGGACTTCATGGACTCTGTGCTTTCAGAATAGTCTTCCCTATAAGAGACTAGTGTCTTCCAATTCCCTTTTGCTTGAAGACAACTCAGATGACTTTTCCTCCCCCCAAGACCCTGTTTCTAAAAAAAAAAAAAAAAGATTGGTTTCACTGCTCCGATGGCAGATGCCCTCAGCGCGTCCTCACGGCCCACTCAGTCCAGCCCACTCTTCTGAAGTCCTCACGCTAACGTTTATCTAGCGCTCCCCACGCTGATGGCCAGGCCTGCTGCGGAGCGCACATTAAGTTGGTCTGTGGCATCGTCTTCCCAGCAGCACCAGCTGGTACGTGTCTTAGCCGCGATGGGGCAGAAGTGGGAGGCTCACGGAGTAACTTACCCAAGGTCACTCCGCCAGTGGGAGGCAAATTCAGATCATGCGGCCTAACTCCCAATGCCGTTTAACCCCCGCGGGGGGCCTCCGTGGAGCCTCCGCCCAGCAGAGCCTTCTGCCTTCCTTGGACTCTCCACTCATACTGCAGGGCCTCGCGGCAGGCTGTGTCAC
>NW_006209227.1:991578-995362 GCF_000334495.1 Tupaia belangeri chinensis | reverse complement strand
TGAGAGGAGAATGGAGAAGGGATTGTGGGATGGCCATCCCCTCTGGGGGGTGATTTCTCGCTTTCTGTCTCTCTGTCTCTCTCTGTCTGTCTGGCGAGCGCATGCGCCCTATAGCAAAAATCTCTCCAAAAGAAAAAAAAATAATGTGGATGCATGCAAATGGTGCAAGAGTTAGAATTTCCAAAAGTTGAAGACTAAGCATATTTTCTTTTATACCTGGAAGATTTCTGGGCAAACTCTATACTTTTTTTTTTTTTTTTTTTTTTTTTTTTTTTTTAGCTAGAGGGCACGAGAGAGAGAGACAGAGGGAGAGGAGAACACACCCCATGGAGACTGATTATTCTTTTCTATCTCTCCTTCCTTTTGGGATTTTGAGTCCACACACACATGCCTGGGATGTTTTGAATGTTTGTCAAACCCACTGGGTCCAAGACTGGAACCATGTGGTCAGCTGGATCAGCCAGGTGGGATCAAGCTGCCTCAACCACCAGGCCATGCAGCCAGCCCTGGAAATGCTTTTTCTTTAAGGTTTTTGTCATAGGGTGTGTATACTCACCGGAGAGAGAGAGAGAGAGAGAGAGAGAGAAGAAAGTGAGAAATCCCCCCCGGGGGGGTGATCATGCCACCACCACCGTCTCTCCTCTTCCATTCTTTCAGGATTTTGGGCATATGTGCACACGCGCCTGGTGTGATTTTCAAGGTGCCAGGTCTGGGACTTAAACTGCAGTCGTCCACATGGGAGTCCAGCACCTTAATCATGTGCCATCTGCTGGCCCCAGAAGTGCGACTTGCACTCTACCTCGCACCAGAGTTTCCTGGGAAGCTCGCTAGACTGCAGTCTACCTCCACAGGCCTGGGCGGGGCCTGGGAACACGCTTCTCCTAGCTCCGGTGCTGCTGCCGCTGGTCCGGGGAGCGAGTTTGGGAAGCAAGGCTACAAGCTCATCGCAGAAACAAGCGCCAACCGACGAGGACGAGCCTGTGTTTCTGGAGCACCTTCTCAGTGCGGGGCGCATTGTGGGGGGCTCAACAGGGCTCAGGGTTGGACCCAGCCCTAGACAGCAGACAGGCCACGGCCCAACGGCGAGGAAAGTCAACTGTCAGGCCACAGGACACTTCCAGAGATGCTTCCAGAAACGTTCATGCCTACACTAGAGTTGGTGCAGGTCATGAGTTCATTCACGTTGGGCAGCAGTGATGGCGCAGACAGGTGGGGAGCCCAGGGCCCCGCTTCCTCAGGGAATGTGGATTCCTCTTCAAGGCCCTGCACCGGCTGGCCCTGCCCCAGCCTCATCCCCAGCACTCAGCTTCATTCAGACTTAGCACTCCGGCCTTCCCACTGAGCCTTCGACCTGTCGGGCTAGTGCTCACGCTTCAGCCTGTCGAGAGCCTGGTCTCGTCTCCGGACCTGGCCTCCTCAGACAGACCTTCCTTGGCCTGGAGGAAGTTTGAGCACCGGCAACTGCCCAGCGGCAGTCAGATGTTCTGTCGGGCCATTCTGGTTTGTTCTGGAGAATGTCAAAGGTCCATGTCACTGCGTTATATTTTTGCCCATCCCTCTGCTGGGCTGAGGTGTCTGCCTGCCTTCGGTTTGCTTCATCCTTAGCACCTAGAACGGCATCTGGTACACAGTAGGCCTTCAGCGAGGATCCATCAAATGAATGAAGGAATGGCTGTTACAATGCCCTTGGAGAGGTTGGAGGTGCCCTGGGGTCCTAGGGCGGTGGAGGAAGCCTGGAGCAATCACATCTCTGAGAGGAGGACCAACGTGTGTGGGGGGGTTTGCCAGGGGTACTCCTGGGGCTGGCATCCATTTGAGGCACTGGGTGGCGGCAGGAGAGGGCAGAGGGGGAGTCGGGCTGCAAAGCATCTCAAGGGAGGCTCTGCTGACCTTGTGTGGACCTTGGAGCAAGGCTGGTCTTTGAAAATTTTATATTTCACTAATTGTGTTTAAATTTGCTATAGGGTACATGCACTCACTGAAGGGATGGAGAGAGTGCAAGTGAGAAAGCGTCCCCTCATGGCGATGGTCATGCCACAATCCTGTCTCCTCCATTTCTTCATTTGGGATTTTGGGCATGCACGCACATATGCCTGGTGTGTTTAAGCCACTGGGTCTGGGAGTCAAACCATGCAGGTGGCCGTGTGGGATCTAGCCACCTTACTGATGATGCCACCAGCTGTCCCACTTAGTCTTTTCATTCTTTTGTAAAAGATTTAATTTTATCTATTATTATTATTTTAATTTGCTAAAGGGCATGTGTGCTCATCAGAGAGAGACAGAGGGAAAGTGAAAAAGCAAGCTGTTACGTCTGGGACTCAAACCACGGTCAGCCATGTGGGAGTCCAGCACCTTACCCACACTGCCCTCTGCCGGCCTCCCAGCTAGTCTTTTACTGTTGTCCCAAGTTGGGGCAAGGGGACTGGATCTCTGTTCATCACTGGGTGCAAATAAGAAGGGGAGCTGTGAGCTCGGGTTGGCATGGTCTTCAGCAGGGTCTGCTCCACAGGAGAACTGACAGCCAGGGCTGCCTGGGGCCAGCAGCACTGAGCAGGAAGTCCTTCAGGCCTGCAGGGGCACCTACTGGGGGGATGAACCTGGACAGGCAGGAGATTCAGATATGCTGGGAGAAGGCCAAGCAGGGAGTCCAGCAGGGTCCTGGCCATGCCCTCGCTCCTCCATGATGGATGCCATCTGCCTCAGTTTACCCATGCACTTGCCACTTTCTAGGGGGCTGTCTAGGGGAGACTGAGGAGCCTGGATGGGAGGTGGGCCCAGGAGCATCCATGTCCTCGTGGGTGAAACGGAAAACTTGGTGCCTGCTTCACCCAGAGGGGAGGTGAGGGCATGGGCAGGTGGCTTTTCCCAGCTGTGGAGCCTGTCGTGGAGACGCACTGCCACCGAAAGCCAACCTGGAGGCCTCTCTCAGAGGTGCATGATGCCTCCCCACGCAGAGCCCTGGACACTGGAGCGCATAGGAACGGGCAGACCCGCAGTGCCGGCTCCGGGCAGACAGCAGGTCTGAGTATCTGTCGGAGGGTGAGGCTGGTGGAGGGGGCGGCTCCGCAGAGACAGATGGTGTTACCTGTGGTGGCAGGGTGCCTGGGAGGGAGAGCTAGCGATGCCGCAGGTGGGCCTAGGCCAGCTCCGTGCTCAGACTGGAGCACTGCCTCGACGTTGCTCATCTGACAGCTTCTGCCTCTGCCGTCTCGTTCCACACCTTCTTCCACTCAAGTTCAAAACGTCCTCTCCTCTGTGACTGACACCACCTGCCCCAGTTCACCCAGATATCTGCCACCTCTGCGCTCTTGTAGGCCGCCCTCGGGGCGTGGTTGGGCTTCATTCTCTCACTGTCCCGCAGTCACCCTTTATTTGTGCTTGCGGCCCTAAAGCGACGAGGCCACCTGCTGCCAGACGCACCTGTTGGCGTGTCCCGGTGCTCGCCACCGGCGGACACAGGGTTCTGCGAGCTGGGGGCGTCCCGCAGCTCTGGGAGGGCAGCCGGGAAGTCGGTCCCCCAGGAAGCCTCGTGGGCGCCTGCTGCGTACCCAGAGCCGGCGGCGTGGGCCGTCGCTCCCGACGCAGCCTCCTCCTTCGGGAGCTCCCCCAGGACAGCGTTTATAACTAGGACAAGGCCCGCGGCCCAGGGGCCTCCCAAGCAGGAGTGGGGAGAAACGAGGGCGCAGGGAGCGAAGGCGGGGAGTCCCGGTGTGGGGCGCAGCCCGCCCCGCCCGCGGCCGCGCCCCCGAGGGCTGAAAGGGCCCCTGTGTGCCGCCCCCCCCCG
>NW_006209227.1:978051-991465 GCF_000334495.1 Tupaia belangeri chinensis | reverse complement strand
GGGGCCGGGGCCGTGGGTGCCCGCCCGACCTCGGCTGGCCCGCGCGCCCTGTTCCGCCCCGGAGCTGCTCTGCCCGGGAGGAAGCGGCGCCGCCTGGCCCGCTGCAGCGTAGACGCCCGGCCTTGCCCTCGGGCTGGCCGGGCCGCTGGGGCCGGAGAAAGCCCCATTGTTGCCCGAGCGCGCCCGGCAGCCAGCCGGGATTTCTGTCGCAGAGAGAGGCCTTTGTTCGCTCTCACCCTGCCTGACTGTCCCGCTTTCTGTTCCAGCCTCATTTGCTCGCCAGGCCCAACCGGTTCCTGCGCTGGTGACAAGGAGCAGGTGGCGACACCGAGCTTTCAGTCCCCTCCCCTCTAGCTACCCAAGAAATCTCTGTGCTTGGCCACCTGCCATGAGGACGGTGTCACGGCCCAGCCCGCTGCGCCCGCCTTGGCTCCCTCCGGCCCTGTCCTGGGTGAGGGGCGCGGGGACCGTAGAGGCCACACGGACCACGGAGCTCCTGGCTTGGGCCATGGTCCCAGGATGTCCGTCTCTCTGTCCTGCTCCGTTCACTCCAGCAGAACGGGAAGCATTGAAGCTGGGAGATGAGGCCCAGAACCTCCTGCAGTCTGCCACGGGCCTTGCGTGCCTCTGCCTCCACTTACCCGTCTAAGGCTGGGAATGATCCTAACCTTCTTCCTTTATTTTAAGAATTATTTTTTATGGGACCAGCAGCTAGTGTAATGGCTATATCGCTGAACTCCCATGTAGTCGACAGCGGTTTGAGTCCCGGATCCGGTGGCTTAAACTCACGCCAGGCGCGTGTGCGTGCGTGCCCAAGATCCCGAGAGGAGAATGGAGGAGAAGGGATTGTGGCGTGACCATCCCCCCGGGGGTTGATTTCTCACTTTCTGTCTCTCTGTCTCTCTGGTGAGCACAGGCGCCCTGTAGCAAAAACCTCTCAAAAAAAAAATCTACAAACAGTCAATGTGGATGAGAACTAACTGCTGATTTTCAAATAAAGTTAAATAAAAATAATAATATTTTTAAATTTAACTTTATTTATTTGTTTATTTATTTTAATTTGACCAGAGAGAGACAGAATGAGAGAGAGATAGAGAAAGAGAGAAAGTGAGAAAGCAAGCTGCCAGGTCTGGGACTTGAAGTGCAGTCGGCCATGTGGGAGTCCAGTGCCCTTAACCACCACACCACCTGCTGGCCTCACCTCCTCCCTTGTTTTAAAGATATTTTTGCTGTAGGGCAGTGCACTTGCTGGAGAGACAGAGAGACAGTGAGAATTCACACCCTAGAGGTGGTTACACCATAGACCCTTCTTCGTTCTCTCGATTTCGGGCACCACAGGTGCCCAGCGTGAGTTTCAGGCTGCTGGGTCTGGGGCTGGAACCACATTTGGCCTTGTGAGAGTCCAGTACCTTAACCACCATACCAGCTGCTGGCCTCATTTTTTAATTTTTTTGAAGAAGTTTTTGCTGTAGGGCGTGTGCACTCTCTAGAGAGGCAGAGAGACAGAAAGCGAGAAATCACCCTCTAGGGGGGATGGCCACTCTGCAATCCCTTCTCCTCCATTCTCCTCTCAGGATCTCCTCTTGGGCACACATGCACACGTGCCAGGCGTGAGTTTAAGCCATCGGGTCTGGGATTCAAACTGTGGTCGACTACATGAGAGTACGACAGTCATTATGCTATCTACTGGTCCCCCCATTTTTTTAAGAGAGATTTTTATTATAGGGTGCTTGTACTTGCGCTTGCCAGAGAGACAGAAAGCGAGAAATCACCTCCCTGGGATATAACTACCATCAATTCCTTCTCCATTCTCTTAGGATTTTGGGCACAACACACAAACACACACACACACACACAAACACCCAGTGTGAGTTTTAAGGTGCCGGGTCCTGGACTTGAACCACCATTGACTACATGGGAGTCCAGCGACATAACCATTATGCCATGTGCTGGTTCTAACATCCGCTTTTAAAAATTCATTTACTTGGGGACCAGCAGTTGGCGTAATGGCTATGTCGCTAGACTCCCATGTAGTCAACATGGTTCGAGTCCTGGATCTGGTGGCTTAAACTCACGCTGGGTGTGTGTGCATGCATGTCCAAGATTCCAAGAGGAAAATGGAAGAGAAGGGAGTTCAGTGTGGCCATCCCCCCTTGGGGGTGATTTCTTGCTTTCTGTCTCTCTCTGTCTTTCTGGTGTGCACATGCACCCTATAGCAAAACTCCCCACCCCTGAAAAAATACATTTACTTGTTTATCTACCTATTTATTTTTTAGAGAGATTTTTGCTGTAAGGTGCAGGCACTCACTGGAGAAACAGACAGAAGGCAATAAATCATTCCGTGGGGGGTAATGGCCACACTGCAATCCCTTCTCCTCCATGGGATCGTGGGCATGCACATACGTGTGCCTGGTGTGAGTTTCAAGCCTCTGGATTCAGGATTCGAACTGCGGTTGGCCATGTGGGAGCCCAGTGACGTCACCATTACGCCATCTGCTGGTCCCTCTTTGTTGTAGGTCTAGGACTCAAACTGCAGTTGGCTCGTGGGGGAATCCAGTGCCTTACCGCCACACCTTCTCTTGAGGGAGGGCCTTGTCTAAAGCCCAGCATGGTGGACGGGAGGTGTTTCTCTCTTCCTTTCCTGTCTTTTATTCATGATAGAGCACAGGCCTTGAGAGAGAGAGCGTGCAGCACCCTCCGCACTGCCTGGACGTGGCCAGGCGCTTCTGTGCGTGCCCAAAATCCTGAGAGGAGGATGGAGGGGAAGGCATGGCCATCCCTCCTGTCGAGTGATTTTTCAAAAATTTTATTTAACTTTGTTTATTATTATTTTCCAGTTTCAATCAGAGAGAGAGAGAGCAAGAGAAAGAGAGGGAACGTGAGAAGGAAGCCACCTGTCTGGGACTTGAACCGTGGTTGGCCATGTGGGAATCCAGCGACTTTAACTACCATGCCACCTGCCGGCCCCTATTTCATTTTCCTTCTTCTTCATCTCTGGTGAACGCGCACGATGCCCTATAGCAAAAAAAAAAAAAAAAAAAAAGAAAGAAAAAAAGAAAAAAAGAAAGAAAAAAGAAGGAAAGAAAGAAATTCAGAGGTAAAGGAATATTTTGAACCCACAGAATTGGAAGAACTGAAAGATCTGGAGGCTGCTGCCCTTTCCGAAGCATGCGGTGAAAGGACAGTTCTGGCTGTGTGCAGGATAGTCACGGACAAGCTCACGTGGAGTGGGTGGCCATCCCAGGGCCCAGGGCCCATGAGCAGGCTCTCGTAGCGTAGATAAACAAGTGCATGCTCCCTTGTGTTTGTGCAAAGGCTACTTTTTCTTTCTTTTTAAAAGATTTTTTTGCACTAGGGAGCATGCACTTGTCAAAGACAGAAAGAGACAGAGAAAGAGGGAAAATAAGAAATCACCTCCAGGGGGCGTTGGCCATGCCACAGTCCCTTCTCCCATTTTTGCTATGGTGCACTCCTCCATTCTCCTCTCAGGATTTTGGGCACGCATGCACATATACCTGGAGATCTCCAGGCCGCAGGGTCTAGGACTCGAACTGGGGAGTCGGCCATGTAGGACCCAGCACTTTAACCTGCAGGCCATCTGCTGGCCCTGCAAAGACTACTTTTATCTGCTGGGGAACCTTCACATGCAGGAGGGATGGAGTTGGGGCAGTGCCAACCGTGTGGGGACTTAAGGGAGCCATCAGGAGCAGGCTGCCTCGGCCCCTTCTCCCACTCTAGGAGGAGCATGGCTCTGGGTGGGGCAGGGCGCCTGCTCAGAGAGGTAGCTGAGCATAGAGAAAAGGCCTCCCCTCTGACCTGTGACCCAGGCTGGGCCAGCTGAGGTCCTTCCTAGCATGGCCAGCCTGGGCAGGAGATGGAGCCCTTTCCTAGCTGGTCTGGGCAGTGTAAGCCTGCGGGCCTGGAGCCTCCAGGAACCATGCTCCTGTCAGGAGCAGGAGCCTGGAGTAGCTCAGCTGCCAGAGGGAGCGGATGGAGACACCAGAGTCCCCAGAGGTCCCCTTCCCGACTCAGCCACTCAAGGCCATTAGTGCCCAGGCTACTCCCCGCTGAGTTTCTGTCATTCCCAATTAAGAGACCCCTAGCCAATACAGCACAGAACACTCCAGGGGAGGAAGAAGACAGACATGTGTCACGTGTCTGCTGTTAAATGCTGCTTTGCTTATTCATGACGGAGCATGTACGTGCACATGTGTGTGAGAGGAGCTTCCTCCTCGGGGTCTGGCCCGCTGTGATCTCCTCCAGCGTCTAGCCTGTCAGATCTTGGGCACCTGCACATGTACCCAGCATGTTTCAGGCACAAATGACAGAACTTAGCAGCGATGTCACAGCTCGGGTTCGGGTTCCGGAATGCAGGCTCTGAGCCAGGGGCTGGCCACAGGATGTTTGTTTGGGATCCCGCCCTGTGAGAAGGGGGAAACTGGAGTTGGGATGGGCAGAGGGAGACGTCCAGCCTGCAGTGCAGGTCCGAGGACAGCTCCAGCCAGTCCCGTGTGAGCGCTGCGGCTGGGGCTGCCCGGGGATGGGCCAGGATGGTCAGCTGGGAGTCTCCTGCCTAGAGCAGGCAGAGCAGGCACGTGACTGGGTGATGCTGAAGGCTGCCTGCTAACATTCCTCCCTGCAACTGGGGGACCAAGTCTTTCACTGAAGAAGATCAGAGCAACCCAACACAGTGTTTTTATTTTGTTTGTTTGTTTGTTTGTTTTTGAGAGGTTTTTGCTATCAGGCGCTTGTGCTCGCCAGAAAGACAGAGACAGAGAGACAGAAAGCGAGAAATCACTCCCCAGGGGGGATGGCCATGCTGCAATCCCTTCTCTTCCTTTCTCCTCTCCGGATCTTGGGCACATACACACACGTGCCCAGCATGAGTTTAAGCCACCAGGTCCGGGACTTGAACCACGGTCAACTACATGGGAGTCCAGCGACATAGTCATTACACTAACTGCTGGTCCCTTGTTTCTTTTTCTTTCTTTTTTTTTTTAGAGATTTTTGCTATAGGGTGTATGTGCTTGCCAGAGAGACGGAGACAGAGAGACAGAAGTGAGCCAGAATTGAGAAGTCACGCCCCAGGGTGCATGGCCATGCCACAATCCCTTCTCCATTCTCCTCTTGGGATTTTGGGCATGCACACACACATACCTGGCGTGTTTTAAGCTGCCGGGTCTGGCACTTGAACCGCGGTTGACTACATGGGAGTCCAGTGACACAACATTGCGCCATCTGCTAGTCACCTAGATTTTTTCTTTTTTAATTCTATTATTTATTTTCAGTTTGCAGTATAGCACATGTGCTCACCAGAGAGAGACAAAGTGAGAAATCACCCCTTGGGGCTTGACCACAAGCAATCCCTTCTCTCCCATTCTCTTGGGATTTGGGGCATGCACACACACACGTGCCCAGTATATTTTTCAAGCCACCTGGTCCAGAGCTCAAACTACACAGTTGGCCATGTAGAATCCAGCCACCTTAACCTCCATGCCACCTGCCGGGTTGAGAGTGTCCCTTTAACATCTGCCAAACTCTGTGCCTGACCTGCTCAGTCAGCAAGAGGGGATGATCCAGCCCATTACAGGACATAGGCTTGGAGATGCAGGGGACCAGAATATGCCACCCAAATATGCCACTCTAGCATCAGGATTCTTTTGAACTAAAATCAATTGAGAAACAACAGGGCCAGTCAGTGGCATGGTGGTTAAGGTGGCTGGATCCCACATGGCCAAGTGTGTGGTTGGGTCTGGACCCAGTGGCTTGAAAATCATGCCTTGAGCATATGTGTCCATGCTCAAAATCCTGAGAGGGTAAATGGAGGAAAAGGGATTGCAGTCTGGCCATCGCCCTTGGGGGTGCTTGCCTCCAGGAACCATGCTCCTGTCGGGAGCAGGAACCTGGAGTAGCTCAGCTGCCAGAGGGAGCGGATGGAGACACCAGAGTCCCCAGAGGTCCCCTTCCCGACTCAGCCACTCAAGGCCATTAGTGCCCAGGCTACTCCCCGCTGAGTTTCTGTCATTCCCAATTAAGAGACCCCTAGCCAATACAGCACAGAACACTCCAGGGGAGGAAGAAGACAGACATGTGTCACGTGTCTGCTGTTAAATGCTGCTTTGCTTATTCATGACGGAGCATGTACGTGCACATGTGTGTGAGAGGAGCTTCCTCCTCGGGGTCTGGCCCGCTGTGATCTCCTCCAGCGTCTAGCCTGTCAGATCTTGGGCACCTGCACATGTACCCAGCATGTTTCAGGCACAAATGGCAGAACTTAGCAGCGATGTCACAGCTCGGGTTCGGGTTCCGGAATGCAGGCTCTGAGCCAGGGGCTGGCCACAGGATGTTTGTTTGGGATCCCGCCCTGTGAGAAGGGGGAAACTGGAGTTGGGATGGGCAGAGGGAGACGTCCAGCCTGCAGTGCAGGTCCGAGGACAGCTCCAGCCAGTCCCGTGTGAGCGCTGCGGCTGGGGCTGCCCGGGGATGGGCCAGGATGGTCAGCTGGGAGTCTCCTGCCTAGAGCAGGCAGAGCAGGCACGTGACTGGGTGATGCTGAAGGCTGCCTGCTAACATTCCTCCCTGCAACTGGGGGACCAAGTCTTTCACTGAAGAAGATCAGAGCAACCCAACACAGTGTTTTTATTTTGTTTGTTTGTTTGTTTGTTTTTGAGAGGTTTTTGCTATCAGGCGCTTGTGCTCGCCAGAAAGACAGAGACAGAGAGACAGAAAGCGAGAAATCACTCCCCAGGGGGGATGGCCATGCTGCAATCCCTTCTCTTCCTTTCTCCTCTCCGGATCTTGGGCACATACACACACGTGCCCAGCATGAGTTTAAGCCACCAGGTCCGGGACTTGAACCACGGTCAACTACATGGGAGTCCAGCGACATAGTCATTACACTAACTGCTGGTCCCTTGTTTCTTTTTCTTTCTTTTTTTTTTTAGAGATTTTTGCTATAGGGTGTATGTGCTTGCCAGAGAGACGGAGACAGAGAGACAGAAGTGAGAAGTCACTCCCCAAGGGGGATGGCCATGCCACAATCCCTTCTCCATTCTCCTCTTGGGATTTTGGGCATGCACACACACATACCTGGCGTGTTTTAAGCTGCCGGGTCTGGCACTTGAACCGCGGTTGACTACATGGGAGTCCAGTGACACAACATTGCGCCATCTGCTAGTCACCTAGATTTTTTCTTTTTTAATTCTATTATTTATTTTCAGTTTGCAGTATAGCACATGTGCTCACCAGAGAGAGACAAAGTGAGAAATCACCCCTTGGGGCTTGACCACAAGCAATCCCTTCTCTCCCATTCTCTTGGGATTTGGGGCATGCACACACACACGTGCCCAGTATATTTTTCAAGCCACCTGGTCCAGAGCTCAAACTACACAGTTGGCCATGTAGAATCCAGCCACCTTAACCTCCATGCCACCTGCCGGGTTGAGAGTGTCCCTTTAACATCTGCCAAACTCTGTGCCTGACCTGCTCAGTCAGCAAGAGGGGATGATCCAGCCCATTACAGGACATAGGCTTGGAGATGCAGGGGACCAGAATATGCCACCCAAATATGCCACTCTAGCATCAGGATTCTTTTGAACTAAAATCAATTGAGAAACAACAGGGCCAGTCAGTGGCATGGTGGTTAAGGTGGCTGGATCCCACATGGCCAAGTGTGTGGTTGGGTCTGGACCCAGTGGCTTGAAAATCATGCCTTGAGCATATGTGTCCATGCTCAAAATCCTGAGAGGGTAAATGGAGGAAAAGGGATTGCAGTCTGGCCATCGCCCTTGGGGGTGCTTTCGCTCTCTGACTCTGTCCAGTGATCCTGCGTGCCCTGTAGCAAAATTAAGAAAAAGAAAAAAAAAAGACACAGAATGGCTCTCTCCTTTCTGCAGGAAATGCAGGGTATAAATTCCTCTTAGAAAGACTTCCCTCTTTTCATACGAGGAGAACAGCCTTATACAGAGTATGGTGGCAGTCAGCTTAGATGTGTATTAAGAGGATCTCTACTGGGACCAACAGTTGGCGTAATGGCTATGTCGCTGGACTCCCATGTAGTCGACCGCAGTTTGAGTCCTGGACCTGGTGGCTTAAACTCATGCCGGGCACGTGTGCGTGTGTGCCCAAGATCCCGAGAGGAGAATGGAGGAGAAGGGATTTTGGCGTGGCCATCCCCCCGGGGGGTCATTTATCACTTTCTGTCTCTCTGTCTCTCTCTGTCTGTCTAGTGAGCGCACGTACCCTATAGCAAAAAAAAAAAAAAAAAAAAGAAAAAGAGGACCTTACTCACTGGGCAGTGTCCCCTGGCAGGACACTCATCTGAAAGACAGTTGTCCATCCTAGAGAAACACAGGTCACCGCCAGGTGGGAGCCCTGACGTAAATCAGAAGGCACTGAGCAGCGGGCTTCCTGATTTGCTGAGCAAGGAAGTGCCAGACATCGCAGGGTGAATCTGTAGCACTGTCATGCTTTTTTTTTTTTTCCTTTATGTCAGAGGATACATGTGCGTGCTCTCCAGGAGGGGAGAGAGAGAGAGCGAGAGAGAGCGAGAGAGAGCGAGAGAGAGCGAGAGAGAGAGAGAGAGAGAGAGAGAGAATGAATGCACCTACCAATGGGGTGTGTTCACACCACAATCCTGGCATGCATACATGCCCAGTATGTTTTTCAAGTCACTGGGGTGGGATTTGCAGTTGGCCATGTGGGATCTGGCTTCTTAAATGCTGTGCTACTGGGCCCACCCCATGTTCCAGTTCTAAACACCAGCCACCCCCTTATCTGACAACTGTTCTTTTCCTTCCTTCCTTCCTTCTTTCTCTTCCTTCTCTCTCTCTCTTTCTTTCTTTCTTTTGTTCTTTCTTTTCCTTCCTTCCTTCCTTCCTCCCTTCCTTCCTTCCTTCCTTCCTTCCTTCCTTCCTTCCTTCCTCCCTCTCTCTCTCTCTCTTCCTTTCCTTCTTTCTCTTTGTTTTTTTCTTCTTTGTTTCTTTCTTTCCTCTTTCTTTTTTTTTTTTTTTTTTGAGAGATTTTCACTGTAGGGCGCGTGCGCTCGCCAGACAGACAGAGAGAGACATAGAGACAGAAAGCGAGAAATCACCCCCCAGGGGGGATGGTCACGCCGCAATCCCTTCTCCTCCATTCTCCTCTCGGGATCTTGGGCACGCACGCACACGCGCCCGGCATGAGTTTTAAGCCACCGGGTCCAGGACACGAACCGCGGTCGACTACGTGGGAGTCCAGCGACATAGCCATTACGCTAACTGCTGGTTCCCATTCCTCTTTCTTTTTGAAAGATTTTTGCTATAGGGTGTGTACGCTCACTGGAGACAGACAGAAAGTGAGAGATCACCCCATAGTGGGGATGGCCACATCATAACTCCTTCTCCTCCATTCTCCTGTCGGGATTTGGGGCATGCACACGTGCACACGCACCCGACATGAGTTTCAAGTCACCTGGTCCCATTGACCATGTGAGTGTCTGGCACTTTAACCACTCCATCACCCGCTCGCCCCCTTTTCCTCCTTTTTTAATGATAGAGAACACACGTGCACGTGCATGAATGAGGGAGGAAGAGAGAGAAGCCCCATTGGCAGGGTTTCATGCCGTGACCCCTTTCCTCCGCCCCCCAGGTCCTCAGGATCCTGGATACTGCATACATGTCCAGCATGCTACAAGGCCACCCTGGGGATCCAGCCCACAGGTGACCCCGTGGCTTCCAGACTGCAGGTACTTACTGCTGTGCCAGGCCTGCTGCTCCTTCTCTGTCCCCTCCGTCTGTCCCTCTTAACGACCTCTCCTCATAGCGCTCCCCTTATTTCATTTCCGCCTGTCTAACAGCAGACCACGTGCACTCGTGCAGGCTAGGAGACGATTTCCTCTACTCTCTCAGGGTCAGTGACTGGGCAATCTGACAGAAGACGAGTAATAGGAGACATACAGGTGGGGCTGGCGGGTGGTGTGGTGGTTAAGGGTGCTGGACTCCCACATGGTTAATCGTGGTTCAAGTCCCAGAACTGGGGGCTTGCTTTCTCACTTTCTCTCTCTCACTCTGTCCCTCTCTGTGGGAGGCTGCGCACCAGCAAATATCGCCGGTTTCTCAGAGAGCAAACAATTACACAATGCCGAAGGCCACGATTGGTTCCCCTTCAAAACCTCACCTTCAAAACCATACTCTGATTGGCCACTTCCCATAAAGGCCACAATTGGCTCCCCTTCAAAACCTCACCTTCAAAACCATACTCTGATTGGCCACTTCCCATAAAGGCCACAATTGGCTCCCCTTCAAAACCTCACCTTCAAAACCATACTCTGATTAGCTACTTCCCATAGCAAATCAGTGAGCTTAGAATCCCTCAAATTTGCATATCTGGCACCTCATGATTGGTCCACAGAAGCAACAAATCATAACCCACCTTTTACAATCCTTTATTTAACCAATCACTGCCTACCAGCATGTATATAACCACGATCCCTGGCCCACAATCGCCAGACAACCCTGAAGACCCTGAAGAATTGTGACGCTGTGTCATCTCCATACTGCCCACAATAAACAACCCTGAAGAGTTCGTCTCCGTGTTGTAACACTGCATCGTTCGTCCGTCTCTCACTCCTTCCCTCAGGAAACCTGTTCGACTGTCCCCCCGGGTCGGGACACCTCTCCAGTCCAATTAAGAAATAAATAAATTGGGACCAGCAGTTAGCGTAATGGCTATATCGCTGGACTCCCATGTAGTCTACCGGGGTTCAAGTCCCAGACCTGGTGGCTTAAACTCATGCTGGGCGCGTGTGTGTGCGTGCCCAAGATCCCGAGAGGAGAATGTAGGAGAAGGGATTGCGGTGTGGCCATCCACCCTGGGGAGCGATTTCTCGCTTTCTATCTCTCTGTCTCTGTCTTTCTGGTGAGTGTGTGCGCCCTATAGCAAAAACCTCTCTCTAAAAAAAAGAAGATAATGTCTGTACATTGTGATGTGAAAAGTTTTGTGTGGCTTAGGGAACTTCACAGAAAACCTATGTAGAAGTGGCTAGGCTCGGCAGGTTTTATACCATTCTAACAAAGGCTGATAGATTCATAGGGAAGAGATGAGACTCAAACGAAAGTGGTCTCAGAGGCTGCCAGGTGGCGTGGTGGTTAAGGGGACTAGACTCCCACATAGCCGACCACAGTTCGAGTCCCAGACCTGATGGCTTGCTTTCTCATTTTCTGTCTCTCTCTCTCACACACACACACACACATTCTCTCTCCCTCTGGTCAAATTAAAATACATTAATAAATAAAGATAAATAAAATATTTTTAAAGGGGTTTCTTGGCTTCTTAGGGGCAGTAAACTGTGGGATGGTAACCATGGGGGAGGGTCCTGGCAGATAAGGGTTACTTACTAAGGTTGTTTATGTCGACTCTTTTGTCGGCATCTCTGAATCTGGGGATAAGGTCGTCCGTCCTCCCTCTCCTCGTACTGAAGAGGGGAATGTCCTGGGAGACATCTATACCCTGCTTTTCCTGCAGAAGGCTCCCCCTGGGCCTGCCTTTTCTCGATTGCCTTCAGCTCAAAATAATCCTCATGCCAGAATGGCATATTCTGGGTGGCGTCCTCTGGTCCCCTCCACCTCTCGGCCCATGTCCCCGTGATGGGCTGGGTCGTTCCACGGGGACCTCATATCTGCGTCCTATGAACTGCTCCCTCTTGCCTGGGAACAGGCCTCCCCCAGGCTCGTCTCTGGGCTTTTCCTTCCTCACGCTCTCGTTTCTCTCTTGGCCTTCTTGTCCTGAGCCAGGGCACACCATTTCTCTCTGTGCTGGACTCCCCAGCCCTGATTGTGCAGCCCCGAGCTTGTCCCCAGGCTTGTGAACAACTGATACCTGAAGGTCTCACCTGTGGAAAGAACATGCTGTTTCGTCTACAGAACCATATGCCCTGCAGCCAGGAGGAGCAGGAGGAGCAAGCAGGAGGTCGGTGTGGCTCACAGGGGAGCATGCTTCCAGGCTGGACTTGACACCTTGTCCCTGTGCTGGGCGTGCGCTGTGTCCTCGTTCAGTAGCCACGGCCTCCACATGCCAATACCAGTCCCTCAGTAGTTTATGAAGGATAAGCTAGCTTGTTATTTTTCCCATCAATTTTGCTGTAGGGCACGTGCTTGCCAGAGAGAGACAGAGAGAAGGGGAAAGTGAGAACCCCCACCCTGGGAAGATGGCCACAACACAGTTCCTTCTCCTCCATACTCCTCTTAGGATTTTGGGCATGCGCATACACATACCCAGCACAAGTTTAAGCCACCGGGTCCAGGACTTGAACCACAGTCAATTAAGTGGGAGTCCAGCAACATAACCATTATACCATCTGCTGGTCCTAGGTTTATTTTTTTCATGAGAGTGAGAGACAGCCACCCTCAAGGAGGTCTTATACCGCAGTCCATCCCAGCCTTCCCAGCCAGCTGGCACCACCAGTGTGCAAGCCTCACGTGTTTGGAGAGCTGAACACCAATCTTCCATGTGGATCCGCTGCACTTGAGCAGTCCGTTACTGCTGGGCCAAAGGGCCGGCCAGACCTTGCTGTTTTTTCATTTCAAAGACCCAGAGGTGGGTTCAGGGACTCAGATTTAATGCCAGTTCAACTTTGTTGTTGTTGTTGTTAAAGAGAGACTTTTGCTATAGGGCACATGCATTTGCCAGTGAGACAGAGATAGAGAGTGAGAAATCACCCCCTGGGGGGATGGCCATGCCACAATCCCTTCTCCTCTTGGGATTTTGGGTGCACACGCACACGCACCCACTGGGTCCGGGACTCAAACCACTGTTGACTATGTGGGAGTCCAGTGGCATAATCATTTCTCATCTGCTGGTCCCAGTCCTTCTCATTACCCATCAGTGACACCATGGGTCTAACTGCCCTGGCTCAATCACCAAGGAATCATGGCCCCTCAATTTAACCGATCACCCCTCATTCTGGCCCTGAGTGCCATGGTCAGGACCACCTCTCCACAGATTGTCCTCCTCCATAGACCGCTCCGTACCTGACCGCCTACTGCACACCCCCCCACTGCCTTTGACCTCCCCTCTCCACCCTGCAGGCCTGCCCTGAGTTACTGCCCACACGTAGCTGCCCCACCCCACCTGCCCTGCCTCTGTAATAAGGTCACGAACACCCTCGGCACAGGGCTCCCAGGACCGATCTGCAGTGGTAACCACAGCAGTCATTAACACACGGCACTCTACCAAGGCCAGGCGCTGGTCGTTAACCCACTGAGTGCTCACAACAGCCCAGTGCACGAGGTCTTGGGGCTGCCAGTTTACAGACGAGGAACTGAGGCATGGGGAGAAACGGTAACACAGCTAGGAGGAGACAGAGCCAGGACTGAGAAAGCCTGGGCCAGAGACTGGCTCCTGCTTATTCTGCCAGCCGCTGGTCCAGCAGCCCCTCCCG
>NW_006209227.1:945641-977966 GCF_000334495.1 Tupaia belangeri chinensis | reverse complement strand
CAACGCCCACAGCGTCCTCCCCAGGACCGCCTGCCAGACCTGGTGGAAAAGAGGGTCTCCCGTTCTTTAGGAATGGGCTGAGCTGCTTAGAAAAGAGAGAGCCTGGCTGGCCCCATGGCTAGCCAGGGAGAGCCAGGTTCACACGGCTAACCACACAGTTCGAATCCTGGCCCTGGTGGCTTGAAAAACATGCTGCGTGCATGTGATATGTGCCCCAAGACAGGTTGGAGAACTGAGGAGGGGGGATAGTGGTGTGATCATACCTCATTAGGAGGTGCTTTCCCTCTGGCAAATGCATGTGCCATGTGATAAAAATAAACAAACAAACAAAAACAAACACCCCACGCTCTTTTCGTCCCTGGCTGAAAGAAAAGAAAAGAAAAGAAAAGAAAAGAAAAGAAAAGAAAAGAAAAGAAAAGAAAAGAAAAGAAAAGAAAAGAAAAAGAAAAGAAAAGAAAAGAAAAAAGAAAAGAAAAGAGAAAAGAAACAAAGGACGGAGCCCACTCAGGGGAGCCGGCTGGAAAGACTGAGCCCTGAGGACTGGGTGTGCCCTGGGTCCAGCCATGTCCACTCCGGGCAGTGTGCACTTGGCTGATCCCTCGCTCTGGTTTGAGTTCGGTTCCTGTCCGTTATGGATGTTAGGTTCAGTTTTGGAGGCTCAGTGTCCTGCAGTGCCTGGCACGTAGGGCTTCTTCAAAAAATATTTGTTTAGGAACCAGCAGTTAGCATAATGACTATGTCGCTGAACTCCCATGTAGGCGGCCGCGGTTCAAGTTCTAGACCTGGTGGCTTAAACTCACGCCAGGCACATGTGCATGCGTGCCCAAGATCCCGAGAGGAGAATGGAGGAGAAGGGATTGCGGCGTGGCCATTCCCCCTGGGGGGTGATTTCTCACTTTCTGTCTCTCTGTCTCTCTCTGTCTTTCTGGCAAGTGCACACGCCCTATAGCGAAAACCTCTCCAAAAATAATTGTTTAATGCGTTGGAAGGGAAGGCAGCAGATGTCATGGTGGTTAAAGTGGCTGCATTCCACATGGCTGACTGTGCTGTTTGAATCTAGGACCTGGAGGCTTGAAAACATGGCAGCGTGTGTACCTCAAATCCCGAAAGGAGCGATGGAGGAGGTGGGACTGCGGCATGACCACGGCCGTGGTGGGCGGTCTCACTTCCCTGTTCTCTCTGTGTCTCTCTGGCAAATGCACAAGCCCTCTAGCAAATAAGGGAGAGGAAGAGAGGAAGGCATAGTGGAGCCTGTCCTGGCAGCTTCTCGCCCTCTGCTGTGGGCTCCAGTCACGGCTGCTCCCCGCCTCCCCTCCCCCTGCCACGCCTGCTGCTGCTTCGAGTGCCTGCGTCTGGGCCTTCGTCTCCTCACTTTTAAGGTCCTACTCCATTGCTTCTCCAGGGGGCGCGGCACTCAGCTTTGATGACATGGGGACAGTTCATACCACATCTACAGAAAGTGGCAGCCTCTGGAGCGACGGGACTGCGCACACCTGCGTGGCCTCGGCACCCTCCTTGAGGCCCACATCAGACCTCCTTGCAAGAGCACCTGCAAGCAGGGGCAGCACACGCGTGCCCTGAGGGCCAGGCTGGAGACACCGTCACCGACACGAGCCAGGCAGGCTGCGGTGGACAGGGAGGACACCCCCCCAGCAAGGCAGCTCAGCTGCCTGAGACCTAGAAGAAAGGACAGCCCGAAACCAAAGGTCCGAATGCCAGGTTGGCCTGAAAACACATCTAGCACATGATGCCAGGTGCCCAAGAGCCTGAGAAGCTGGAGAGCTGGGGACAGGGTCATGACGTGACAAGATTCTACTGAGGGTGCTTCTCCCTCTTTCCTCTTGGGTGCATGCTCTCTCATAAACAAAATAAACGGAAAAAAAAAGATAGCCCTAGATTTTTCTTGAGAAGCGGTAAGTCCAGATTTTTATGTAAAATCTATTATTTATTTTTTAAAATTTGCTAGAGGGACCAGCAGGTGGCATGGTGGTTAAGATGCTGGAAACTCTCACATGGCCGACCATTCACATCCCCGACCTGGTGGCTTGCTTTCTCACTTACTCTCTCTCTCTCTCTCTGTTTTTCTCTGGTCAAATTAAAATGAATGAATGAATAAATAAAATTGAATAAATAATTCTTTAAAAAATTTGCTAGAGGGCACATGTACTTGCTGGAAAGAAACGTGGGCTAACGGTCTCAACATAGTCCCTTGTTTGTAAAAAATATTTGCTATAGAGCTCGTGAGTTCTTCCGAAAGAAACACAGAGACAGGGAGAAAGTGAGAAACCACCCTCAGGGAGAAGGGATCCATTCTTCTCCAACCTCCTCTCGGGATTTTGGGTATGTACACACATGTGCCTGACGTGTTTTTCAAGCCACCAGATCCAGGACTTGAACCACTCAGTAACCCAAGTGGGATGCAGCCGCTTTAACCATCACGCCACTTGCTGACTCCCACAGTCCCTTCTCCATTTCTGCCCCCTCATGGTTTTTTTTTTTTTTTTTTTTTTGAGAGATTTTCACTGTAGGGCGCGTGCGCTCGCCAGACAGACAGAGAGACATAGAGACAGAAAGCGAGAAATCACCCCCCAGAGGGGATGGTCACGCCGCAATCCCTTCTCCTCCATTCTCCTCCTGGGATCTTGGGCACACACGCACACGCGCCCGGCGTGAGTTTTAAGCCACCGGGTCCGGGACACGAACCGCGGTCAACTACGTGGGAATCCAGTGACATAGCCATTACGATAACTGCTGGTTCCCCCCCCCCCTTCATGTTTTTCAAGTTCAGATCCTGAACTCGAACTGCAGTCAGCCACGTGGGAGCCAGCTGCCTTAACCACCACATCACTGGCCCTAAGATCTATTTTTTAAATAGATTTTTAAATGTTAAATGTTAAATTTTTAAATGTTAGCAATGATCATGGTTTGCGGAATACCATGTAGGCCAAACAAATCCGCAGGTCTGAGGCCCAGGCTCCCGTTGGGGGCATTTTCTGGGAGCGAGGACTGGACCTCCAGTCAGGGCTGCAGCAGGGAGGGGTGTGGCCTGCACGCAGGAGGCACCGGCTGAGGGCTGCAGTCCAGCTGGAGCTTCACGCACCAGTCACAGCACCTGATGGGACACCAGGTCCTGTCAGGGGGCGCGGTGGTGGCTCCCTGCACGCAGGTCCTGTCCCTGCTGACGCTTTCTGCGACGGCTTCCTCACAGCCGAGCGTGAACACCACATGAGGAGACCTGGCTCTGAGGTGAGCAAGCGTCCTGGTTTGCCTGGGGTCTTCCGGTTAAACCTGGAAATCCCACATCCCGGCAGCCCCCTTAGTCTGAGGCAGACCAGGGTGGCAGGTGACCCTACGCAGACCCCTGCTGCCACCATGCCCGCGGCCGGCGGAAGGATGACCACGCAGAGCTGGAATGCCTGCGCGTGCTAAGAGCCAGACGCTGTGCAGACAGCCCCTGCCGTCCCTTCTGCCTCATGACATCGTCGTGGTGTGGATTTGTCGTCTCAGATCCACGGCCGAGGAACAGGCGCTTGGCGTCACTTCCCCGGGCAAGTGGGGCCAGTGGGGTCTGAGCGCACATCAGTGCAAACTCACTGTGCCCTCCTGCCTCCCAGGGCCCCTCGCTGGGCCATGTCTGCTGGCAGCCTCCGCCCTGGGCATGCTCCGCACCCAGCACCTCGGGCGCTCACCTAGGGCAAAGTCCACGCACCCCACTGGTCTCCGGGCCTGCCCGGGCTCTCCTGTCTGTGCATGTCTCTCCCAGCTCTGCACAGGACAACCTGAGAAGCCTTCGGGGACATTCTGTTTCCAAACGCCAAGAGCCTCTGTTTCCCGGCACCCTGTTGCCCACGGCACAGACAGGGATGAGGCTGGTGATTTATTGCTGGGGGTTGGGGCACCGTCCAGGGCAGGGATGGAGGGTCCGAGGGTCTCGGGAGGCAAGCTGTCTTTTCAGGTCCCTTGAGGGGGGCTCTAATCACAGCTGGCGCCCGCCTGGGGCCGGCGTGGGGGGAGGCGGCTCCTGAGGTAGCGCAGGGCCGAGCGGATGCCCTCCACCGTCCTCCGCTCCACCGTCTCCAGCGCGTGGGTGACAGAGCGCAAGGCCGAGCCAGTGCCCGACACCAGCCCGGAGGAGAAGGCAGAGCCCGCACTCTCCAGGATGCTGGAGACCGAGCGCAGGCTGGGCCCCGGACCGTGCAGCAGGTCTGTGGCAGAGCTGTGGCCCGAGGCCAGTATGCCCGTGGCTGTGCCCATACCCATAGTGCCCTCGGACCACACCAGGATGTCGGCCAGGGAGCTGATGGTGCCCTCGCCGCCACCCAGCAGGCTGGTCATGGAGCGCATGTAGCCATGTTCCTCCCCGGCTGCGTACAGACTGGGGTCCAGGGGCCGTCTCCCCAGGGCCACCTCCTGGGGGCCGGGTGACCGAGACGCACTGCCTTCTGAGGAGGGAGGGAAAGATGGGGCTTGCAGGTCTTGCCAGCCACCCACCAAGTCCTCCCCTGTCACCACCTTGGACTGAGATGGCGGCAAAGCTGCAGCGTCAGGGGTCGAGGCCTCAGGACCCTCGGTTCCCTCCTGGGCGACCTCGGTGACTCTGCTGGCCTGCGCGTCCAGCTGACCCTGGAAGTCCTCAGTGGGCCAGACCTGCGCCTTTGGGGCAGATGCAGCTACTTCCGGCTGGCTGTGGGGAACACTGTCCGTTTGTGGGGTCTTTATGTTACCCAGGGGGTCCCCCGAGAAAACCACGAGGCTCTGAGTTAACCTTGTATCTGGGGCTGGCCTGTCTGGCTCTGGGTTCTGGAGGCTCGTGGACAGTTTCAGGGCTTCTGGGTCCTGGCGGAGAAGCAGAGCTGTGACCTCCCTCGGCTTCTCCTGGCTTTTGTCTGGAGCAACTTCCTCCTTGTCCTTATCCCCAGATGTTGACGCGACCTCAGAGGGGGCTGTAGTGAAAGAGTCCTGCCCAGCAGGTGCTGCCGCGCTGCTCACTGTGGGGAGGGGGACCAGACTTTGGGACCCCCCTGTGGAGCTGTCAGGGGACTTGCCGTCAGCCACGTCGCCCAGGGAGGCCTCGGGAGGGCCATGTGTGGGGTTGCTGGTGGCTCTGGTCTCTCCCGAGGGCAAGGTGGTCATCTATGCCCTCTGTCGCGTGTGGTAGTTCCGGTGGCCGTGCCTCTGCCAGGCTGAGTTGTCCAGGTGGTGAGGTCACAGGGGGCTGCAGGCAGCTGGTGAGATCACAGGGGACTGAGGGCAAGGGGCCTGGGCCTTCAGAGCAGCTGCCCAAGTGGCACGAGCTGTTTACGGGGCAGCTCGTGACTGAGTCTGCAGGGATGTAGGGAAGAAAGACGAATGTCTTAGAAGGGAGAGGCGGTGTGTACGCAGGTGCAGGTGCAGTCACGGGCTGCAAGGAGGCATGAAAACGTGGCTCTGACAAATGAGAAGGGAGCACTGATGCTGGCTGGGTCGGTGTTTGTGAGGACCCTTCCCGGCACGCCCGTCCACAATGAGGCCTCAGGACCTCGACTTAGTGACCTTTCTGCAGGGAGCCAGTTTCCTTTCAGGGTGGAGTAGGAGTCAGCAGAGGCCAAGGCCCGGGCAGCACCTAGGCTGTGGAGTTAGTCCCTCCGACTCGGGACAGTCTCCCCCTTTTCCCTGCTCCACAGGGCTGGGAGCCCAGAGAACAGAACATCCACAACCCCCTGAGTGCTTCTTGGGAAAGCCAGGCCCAGGAAGCCTACTTGTGCTTACGATCTTCATTAAGCAAGGCTGAGCCCACATGGCCAACTGTGTGGTTCGAGTCCTGGACCCGATGGCTTGATAATCACACCAGGCCTGTGTGCATGCGCGCATGCTTAAAATCCCGAGGGGAAACGGAGGAGAATGGATTGTGGAGTGGCCAGCTCCCCCGGGAGGTGATTTCTCACTTTCCCTCTCTGTCTTTCTGTCTTTCCAGCAGGCGCACGTACCCTATAGCAAAAAAAAAAAAAAAAAGGAAAAGTAAAAAAGGTGGTTGAAACAGAAGGTTCCCGTCTATTGTGTCTGTGCTTGTCCCGAGTTACTGGTCCCTTTTGGGGACTTATCACAGGCGAGAGGAGGGGCTAGGTGTCACAGCCTTTCCTCCCCCCCATCTGCTCTGGGCAGGGGCAGGTGGAGGGCTATGCTCATAGCCGAGTAAGTGACTTACTCAAAGTCGCACTACCAGTGAGCACTGAGCCTGGACCCCACCCTGCCCGAACTCAGAACTCAAGCTTCCCAGCACTCCCTTTTACCCAGGACGGAGACTGAAAATCTCGAGTGTGGCTCAGGCTCTAGCGTACTGATCTGCAGCGCTGGAAGCCTCACGCCAACCGCGGGTTTGAATCCCGAGTTGACCTGGAACACAGCAGGTGTAGACATGCTCAAGATCCTGACTATCTGGAATGTTGAGACAAGGGGGTGGTGGGACCCTGTCAAGGTACCTGTCTCTCTGTCTGTCACATATTGTCTCTCAGCAAAGAAAGAAAATGTAGGGCCAGCCGGTAGCGTAATGGCTATGTCGCTGGACTCCCACGTAGTCGACTGCGGTTTGAGTCCCGGACCTGGTGGCTTAAACTCACGCTGGGTGCGTGCATGCCCAAGATCCCGAGAGGAGAATGGAGGAGAAGGGTTTGTGGCGTGACCACCCGCCCTGGGGGGTGATTTCTCGCTTTCTGTCTCTCTGTCTCTCTCTGTCTTTCTGGCGAGCTCATGCACCCTATAGCAAAAACCTCTCCACAAAAAGAAAATGTGTATACTTTAAAAAGTATATATATAAATACTGAATGACTGGCATGGTGAAGGTATTAGCCAGCATGGATAGAGGCCCGGCAGGACCACCAGCCCCGCCACACTGCCAGGGACAGCTGCTGCCAGCTCTGGGTTACGCCATCAGCGACTGTCACTGTCTCTGTGCACAGAAAGGTCTCCTCCCTGAAACTCTGCCCACACTTTCCCCAGGCCGCCTCTGGTCTCTGTCTCCTCCCCTGGCTCTCTCCCCCTGCACCTCCCCCAACACCAGGCTCTGCATTCTCGTCAGTCTCTTCGCTCCTTTGGTTGACCCCACCGCCGACTCCATCTCAACCCTCAAGGCTGACCCTTCTCGCATAGTCAGGCTCAGCAGTCGGCAGTGCTCAGTCTCCCTAGGAGCCCCTCTGTGTCCTCTGAGGGTACAGGGCACACCTGTTTGCCGAAGTGGGAGGGACCGTCAGTACCACCTGTTTTTCAAGCTGCTGGGTTCAGGACTTGAACCGTGCAGTTGGCCATGTGGGACCCAGTTGCCTCAACCACTATGCCACCAGCTGTCCCAGTATTGTTAGTTTAGGGTGAACCCAGATTGTGGAATATTATGCAGCTCTATAAAGTCTACACAGAAACATGGAACACGGCTTAAATAGCGTGACTTACAAAGCAGGACGCAGTGTTTTACGGACGCTAGGTGTTTCCCCAGTGCTCTCAGCTAGAATAGAAATCCTGCTCAAACCGACTTAAGTAAGAAAAAGAAAGGAATTTCTTAGTTCACAGAAACGTGTATAGTCCAGAGGAAAGATTTCACACAGGAGATGACTTTATTTTATTTATTATTATTTTAATTTGACCAAAGAAACAGAGAGAAAGTGAGAAAGCAAGCTGCCAGGTCCGGATTTGAACTATGGTTGGCCAGGTGGGAGTCCAGCACCTTAACCACCATGCCACCCATAGGCCTCAATCCAATAGATTTTCTTAACAATTTTAGGGTTTTCCCCCCCTTTATTCATGATGTAGAGGGAGAGAAGAGAGAGAACTAGGAGCTGGGCCTGAGCAGAGACAAGAGCCACTGAATGATGCCTACAGAAATGTGAAAGCAAGCCCACGCTTTGAGGAGAATCTTGGCAGGAAATAAAGCCAAGTGCCTAGAAGAGATATTGTCAACAAGTTCAGGAAATATATGTAAGCAAAAAAGCAAATATCAATAACAATACAAGTCACTCTAGGCAAGATGGTGGACCGAGTGGGCGGGAAGCCTGCGACCCCAGCACACATGTACACACACACACACACTCACACCCACACTCTTCCAACACAGAGAAGTAGGGCAAAGCCTTGATCAAACTGCACCTGCAGCCAGTGGTCCCCAGACTTCCTGTGATGGAAGGTGATTTGTTTTGAGTTGTCTCATGAAGCTGAACCAGGGCTCTTTGTTACTAGCAGCTGAAGGAACCTTATAACATAGCAGCCCTAGCTCCCAAATCATCGAGGACCCCTGAGCAGTGGGGACCTGACCACCCTACTCCTCCTAGAGGACCCTGGCTCCTCTGCTGTCACAGCCACACCCCTCATGTTGTCTCCTTCCTGCCCTGGGCTTCAGGCCTCTCTATTCCAAGTCTTTTGCCCACAGTGGTCCATAAGTCACCCTCACAGGCTCCCTCAGACTGCTCCTCAGCACTGCCACCCACAAGGACTGAGCCACCCCCATGGACTGAGCATTGAAAGGTTCTTCATCCAGAAAAGAAAAAGCCATCACCCCCCAACCCAAGCCTACACTAGTGAGTAGAGAAGGGATAAACCTTCCAAGCAGTTGGCATCTACAGTGAGTAGAATTGTGGCCCTAAAAGATACTTCTGTATCCTGGGACCAGCAGTTGGTATAATCGCTATGTTGCTGGACTCCCACGTAGTTGACCATGGTTCAAGTCCCAGACCTGGTGGCTTAAACTCATGCTGGGCACGTGTGAGTGCGTGCCCAAGATCCCGAGAGGAGAATGGAGGAGAAGGGATTGCGGTGTGGCCATCCCCTGGGGAGTGATTTCTCGCTTTCTGTCTCTCTGTCTCTGTCTTTCTGGTGAGTGCATGCGTCCTATAGCAAAAACCTCTCCAAAAAAAAGAAAGATATTTCTGTACCCTAACCCTGGAGCCTGTGAATGTGACTTTAAGATAAAAGGGGGAACGTGGCCAGCAGGCAGCATAGTGGTTAAGGTGCTGGACTCCCACATGGCCAACAGCTCGAGTCCCAGACCTGGTGGCTTGAAACTCATGCTGTGTGTGCGTGCAGCAAATCCCAAGAGGAGAATGGAGGAGTAGGGATTGCAGCGTGGCCTTGCCCCAGGGGGTGATTTCTTGCTTTCAGTCTCTCTGTCTTTCTGTGTGTTTCTGGTGAGTGCACATACACTACAGTAAAAATCTCACTTTCCAAAAAAAAGTCTTTGTGGATATAATCAAGGACGTTGAGCTTAGAAAATTATCCTGAGTTAGTGTGGGTCTAAAGTTAATGATTAGTGCTTTTTTTCTTAAAGAATTATTAATTTCATTAATTATTATTTAATTTGCTAAAGGGTGTCAGAGAGAAAGAAAGTGAGAAAGCAAGTAGCAGGGTCTAAGACTCGAACTGCAGTCAGCCTTGTAGGAGTCTAGTGCTTTATCGGCATGCCACCTGCTGGCTGCAATGATTAGTGTTTCAGTAAGAGAGGAGAGAGAGTCAACCCATGGGCTGGTGGCTAAGGGAGCCAGAGCCCACAAGGCTGACCATGCAGTTCAAGTCCAGGACTTGGTGGCTTGAGAAACATGCCAGGTACCCCAAGTCCTGAGAGGACGGAGAGATGGAGAGTGGTGGCAGGACCGACCATTCCCCATGGAGGGTGGTGCTTTCCCCTCTCCTGTCTCTCTCTGGAAAGCACGTGCATCTTCTGGCAAAGTGAAAAGAGAGAGAGAGAGAGGGAGAATGAGAAAGCACTCCCCCCGTCCCATGAAGGGTGGCCATGCTCCAATTCCTTCTCCATTCTCCTCCCAGGATTTGGGGCACACACATGTACCTCAAGCCACTGGGAAAAGGACTCGAACCATGTAGCTGGCCATGTGGGATCCAGCCACCCTAACCACCATACCACCTGGATGGCCTCTCCCAGATGTTCAGATCATCTCTAGATTACATAACCCCTTCTACCATGCCTACACTCGCTTCAGCGGGTCGGTTCACCGTAGTGCTTGGTACATGGCATGTTCAAGCTTGGAATTTCCCCAAGTAATTACTTTCTTTTTTTCTAAGAATTATTCATTTAATTCACTTATCATTACTACTATTTTTAAGTTTGCTATAGGGTGCGTGCACTCACTAGAGAAAGAAAGCAAGCTGCCGTGTCTGGGATTTGAACAGTGGTCGGCCGTGTGGGAGTCCAGCACCCCAACTACCACACCAGCTGATGGCCCAGTACGGTTGATCCTCGGCTGGCTGAACCGTGGATACAGAAGGCAGACCGCACTGTTCACATCTCTATTTCACAGGTGGCGTAACTGCCAATCGGCGGAGAGGAGCCGGGATCTGCGCCCGCCTGGCCCTCTCTTCACCTCTGCGCCATCAGCCGACACGTCATCACGTCATCACGTCATCACATGAAGTGCTGCTGCAGAACCAGCATCCCTTTAAGGAAGCTCCGAACGTTGCTTCCACAAGCTTGTGTGGTCGCAGTTGGGGCGACTCCCACCCCCAGGACCTCTGTTGTGGCCACCCTCTTTCTCCACCTGCTGTGACTGATGGGCACCATTCTTTGTGGTTTGTTTGTTTTTTACTTGTTTTTTCTGAGAGAGAGAGGGAGCTGGACAGAGGGAGGGAGAGAGGCCCTAACGGTCCCACACTGCCGTCCACCGCCAGTCCCAGCTGGCTTGGCTCACAGGCAGCGCACCTGCACCAGGCTATGCCCTGGGAGGTCCCGGGATGTGAACCCAGGAACCTTCCCATGTGGGCCCAGTCAGTTCACTGCTGTCACTGCCTGGCCCCAGTGTCATTAGCCATGGTCTCTGCTCTCACTGCTGCCACCTTGAGGCATGCACAGGACCTGCCCCTCCCCAGCCTGCTCTGCTGTGCCTGCTTGTGTGGCCCGGAGTTTTCTGAGCTCTCCCGGCCCTGCCTGCAGGTACCCATGGCCACACCCACCTGGAAAAGGGACCATGGACCCTGCCTGCCAGTGAGGCCACCTGTCAAGAGCCAGGGGAGGGCCAGAGGACCTGAGTCCCTGGCTGCCTCTTGGCGTGCTCTGGCCGGCTCCCAGGCAGCCTCTCTGGATACAGGTCCTCAGCGTGGACTCCCCCAATTCGCAGTCTCCCCAGAGTTCCCACTGCATGAATGTTCCAAGAAACTAAGGAGCTGTAGAAACCTGGGCTGCATTAGCAGATGGTGTGGGAATTCTGTTCCCAACAGACATTGGATTAGTTTTGAAGAAACAGGTTAATAAGCCCCGTGGGTTAGGGGCTGAGACCTCAAAGGCTTTCTCAGTTACAAAGGAGGCTGCCGGTCTCCCTTCCAAGAGGGTGGATGCTGTCCTCAGGACCTTGGTCTGGAAGGATCAGGGTTAGGGGATTTGGGGCAGGAGCTGTGGGGAGCTCGCTTGCTCTGCACGAGGAGGGGCAAGGGTCTGACATTCTTAGAAACGCAGGAGTTAGGGGTGAGCAGAGGCCAGCCTGGCTGCGCTGAGAATGGGGGGAAAGGTTGGGCCTCCCCAGAGGTGGAACAGGTGGGACTCGGGAGAACAGAGATATACCCAGGGGGAATTTACGAGTTGTTTGTGTTGTGGTCTCCAGGGTAAACCCCTCGGCACCTCCTTCACTTCTAAACCCACACGTTGTTGTGCTCTGGTGTGAGGGCTGGTGTCCAGGCTGCAGGACCTGGCCAGTGCTCTCCTGTGGGTGGGCCGGAGCAAGCTCGGGCTGCATTGGGGACAGACAGGAGCAGGGACGGTGCAGGGCCTAGCTGCAAAGTGGGGCTGGCTGGCTGGGTAGGCATTCAGAAGAACTTTGGGTCACCCTCTCACTTTCACTTCCAGATGGATTGAAGTGGTAAATGTAAGGAGACACACACACACACGCACACACACACACACACACACACACACACACACATGGGGGGGCGTGGGCAAACTGAAAGAAAATATTTCATTTTGGGAAGAAGTTCTTTCTGAACATAAAATCCAGTTTAAAAAAAAAATCCAAAGGGAAAAAACAGACACAAGTCAAAACACACTCCAAACATTTTAAAAAAAGAATTATTTATTTTTTATTTATTGTTATTTTTTGACCAGAGAGAGACAGAGAGAGAGATAAAGAGAGAGGGAAAGTGAGAAAGCAAGCTGCCAGGTCCAGCACTCAAACCAAGGTCAGCCATATGGGAGTCCAGCACCTTAGCCAACACACCACCTGTTGGCCCCACACTCCAAACATTTTAAGAACAGATCATGGGACCAGCAGATGGCATAATGGTTACATTGCTGGATTCTCACGTAGTTGATGGTGGTTTGAGTCCCGAACCAGATGGCTTAAAACTCATGCTGGGTGTGTGTGCGTGCATTCCCAAAATCCCGAGAGGAGAATGGAGGAGAAGGGATTGTGGTATGGCCATCCCCCCTGGGGGGTGATTTCTCACTTTCTGCCTCTATGGCGAGCGCACCCACCCTATAGCAAGGATCTCTCTCTTAAAAAAAAAAAGAACAAATCACAAATGGGGAAAAATAATATGTTACAAATATCACATAGGGTTAATATCTATCTATATTATATAAAGAGCCCAAACAGATTGATAAAACACCATTAAGTACTCAATAACATAGTAGCAGAAGGTAGAAATATGCTATTCACCCAAGAAATCCAAGCAGCTGATAAGCTCGGAAATATTCAAATATATCAGTAGTCAAAGAAAAAAGATACAAAAACAAGCTCTCTATAGGGAGCAGGATTAGAAGTGACTTAGTAAATTTGCTTTCCTTTGGCTCATTACATTTTCTAATTTCTACATTCATTACTTGCGTTAAGAGAACACTCCAGGGGCTGATAGATGGCATAGTGGCTAAGGCGCAGGACTCCCACATGACCAACCGTGTTTCAAGTCCTGGACCTGGTGACTTGCTTTCTCACTTTCCCTCTCTCTCTGTTTTTCTGTGGTCAAATTAAAAATAAGTAAATAAATACTGTTAAATAATTTTAAAAAAAAAAAAAAAGAGAGAGAAAGAACACCCCAAAAGTTAAAAAGATAGCATCACAAGATACCATCAAAGAAACGAGTAGGTGGGAGACAAGCAGTTAGGGTAGGGCACTGGCAGGCCTGTGCTTTCAGAGTTTCCTACATTTTTCTAAGCCCTTTCAACAATGAGCAAATATTACTTTGATTACTAGAGCAAATTTGAAAGTTGAAATAAATTCCTTCTTTTTAACCTTCTAGAAGCCTGGGCTCCTACGCAAAAGAATTGTGGCCCTAAAAGATACTTCTGTATCCTGGGACCAGCAGTTGGTATAATCGCTATGTTGCTGGACTCCCACGTAGTTGACCATGGTTCAAGTCCCAGACCTGGTGGCTTAAACTCATGCTGGGCACGTGTGAGTGCGTGCCCAAGATCCCGAGAGGAGAATGGAGGAGAAGGGATTGCGGTGTGGCCATCCCCTGGGGAGTGATTTCTCGCTTTCTGTCTCTCTGTCTCTGTCTTTCTGGTGAGTGCATGCGTCCTATAGCAAAAACCTCTCCAAAAAAAAGAAAGATATTTCTGTACCCTAACCCTGGAGCCTGTGAATGTGACTTTAAGATAAAAGGGGGAACGTGGCCAGCAGGCAGCATAGTGGTTAAGGTGCTGGACTCCCACATGGCCAACAGCTCGAGTCCCAGACCTGGTGGCTTGAAACTCATGCTGTGTGTGTGTGCAGAAAATCCCAAGAGGAGAATGGAGGAGTAGGGATTGCAGCGTGGCCTTGCCCCAGGGGGTGATTTCTTGCTTTCAGTCTCTCTGTCTTTCTGTGTGTTTCTGGTGAGTGCACATACACTACAGTAAAAATCTCACTTTCCAAAAAAAAGTCTTTGTGGATATAATCAAGGACGTTGAGCTTAGAAAATTATCCTGAGTTAGTGTGGGTCTAAAGTTAATGATTAGTGCTTTTTTTCTTAAAGAATTATTAATTTCATTAATTATTATTTAATTTGCTAAAGGGTGTCAGAGAGAAAGAAAGTGAGAAAGCAAGTAGCAGGGTCTAAGACTCGAACTGCAGTCAGCCTTGTAGGAGTCTAGTGCTTTATCGGCATGCCACCTGCTGGCTGCAATGATTAGTGTTTCAGTAAGAGAGGAGAGAGAGTCAACCCATGGGCTGGTGGCTAAGGGAGCCAGAGCCCACAAGGCTGACCATGCAGTTCAAGTCCAGGACTTGGTGGCTTGAGAAACATGCCAGGTACCCCAAGTCCTGAGAGGACGGAGAGATGGAGAGTGGTGGCAGGACCGACCATTCCCCATGGAGGGTGGTGCTTTCCCCTCTCCTGTCTCTCTCTGGAAAGCACGTGCATCTTCTGGCAAAGTGAAAAGAGAGAGAGAGAGAGGGAGAATGAGAAAGCACTCCCCCCGTCCCATGAAGGGTGGCCATGCTCCAATTCCTTCTCCATTCTCCTCCCAGGATTTGGGGCACACACATGTACCTCAAGCCACTGGGAAAAGGACTCGAACCATGTAGCTGGCCATGTGGGATCCAGCCACCCTAACCACCATACCACCTGGATGGCCTCTCCCAGATGTTCAGATCATCTCTAGATTACATAACCCCTTCTACCATGCCTACACTCGCTTCAGCGGGTCGGTTCACCGTAGTGCTTGGTACATGGCATGTTCAAGCTTGGAATTTCCCCAAGTAATTACTTTCTTTTTTTCTAAGAATTATTCATTTAATTCACTTATCATTACTACTATTTTTAAGTTTGCTATAGGGTGCGTGCACTCACTAGAGAAAGAAAGCAAGCTGCCGTGTCTGGGATTTGAACAGTGGTCGGCCGTGTGGGAGTCCAGCACCCCAACTACCACACCAGCTGATGGCCCAGTACGGTTGATCCTCGGCTGGCTGAACCGTGGATACAGAAGGCAGACCGCACTGTTCACATCTCTATTTCACAGGTGGCGTAACTGCCAATCGGCGGAGAGGAGCCGGGATCTGCGCCCGCCTGGCCCTCTCTTCACCTCTGCGCCATCAGCCGACACGTCATCACGTCATCACGTCATCACATGAAGTGCTGCTGCAGAACCAGCATCCCTTTAAGGAAGCTCCGAACGTTGCTTCCACAAGCTTGTGTGGTCGCAGTTGGGGCGACTCCCACCCCCAGGACCTCTGTTGTGGCCACCCTCTTTCTCCACCTGCTGTGACTGATGGGCACCATTCTTTGTGGTTTGTTTGTTTTTTACTTGTTTTTTCTGAGAGAGAGAGGGAGCTGGACAGAGGGAGGGAGAGAGGCCCTAACGGTCCCACACTGCCGTCCACCGCCAGTCCCAGCTGGCTTGGCTCACAGGCAGCGCACCTGCACCAGGCTATGCCCTGGGAGGTCCCGGGATGTGAACCCAGGAACCTTCCCATGTGGGCCCAGTCAGTTCACTGCTGTCACTGCCTGGCCCCAGTGTCATTAGCCATGGTCTCTGCTCTCACTGCTGCCACCTTGAGGCATGCACAGGACCTGCCCCTCCCCAGCCTGCTCTGCTGTGCCTGCTTGTGTGGCCCGGAGTTTTCTGAGCTCTCCCGGCCCTGCCTGCAGGTACCCATGGCCACACCCACCTGGAAAAGGGACCATGGACCCTGCCTGCCAGTGAGGCCACCTGTCAAGAGCCAGGGGAGGGCCAGAGGACCTGAGTCCCTGGCTGCCTCTTGGCGTGCTCTGGCCGGCTCCCAGGCAGCCTCTCTGGATACAGGTCCTCAGCGTGGACTCCCCCAATTCGCAGTCTCCCCAGAGTTCCCACTGCATGAATGTTCCAAGAAACTAAGGAGCTGTAGAAACCTGGGCTGCATTAGCAGATGGTGTGGGAATTCTGTTCCCAACAGACATTGGATTAGTTTTGAAGAAACAGGTTAATAAGCCCCGTGGGTTAGGGGCTGAGACCTCAAAGGCTTTCTCAGTTACAAAGGAGGCTGCCGGTCTCCCTTCCAAGAGGGTGGATGCTGTCCTCAGGACCTTGGTCTGGAAGGATCAGGGTTAGGGGATTTGGGGCAGGAGCTGTGGGGAGCTCGCTTGCTCTGCACGAGGAGGGGCAAGGGTCTGACATTCTTAGAAACGCAGGAGTTAGGGGTGAGCAGAGGCCAGCCTGGCTGCGCTGAGAATGGGGGGAAAGGTTGGGCCTCCCCAGAGGTGGAACAGGTGGGACTCGGGAGAACAGAGATATACCCAGGGGGAATTTACGAGTTGTTTGTGTTGTGGTCTCCAGGGTAAACCCCTCGGCACCTCCTTCACTTCTAAACCCACACGTTGTTGTGCTCTGGTGTGAGGGCTGGTGTCCAGGCTGCAGGACCTGGCCAGTGCTCTCCTGTGGGTGGGCCGGAGCAAGCTCGGGCTGCATTGGGGACAGACAGGAGCAGGGACGGTGCAGGGCCTAGCTGCAAAGTGGGGCTGGCTGGCTGGGTAGGCATTCAGAAGAACTTTGGGTCACCCTCTCACTTTCACTTCCAGATGGATTGAAGTGGTAAATGTAAGGAGACACACACACACACGCACACACACACACACACACACACACACACACACATGGGGGGGCGTGGGCAAACTGAAAGAAAATATTTCATTTTGGGAAGAAGTTCTTTCTGAACATAAAATCCAGTTTAAAAAAAAAATCCAAAGGGAAAAAACAGACACAAGTCAAAACACACTCCAAACATTTTAAAAAAAGAATTATTTATTTTTTATTTATTGTTATTTTTTGACCAGAGAGAGACAGAGAGAGAGATAAAGAGAGAGGGAAAGTGAGAAAGCAAGCTGCCAGGTCCAGCACTCAAACCAAGGTCAGCCATATGGGAGTCCAGCACCTTAGCCAACACACCACCTGTTGGCCCCACACTCCAAACATTTTAAGAACAGATCATGGGACCAGCAGATGGCATAATGGTTACATTGCTGGATTCTCACGTAGTTGATGGTGGTTTGAGTCCCGAACCAGATGGCTTAAAACTCATGCTGGGTGTGTGTGCGTGCATTCCCAAAATCCCGAGAGGAGAATGGAGGAGAAGGGATTGTGGTATGGCCATCCCCCCTGGGGGGTGATTTCTCACTTTCTGCCTCTATGGCGAGCGCACCCACCCTATAGCAAGGATCTCTCTCTTAAAAAAAAAAAGAACAAATCACAAATGGGGAAAAATAATATGTTACAAATATCACATAGGGTTAATATCTATCTATATTATATAAAGAGCCCAAACAGATTGATAAAACACCATTAAGTACTCAATAACATAGTAGCAGAAGGTAGAAATATGCTATTCACC
Organism: Tupaia belangeri chinensis; assembly: GCF_000334495.1. Classification (NCBI taxonomy): domain Eukaryota; kingdom Metazoa; phylum Chordata; class Mammalia; order Scandentia; family Tupaiidae; genus Tupaia; species Tupaia belangeri. Next base: position 960,726 of record NW_006209227.1, on the reverse strand, counting down.
CAAGAAATCCAAGCAGCTGATAAGCTCGGAAATATTCAAATATATCAGTAGTCAAAGAAAAAAGATACAAAAACAAGCTCTCTATAGGGAGCAGGATTAGAAGTGACTTAGTAAATTTGCTTTCCTTTGGCTCATTACATTTTCTAATTTCTACATTCATTACTTGCGTTAAGAGAACACTCCAGGGGCTGATAGATGGCATAGTGGCTAAGGCGCAGGACTCCCACATGACCAACCGTGTTTCAAGTCCTGGACCTGGTGACTTGCTTTCTCACTTTCCCTCTCTCTCTGTTTTTCTGTGGTCAAATTAAAAATAAGTAAATAAATACTGTTAAATAATTCTTAAAAAAAAAAAAAAGAGAGAGAAAGAACACCCCAAAAGTTAAAAAGATAGCATCACAAGATACCATCAAAGAAACGAGTAGGTGGGAGACAAGCAGTTAGGGTAGGGCACTGGCAGGCCTGTGCTTTCAGAGTTTCCTACATTTTTCTAAGCCCTTTCAACAATGAGCAAATATTACTTTGATTACTAGAGCAAATTTGAAAGTTGAAATAAATTCCTTCTTTTTAACCTTCTAGAAGCCTGGGCTCCTACGCAAATAGGATTCCTGGGGCCACCCAAACGCCCACAGAGAGGGGCACTAAACTAAGAGGCCACCACCCCCCCCATCTCTAAAACAAAGGCGTACTTCAGCCTTCCCTTCACACACACCCCCAACTGCCCCAGTCCCGGGGGCAACTTTTCTGGTTCGGCTCTCATCTCTAGGGTCCACCCTGACCTCCCCTTCCTCCCTCCCTCACCCCGAGTCTGGCCTGCCAGCAGCTGTCATGGCCCAGGGAGGTCCTCAGAGGCCTGGCAGGTGGCCCAGGGGCAGACCAGCCAGGCACCTCCCTCCTTTCAGCCTTGTCCTGGGAGTCTGTAAGCACCAGGTTAGCACCAGGTTAGCCCCAGGTAGAATTGTGGATGTCCGGAGATCAAAGCAGGTGCTGGCCAGCCTCAGTGACACAGGCAGGCACTTACTGAGCCCCTGTGCTGGAAACCACATGGCCTGTCTGGGCTCCACCTCGGCCTCCATGTGACCTTACGCATGCCGGACACACGCACGTGTCGAGATCCTGACTGGCTGGAGAGTGGGGAAGGGGATCGCGGTGTGCGGAAACTGTCCCGGCTGCCTGTTTTCTCTTTCTCTGTGAGCATGCTTGCATTCTCTATTATGAATACAATTTTTTTAAATCTTAAAACACACACACACACACACACACACACACACACACACACACACACACACAAGATGTCTGTGGGACCAGCAGTTAGCGTAAGGGTTATGTCGCCGAACTCCCGTTTAGTTGACTGCGGTTCGCGTCCTGGACCCGGTGGCTTAAACTCACACTGGGCACGTGTGTGTGTGTGCCCAAGATCCCGAGAGGAGAATGGAGCAGAAGGGATTGCGGTGTGGCCATCCCCCCTGGGGGGGTGATTTCTCACTTTCTGTCTCTCTGTCTCTATCTTTCTGGCTAGCGCATGTGCCCTAGAGCAGAAACCTCTTTAAAAAAAAAAAAGAGATGTCTGTCTGTAAAAAGCGTGTCATTCGGTTTGAGAGGCAAACTCCCACCCTTTTGTCACACACAGGCCACAGACCAAAGGCACATTCCCAGAAGCGCACAGGTTCCCGGATCTGGAATGTCAGCAGGACTACAGGCAGCGCCAAACCTGGGCCAGGCCGGGTGTGCCTGGCCTTACCCCCAGGCTCCCAGCCACAAAGATCTGCTGGTTGCCGGCCTGGGGGCAGGGCAGAGCCTTGGCAGCCCACCACCGGCCTGCTGGGCCACCACTCCTTGGCATGGAGCCAGCTCTCCTCCACCCTTTAGGTCTGCCCCTCTAGGAGGCTGGCCCTGTGGATATTCTCTACCTCCAGGGCTGCCTCGCTGCTGCCCCCTCCAGGCTTCTCTGCACTCATTCTCACAGGGGCCCCTCCACAGGGAGGTCGCAGGGAATGGTTCTACCTTCATGCAGATCTCCTCAGGGTTCCTGCTCAAAGGGAGAATCACTCACTCAGCCTTTAATCCTGAAGTTTTTTGCCACTTTGGTTCAGAAAGGAATGATATGGAGAAACCATGAAAGCTAGAAGCCCGCTCCCCAGAAAAGCTTGCACAGACTCCCTGTGTTCCACCTCTAAGACGAACCATAGCTGGTTATTTGCACTCCATGGACTTGCAGGCCCCTGCCTCTCGCCTGCTGCGTGTCTTATAGGTAAACTGGGCTGTGGACAGGTGGCGGGGAGGGCGGCAGGGATGCGATCTAGGTGGAGCAGTACCAACACAGTAAGAGGCAGGCCCCTGTGGGGAAGCCGTGGGGACACCACGTCAGCCGTGGCTATCCTGGAAGGCTAACTCTGGAAGGAAGAGCAGGAGGCCACACTCCCTTTGGGAGGTCACAGGAGCGGTAGAGAGCTCTGGGCAGCAGAGAGGCATGGAGGAAGCAGGGCTCTGGAGAGAAACCTCTAGAAGCATCTCCCTGTGACTGCCTTTTGTCACAGGACAGGAGGAAATACAGCACAAGCAGAGGTGTGAAAAGTGTGCATGGGGGCTCAGCCTCCTACTCCTTTTGGAGCCTGGCTGAAAAGCGAAGAAATGTGGCCTCCTTGATGATGAGGCCACCCAACTTCCCCATATCACCTCAGCCTAACACAGATATGTGAGTGAGGCCACCAGGACTGGACCGACCAGCTTCAGCCCACCTCCTGCTGACTGCAGCCGTAGAGCGAACTCTGCGAGACCAGCAGAAGAGCCACCCAGCTGAGCCCAACCCAAATATGACAGTGACGATGATAGCAGTTGCTCTAACCTCCTCGGTTTTGAGGAGCTTTGTTATATAGCACGGGCCCATATCGAGCCTCTTAGGATAGACCTGTGACAGTCACGGCTTGGTAGGGAATGGTCTTCTCAGGCTACTCCCACGTACCAAGTTAACCTTTTCAGTATTACGGAGAAACGTCCTTTGTCAGCAGTCCTGCTACTAAAATTTCCTAACCCAATACATCATGGCCAGCCCGCTCATGTGTGTGCACGCACCCAACGTGGTCAGGGAGGTCGTGGGCTGTGAACACACCTGTGCCACGTGGGTTCACGTGTGTCACTGCTGCACGTCCTTCTGGCCCGTGTCATTGACTTTTGGACATAAGTTTACAATTTCGAGACATTCAAACATTTTATGCATTTATTTTTACTTGCTGACGTTTAATGACACTCTCTGCAGGTGGATCCAGGCCACCAGGACACAGTGCCCTTCAGCTTCTCCTCAGCCCTCGTGCTGAAGAGCTTGGTCCTCACGATGCAGGCAGCTGCGGAGCGTTCCCTTCCCCGGAACGAGCAGTACCCGACCGCCTGGTGAGCGGTGGAGCTACCCCAGTCTCGTTTAGGGCAACACTTACCTGTGACTGCTCACTGACCGAGGCCACACGTTATCAAAGTTGAGCTGGGCAGAAGCTCGGGTTCCCCTTTACATGCTGATGCCTCGGACCGTCCCCAAAGTAACCTGGGTGAAATCTGCTGATGCCGGTCCTGTGGCCATACATCCCACCAGCACTCTCCTGGCCTCCGGGATGCTTCTGGCGCTTGCCAGTGTGGCCACGGCCGTGGCTCATGTGGCCACGAAATTTCTGGGTCTTCCTCAGCCTGGATGCTATGTCAGCGACTAAGATGAAAGAGTGACATTTAAACATTTTTGGTTTGCTATAGGGTATGTGCGCTCACCAGAGAGACAGAGAGAGAGAAAGAGACAGAAAGTGAGAAATCACCCCCCCCCCAGGGGGGATGGCCATGCTGCAATCCCTTCTCCTCCATTTTCCTCTCGGGATTTCGGGCACACACAAATACACACACACACACTCCCGGTGTGAGTTTAAGCCCCGGGTCCAGGACTCGAACTGCGGTCGACTGTATGGGAATCCAGTGATGTAGCTTTACACCATTGCTGGTCCTCATCATTTATTATTATTATTATTTTAAATTTTGACCACACACACATGCACACAAATACAGAGAGAGAGAAAGTGAGACAGCAAGACACCAAATCTAGGACTTGAACCATGGTTGGCCATATGGGAGTGTCAAGCGCCTTAGCCACCACCCCACCTGCTGTTCCCCAGCCCTGTGTGTTTTTCAAGAAGCCGGTTCTAGGACTCAAACCATGCGGTTGGGCCATATAGGATCCAGTGCTTTAACCATCATACCACGTGTCGGCCCCGAAAGCCAATTAGAAAAATAAAACAAAAACAAAAAACACCACCCCCCACCCCCACCCCCGGTATCCTCAGGCTGGTCCCACAGCCTGGTGTTAGTTAAAGAACCAGATTCTGGGCCGACTCTGCGGCCTGGTGCTGAAAGCAGCTGGATCTCACATGGCCGACCATGCGGTTAGGGGTCTTGAGAAAAACAGGGGGTGCCTGTGCGTGCTTGCTCTAAATACTGCAGGGGGAGAGACGGAGAAGGGATTGTGGTAGGGCCATGTCCCACAAGGGGCGCTTTCTCCTCTCCTTCTCTTTCTGTCTTTCTCCCACAAGGGGTGAGCACATGCACCACCAGTCAAAAAAAAAAAAAATTGAGGCCAGCAGGTGGCATGGTGGGTAAGGACACCGGACTCTCACAAGGCCAACCACGGTTCGAATCCCAGACCGGACAGTTTGCTTTCTCACCCTCCCCGCTTCTGCCCTTCTCTGGTCAAATTTAAATAAATAAAGTTAAATAAAAGAATTCTTAAAAAAAGAAAAAGGCACTGGATCCTACATGACTGACTGTGGTTTGAGTCATGACCCCAGCAGCTTCAAAAACACACAGAGAACACATGTATGTGAGCCCGAAATTCTGACAGGGTGGAGAAGAAGAGGAGGAGGGGTTGCGGTGTGATCATGCCCACTGGGTACTTCCTCCCTCTCTTTCTGTGTCTGTCCCTCTCTGGCAAGCACACGTGCCCTCTGGCAATTAAGAATAATAAGTCACACAAGTTCTCACAGGACCTAAACAGCTGTTTGGGTGGGCCAGCAAGTGGTGTGGTAGTTAAGGCTCTGGATCCTACATGGCTAATTGCACGGTTCTAGTCCTGGATCTGGTGGCTTGAAAACCACCACAGGCGTGCGCGGGCGTGCCCCAAATCCTGATCTCCAGAATGGAGAGGAAGGGATTGCCGTGTGGCCACTCCCCGAGGGTGATTTGGCGCTTTCCCTCTCCTCGCGTCTCTCTCTGGCGAACACTGGCAGCTCCTCCTTGGCTTAGGTCTGTGTCTGGGTACGAGGAACACCCCCTCTCCGCTCCCACCTCCCACCCCACCAGAAGCTGTGGGGAGCCTGGGCCCCTGCTGTCTTGCTCATGGCTTCCTGCCTCACACTGCAGTGACTGCCGAGTCTTTTAAAAACAGCTACACATGGGAACAGCAGTTAGCATAATGACTATGTTGCTGGACTCCCACATAGCTGACCGTGGTTCGAGGCCCCAACCCGCGGGTTTAAACTCATGCCAGGCATGTGTGCATGTGTGTTGTGCATGCATCCTCACAGGATTCCGAGAGGAGAATGAAGGAGAAGGGATTGCGGCGTGGCCATCCTCCCGGGGGGTGATTATGGAAAAATTAAATGTGGGTTGTGAAGAAAAAAAAAAATTATAAAAAAAAAAAAAATAAAAAAAAAAAAAAAAAAAAAAAAGCTATGAACAGGGTCAGCAGATGGCATAATGGTTATGTCTCTTGCTGGACTCCCGCTGTAGTTGACTGCGGTTCAAGTCTCAGACCCGACGGCTTAAAATTCACACTGGGCATGCATGCATGCATGTCCAAAATCCCGAGAGGAAAATGGAGGAGAAGGAATTGCAGCATGGCCATCCCTTTCAGGGTAGGGGGTGATTTCTCACCTTCTGACTCTGTTTCTCCAGTGAGTACACGCACCCTATAGCAAAAATCTCTCTGAAAAACAAAACAAAACAAAACAAAACAAACTATGTGCAGGCCACCAGATGGCGCAGCAGTTACGTCACAGGACTCCTGCATGGCCCACAATGGTCAGAGTCCTCCCTGGACCTCACTCAGGGCGAGCACATGTGCCCTAAAGCAAAAACGTCTTAAAAACAGCAACAACAAGAACAACAATAAAACAAGCATTTTTCCCTTGTATTTATGGTAAAGTGTGTGTGTGTCCTGATGCCCCGATGAGAGAGAGAGATGAGCACCCTTTCGGAACCTGGTCACGCAGTGATCCCCTTCCTCCGCCCTCTGGTCTGTCAGGTCCCAGGATCTCATGTACGTACTCCACCTTGCTTCAGGCTGACCAGGCTGGGATTCAAACCGCAGTCGCTGCGTGGGATCGGGCTTCTCCCAGAAGTGCGTTACTGTTGTACCAAGGAACTGGTGCGTCATTTATTCATTTTGTAAAAGTTCATTTATCATTGGAACCAGCGGATGGCGTGATGGTTACGTCACTGGACTCCCACGTAGTTGACTGAGGTTCGAGTCCCAGATCCAGAGGCTTAAAGCTCACACTGGGAGGGACCAGCAGTTGGCGTAATGGCTATGTTGCTAGACTCCCACGTAGCTGACCATGGTTTGGGTCCTGGACCCAGTGGCTGAAACTCAGGCCAGGGGCGTGTACCTGCATGCCCAAGATCCCAAGAGGAGAATGGAGGAGAAGGGATTGCGGCATTGCCATTTCCCCGGGGGGTTACGTTTTGCTTTCTGCCTCTCTGTCTCTCTGTCTTTCTGGCGAGCACACGCATCCTATAGCAAAAACCTCTCCAAAACAACAACAAAAACTCCCAAGAGGAGAATGGAGGAGAAGGGATTGCAGTGTGGCCATCCCCACTGGGAGGTGATTTCTCACTTTCTGTCTCTCTGACTCTCTTTCTCTCTCTCTCTGGCAAGTACACATACATTATAGCAAAAACCTCTCTCTAAAAAAAAAAAAAGTTTATTTCTAATTGGGCTAGCTGGTGGCACTGAGGTTAAGGCATTGGATCTCACATGGCTGGCTGCATGATTCAAGTCCCAGACTCAATGGCTTGAAAATCACTCGGGGCACGCGTGTGTGTGTGTGTGTGTGTGTACCCCAAATGAGAGGAGACTAGAGGAGAAGGGATTACAGCACAGCCCTCCCCTCAGGGGTGATTTCTCACTTTCCTTTTTTCTGTCTCTCTCTGGCAACATCACACACCCTATAGCAAAAACAAAACCAATAATGTTTATTTATTATTTACTTCTTTTTTTTTTAGAGGTTTTTGCTATAGGGCACATGTGCTCGCCAGACAGACAGAGAGACACAAAGCGAGAAATCACCCCTGAGGGGAGGGCTGTGCTGCAATCCCTTCTCCTCCATTCTTCTCTCAGGATCTTGGGCACGCACGCACACGCGCCCGACATGAGTTTAAGCCACCAGGTCTGGGACTCGAACCACAGTTGACTACATGGGAGTTCAGTGACATAGCCATTATACTAACTGCTGGTCCCACCTGGCATGTTTTTCAAGCCACCAGGTCCAAGACTTGTTCCGCAGAGTTGGCCATGTGGAACCCAGTATCTTAACCAACTGGCCCAAAAGAAATACACTTGTATTGTGCCCAATGCTGATCTAGAAGCTCCGCATGATCTCCATAGGATTATACTTCCTTCGTCCCTCAGCTCTACCATTCTTAGGGTGTGACTTTTAGCCTGTAGATCACTCTAGGGCCAATGAGAGCTGCCAGAGCACCAGCCATCACATCCATATTGTGTAGCGAAAATATGAAATGGAGGCTAAGGAGAAAGTCAAGATAACTCTTGCCTGCTGTCTGTCCCTTCCCCTCCCCGCCTTTTTCAGATTTTTGCCATAGGGCACATGCGCTTGCTGGAGGGAGATAGAAAGGGAAGGCGAGAAATCACGGCCAGGCGGTATGGCCATGCTGTAATCTCCTCTTCATTGTCCTCTCAGGTTCCTGGACACAAAGGCGTATGTGCCTAGGGTGTCCCCCAAGTGCTGGATCTGGGACTCGAATCACGGTCGGGCATGTGGGCTCCAGCGCCTGAGCCACCATTCCACCTGCGGGCCCATCTGGCACTCAATTTTTTTTTTTTTTTTTTTTTTTTGAGAGGTTTTTCGCTATAGGGCGCGTGCGCTCGCCAGACAGACAGAGAGACATAGAGACAGAAAGTGAGAAATCACCCCCCAGGGGGGATGGTCACGCCGCAATCCCTTCTCCTCCATTCTCCTCTCGGGATCTTGGGCACGCACGCACACGCACCCGGCATGAGATTTAAGCCACCGGGTCCGGGACGCGAACCGCGGTCGACTACGTGGGAGTCCAGCGACATAGCCATTACGCTAACTGCTGGTTCCCTGTCACTCTTTTAAAGAGTTCGTTGTAAGCCCAACTTAGCAACTTTTCAGTGACCTCCTTTGTTGCAAATGTAGTCATTTAGCTGATGCTATGTAAATGGTCACTGGGACAGACAAGAAACAGTCCCCTGTGGGGTGTGACCACACGCAGTCCCTTCTCCATGTCTCCATCCTGTCGGGATTTGGGGCACACACACATGTACCCATAGTGTTTTCCAAGCTGCCAGGGCTGAGCTGCCAACCGGGGTTGGCTTCGTGGAATCTGGCTCCCTTAACCTAGGCCTCGGGGCCAGCCCTGTCCTAATTTTCAACGTGTGGACTAGAACATGCCACCCGTGACTCTCAGAGCTGCTCTCGCCCTGCCTCCCTCTCTGTCTTCAGCTCGGGCAGCTTTCTGGCTGGCTCAGTGACTGGTTCTCCCGCCTGGTGGTTCCCGGAGGAGCTGCCTCACGGCCGCCCCCTGCTGTTCTCTCCTGGAACACTCTCGCCCAGAGCTCAGAGGCACAGCAGGCCAAGCCGGCGGCACCACCTCGCTCAGGGCCAAGTTTCCCTCCAGGCCGGAGCCAAAACGACAGGATGCAGATGCCACTGCTCAGGGCCAGCCACCAGGGACACAGTGGGCACTGGGGGGAGGCGGAAGGGACGCTGACCCAGGCGTGATGGGCATGGGGCTGAGGAGCCACGCGTCGTCCAGTCACTCATGGACTGTGTGTCTCAGGGGCTGCCTCCCTCGGCCGGTGCTGGGGAAGCGAGAATGGTGGCCTCTTCTGGGAACTCCCAGACCAGGGGCAGGAGAGATGATCAGGAGGTCGGGAGCTGGCAGGTGTGTGCGGAGTCCCGAGTGCGGCGAAGAGCCAGGGCAAGGGAGTCCCGCAGAGCACACGGCACGTGCAGAGGCCCGGAGGCGGCGGACCGGGCGGGAGCTCAGGAAAGGGGAACAGAGGTGGGCAGGGCAGGGCAGGGCTGAGTGAGGCGGTTTTTTCTAAGAGGCCTGGGAGGATGTTCAGCAGTTTTTTTGGGCCCAACCTGTAAGCGGTTATGGGCCCTCGGCCCGAGAGTCCGCGGGGCGGTTTCTGTAGTTTTCCATTTACAGCGTTGTCTTGGCATAGCTCCGTGGGGGGTATTTTGGTTCTCTAACGTTTTGGTCAAACCACCAGCAGAGTGCGTTTCCTGAGTGCGAGCAGGGGGGCAAGGTTTAGCAACGTCCACCTGCTCCTCTATGCCTTTGGGGGTGCCTCCCCTGGGAGAGACGGTCACGCCCCCTGAATAACAGTCCCTGTGTCCCTGACGCATACCGCCCCCAGTGCCTCTCAGGCCTGCCTTCTAAGGGTAGCCGTAACCAGTCAGGGCTCTGCAGAGAGACAGAACAGGGGCAGGATAAACATGCACGCACGCGCCTATATATCCGATTTATTTTAAGGCACTGGCTCGTGTGATGGAGGGAGCTGGCAGGCTGGAATTCGCAGGGCGCGCCGGCAGGCGGCAGACCCAGGCAGGAGGTGACGCTGCAGTGTGGAGGGGGCGTTTCTTCCCAGGAAGCCTGGGTGTTTGTTCTCGTGGTCTACTGACTGATCCGGTGAGGGCCACCCACGTTATCGAGGATAATCTCCTGTATTTAAAGTCAGCCCGTTGTCTTGTTAACCACATCTACAGAACACCTAACGCAGCAGATTTGAATTTGCGACTGGGCCCTGTAACCCAGTTGACATGCAAAGCTAACCATCTCAGGAGAGCAGCAGATAAAAATTAAAATCTAAGGTTTTCTAAGAGGTTTTTGGGCACCCACTCACACTCTCCTGGCATGATTTTTTTTTTGGAGAGGTTTTTCGCTACAGGGCGCGTGCGCTCTCCAGGCAGACAGAGAGAGACATAGAGACAGAAAGCGAGAAATCACCCCCCAGGGGGAATGGTCATGCCGCAATCCCTTCTCCTCCATTCTCCTCTTGGGATCTTGGGCACACACGCACACGCGCCCGGCGTGAGTTTTAAGCCACTGGGTCCGGGACGTGAACCGCGGTCAACTACGTGGGAGTTCAGCGACATAGCCGTTACGCTAACTGCTGGTCCCTCCTGGCATGATTTTGAAGCCACCAGGTCTGGGACTCGAACCACGTCAGGCCATGTGGGAGTCCAGTGACGAAACTGCTACGTCATCTGCTGGTTCCCAAATCTAAGTTCGTATTCCATGAACGCTCTGAACCAACCCGAGGTTCCTGTGGTCCGCTGCTCCATGTGAGCCTTAGGGACACCGACCACCCTCCATGACATGGAGATGGGGACTTTCGGCCTGAATTCGTGAAGGGATAAACCTCAGGCATCCGTTTCCCCTTCTGAACCTGGGGTCCGGCCCGGACTTAGGTCTTGGCCTGTGCTCTCTGTGAGTTTGCCGTCGAAAGGGCCTGGGCCTCACTGGGGAGGTGACACCTCATCGTGCTGGTCCCTTTGACCCCTCCCTTGTGACCGGCAGCTCTGCTCCCCTCAAATTCTTGTGCGGAAGCCCTAACCCTGGTGCCTCTGCATGTGGCTGCTTTTGAGGTCTCCAGAGACAGACATAGAATGGGGACATAGGGCGTGAGCCCTGATCCAGTATGATTGGTGTCCTTATAAGAAGAGATGCGGGGGGCAGCAGGTGGCGTGGTGGTTAAGGCACAGACCCAGGCAGGAGGTGACGCTGCAGTGTGGAGGGGGCGTTTCTTCCCAGGAAGCCTGGGTGTTTGTTCTCGTGGTCTACTGACTGATCCGGTGAGGGCCACCCACGTTATCGAGGATAATCTCCTGTATTTAAAGTCAGCCCGTTGTCTTGTTAACCACATCTACAGAACACCTAACGCAGCAGATTTGAATTTGCGACTGGGCCCTGTAACCCAGTTGACATGCAAAGCTAACCATCTCAGGAGAGCAGCAGATAAAAATTAAAATCTAAGGTTTTCTAAGAGGTTTTTGGGCACCCACTCACACTCTCCTGGCATGATTTTTTTTTTGGAGAGGTTTTTCGCTACAGGGCGCGTGCGCTCTCCAGGCAGACAGAGAGAGACATAGAGACAGAAAGCGAGAAATCACCCCCCAGGGGGAATGGTCATGCCGCAATCCCTTCTCCTCCATTCTCCTCTTGGGATCTTGGGCACACACGCACACGCGCCCGGCGTGAGTTTTAAGCCACTGGGTCCGGGACGTGAACCGCGGTCAACTACGTGGGAGTTCAGCGACATAGCCGTTACGCTAACTGCTGGTCCCTCCTGGCATGATTTTGAAGCCACCAGGTCTGGGACTCGAACCACGTCAGGCCATGTGGGAGTCCAGTGACGAAACTGCTACGTCATCTGCTGGTTCCCAAATCTAAGTTCGTATTCCATGAACGCTCTGAACCAACCCGAGGTTCCTGTGGTCCGCTGCTCCATGTGAGCCTTAGGGACACCGACCACCCTCCATGACATGGAGATGGGGACTTTCGGCCTGAATTCGTGAAGGGATAAACCTCAGGCATCCGTTTCCCCTTCTGAACCTGGGGTCCGGCCCGGACTTAGGTCTTGGCCTGTGCTCTCTGTGAGTTTGCCGTCGAAAGGGCCTGGGCCTCACTGGGGAGGTGACACCTCATCGTGCTGGTCCCTTTGACCCCTCCCTTGTGACCGGCAGCTCTGCTCCCCTCAAATTCTTGTGCGGAAGCCCTAACCCTGGTGCCTCTGCATGTGGCTGCTTTTGAGGTCTCCAGAGACAGACATAGAATGGGGACATAGGGCGTGAGCCCTGATCCAGTATGATTGGTGTCCTTATAAGAAGAGATGCGGGGGGCAGCAGGTGGCGTGGTGGTTAAGGCACTGGACTCCCACATGGCCGACCAGGATTCAAGCCCTGGACCCAGTGGCTTGAAGTTCATGCTGAACATGGTGTGTGTGCCTGAAGTCCCAAGAGGAGAAGGGATTGTGGTGTGGCCATCCTGCCTGGGGAGTGACTTCTGACTGGTCCTCTGTCTCTCTCGGGTGTGCTCACACTCCTTATGGTAAAAACCTAAAAAAAAAAAGAGATGAGGAAGCAGCAGTGTTGAGGGGGGTTGGATGTCGGTGGCTCAGGGGTGGAACATGACACACTGTGAGGCGGACTGATGTGGGAAGGTCCTGGGTTCGCGTCCAGAGACCGCCCTGAGTACTCTAGGAGAATGCTCGGGTGGTGATCTGGGCTGGCTGAAGCCAGTGGTGGAACATAGTCATGAGGACCGTGTTGAGGCTGTGTCTCTCATCTCATTCTTACTCATGGAAATAAGTAAGTAATGAATCAACCTTTCACAATATCAAAAATAAGGCCGACCCCACAGTGCAGCAGCTGGGCATTCACAGGAAAGTCAGATCCCACGCGGCTGGCCAGGGCTCACGCTCTGGCTCCGTCGGCTTGAGAAACATGCCAGGCACAGGTGCACACCCATCACTCCCCAGGGACAGCAGGTTGGAGGGAAAGGGCTCGCGGCCCTTTTTGGGGGGGTTTCCCCTCTCTTCGCTCTTGGGCACACTTACACATCTCTGTCGTAAAAAAGGATATAAATAGATAGGCAGAAATATTCCTTTCTTTATTTAAAGATATTTTGCCATAGAACACGTGCACTCTTGCAAGATAGAGAGGGAAAGTGACCCCGGGGAATGGCCATGCCACAGCCCCTTATCCTCCATTCTCCTCTAGGGATTTTGGGCACACAGACACACCCACCCAGTGTGTTTTTCAAGATGCTGGGTCCAGGACTCGAACTGCAGACTCAACCACGAGGGGTCCAGTGCCCTCACCATCACATCACCTGCTGGCCCCTGTACAAATTTCTTTTGAAAAGAAGAAGCAGAAGTTAGGACACAGACTTGAGTGCACAGTGAGACCAAGTAAAGACCCAGCAAGAGGGAGCTGCCCACCCGCCAGGGAGAGGGGCCTCGCAGAAACCGGCTGCCGGCACCTGGTCCTGGACTGCGAGCCGCCAGAACTGGGGCGGGTTCATTTCTGCTGTCTGTTTTTATTTTTTATAAAAGAATCATGTGTTATTATTCTTCAGTTTGACCAGAGAGAGACAGAGAGAGAGAGAGAGAGAGTGGAAACAAGCTGCCAGGTCTGGGACTCGAACTGCAGTCAGCCATGTGGAAGCCCAGCACCCCAACTAGCACCCCACCTGCCAGCCCCAATTTCCGCTGTTTAACTCACCCAGTCCTTGGCATTTTGTTGTTTTGTTTTGTTTTTAAAGAGATTTTTGCCTTAGAGCACATGAGCTCACCAGAGAGAGACAGACAGACAGAGACAGAGACAGAGACAGTGAGAGGAAAAGTGAGAAATCACTTCCCCAGGGGGATGGCCATGCTGCAATCCCTTCTCCTCCCAGGACTTTGGGCACACATGCACATGTGCTTGGTGTGATTTTCAAGCCACTGGGTCTAGGACTCAAACTGCTATGTCGTCTGATGGCCCCAGTGCTTGGCATTTGTCACAGCAGCCCTAGGAAACTCACACTCCCCCTCTCTGTGGTGCCCAAGGGGTGTGACCTCTTCCTTTTTTTTTTAAGAGAGTTTTTGCTATAGGGTGTGTGCACTCATCAGAAAGACAGAGACAGAGAGACGATAAGTGAGAAATCACCCCCAGGGGGGAATGGCCAATGCCACACTTCCTACTCCTCCATTCTCCTCTTGGGATTTTGAGCATGCACGCACACACCTGGCGTGAGCTTCACGCCATTGGGTCTGGGACTCCATCCACGGTCCACTACGTGGGAGTCCAGAGACAACCATTACGCCATCTGCTGGCCCCCTTTCCTTTTCTTAATCACATCATTCGAGATCATGGCCCAGCGGTGCAGGTGGCAGGTGCCACTGTGCTATCCTGGAGCCACAGCGAAGGCCCAGGTCCTGCGGGCCTGTGACCTGGTTGGTTGGGAGGCTAGGGAGGATTGCGGCCTGGCAAGATCATGTCAAGAGTACTTCTGTCTCTCAATAAATGAAACTAAAAACAAACAAACATAGCCCCACAGGCAAGAGTCTGACCCTTCCCACGGTGTCTGCTGAACTCGTGGCCCGTCCTCTGCACTTCCTCCTCCTCTGTCCCGGTGGTTTGTGTGGTCAGATGAGCCCCAGCCACAGTGACAGCAAAGGGAGCCAGAGGGGAAGCGAACACAGCCTCACGCTCGCCTCCGGGGTAAAGGGCAGGGCAGGCTCGATTATTTAACGGTCCCTGCCGCTGTTCCCAGGCCTTAGAGAGAGAGAGAGCATGTGTGTGTTGGCATGTGTGCAAATCATGCTGCACGGATGCCAGGCGTGCTGGCCAGGTTGCCACCAGCTCTGTGGGGTCTTTGACTCTGGTACAAGCCCTCTTCCAGGTCAGGCACAGGGGGAGATGTCCTTCCAGCTGGTTCCCAACAGATAGGTCGGAGTCAGCCCACCCCAAGGGCACCTCGACTTCCAACCCAGGGAGGACGGTGCTTCAGCGTGGGCCCCCTTAAAGGCAGACCTCAAGAACGGGTGGAGTAGTTGACCTGATACGTAATTCCAGAAAGCCCGGAGAGGGTGCAGGACGTGAGACAGTGAAGGGGGAAGGAATATGCCATGTGTGTCACAGGCAAGTCACAGCTGTGACAACTGGGGCTCAGTCCGAGGGGGACCCTCGGCAAGACAGCATGAACATGGCTCAGGCCGTCCCACTGAGAGGCGAGCAAGCTGCAGCATCTTGGTTATCTCCTTTTTTTTTTTTTTTTTGAGGGTTTTTTTACAGGGGACGCG
>NW_006209227.1:930884-944952 GCF_000334495.1 Tupaia belangeri chinensis | reverse complement strand
AGACCTGGTGGCTTGTTTTCTCGCTTTCCCTTTCTCTCTCTCTGTCTCTCTCTGGTCAAATTAAAAATAATAAGAACAAATGGAATTAAATAAATATATATATATATTTTTTTTTTTTAAAAAAAAACTCTCTAAACCCCCCCCCAAAAAACAGTATTATTGACATACAACTCCCACATACCACACGCCTAGCCCTGCAGTGGTGCCGTGCAGTGGTTTTCAGCTTGTTCACGGATATGTGTACTGTCACCACAGCTGATTGTAGAACATCTTACCACCCAAATATGCCCCGTAGCCTTTAGCTAGTGCCTTCTACACTTCCCTCCCTCGCCCGAGACCCACTGATCTACTTTCTGTCCCCACAGATTTCCCCGTCAGGACTTTCAGGGGAACAGGTCATACATTACACAGGCTTTTGCGACTGATTCCTTTTCCTTCCTTCCTTCCTTCCTTCCTTCCTTCCTTCCTTCCTTCTTCTTTCTTTGTTTTTAAGGTTTTTGCCACAGGGCACATGCGTTCACCAGAGAGAGAACGAGACACTAAGAGGGAAAGTGAGAAATCACCCCTCAGGGAGGAGGGCCAGACCACAATCCCTTCTCCTCCACTGTCCTCCCGGGATTTGGAACACAGGTCCCTGGCATCATTTTCAAACTGCCAGGCCCAGGACTCGATCTGTGGTTGGCCATGTGGGAGTCCAGCGCCCTAACCACCACGCCTCCTGCCGGCCCCAGCTCCTTTCACTGCCATGGCCCATTCACACGGGAGCATGTATTAGACAGTGACACTGAGCACCTTTTCACATGTGCACAGGCCATTTGCAAACTGTCTTGGATACGTGTCCGGTCAAGTACTTCGCCCAGTGTTTAATCTGGTAGCGTGCGTCTCAACAGCTTTTGTTTTTGTTTTTTAGATTTTTTGCCATAGGATGTGAGCACATGTCAGAAAGACAGAGAAGCAGAAAGGTCTCTCTCTGCAGGTCCCCCAGCACTTCTTTAACTATTTCATCAATTTTATTTTTTGTTTTCTGATCACAGAAGCAATACATATTGATCACTGAAACACGAAAATATTTTGTATTTTGTATTTGATTTTTCTGTGTCACAATCCCATCTCCTCCATTCTCCTCTTGGGATTTTGGGCACACAGGCACATGCGCCTGGTGTATTTTTCTTCAAAGTGCTGGGTCTGGGGCTCAGTCATCCCCTAGGGAGGATGGCCATGCCACAATCCCTTCCTCTCCACCCCTTCTCCTCCATTGTCCTCTCAGGATTTGGGGCACATGTGCCCACGTACGCAGTGTGATTTTTAAGCCTTCGTGTCCAAGACTCAAACTGTGGTCGGCCATGTGGGAGTCCAGCGCCTTAACCGCCACACCTCCTGCTGGCTCTGTGCCTCAGCAACTTTATAACCTAGCCTGAGGTGGCATACACTGTCACGTCCACAAAGTCCCATCGAGTGGTTCATCCCTGGTCAATGTGGAAGGCAACCACACGCAGCACGGATGCCAGGGTGTGGGGACGAGCAGAGACTGCCATGGATGCTGGCTACCGCGTGGGCCATTCGCACCCCTCGGGGGAGCATCGTTCCTGGGTGCTCATTCTTTGGCACCTCTGGTCAAACCCACATTCTGAAAGCACTCTGTTATGTTAAAGACCCCTCCCAGGCTGAAGAACCACCCGACCTGGCTCCACGCCAAAATCTCTCGTCTCCTGCCCGAGCGTGCTCGGCTCTTGGTCTGTCTCCGGTCCTGCACTTGGGACTCTGTTCTCGTTCTTATCTGCTCCTTCCTTAGATGGTTAACAGTGATTTCTGCAGGTCCCCCAGAGCTTCTTTAACTACTTTATCCATATTTATTTTGCTTTCTGATCACAGAAGCAATACATATTGATCACTGAAAATACAAACACAAGAATAATTTTCGCTTTGTGTTTTATTTTTCCTTGTCACAATCCCTTCTCCTCTGTTCTCCTCTTGGGATTCTGGGTACACAGGCACATGTACCTGCTGTGTTTTCCTTCAAGCTGCTGGGTCTGGGGCTCAAACCGCACAGTTAGCCATGTGGCATGCAGCCATCTTAACCAATACACCCTGGCTGGCCCCGTAATGTATTTTTTAGGAAGGGAAAAGTCCCTCATAATCTTACACTCTAGATAGGACCACTGTTAACCTGTTTGACATGTGTTCATCAACATTTACTGTGTGTGGGACTAGCAGTTGGTGTAATGGCTACGTCGCTGGACTCCCATGTAGTCAACTGTGGTTCGAGTCCCGGACCTGGTGGCTTAAACTTACACCAGGTTCATGTGCGTATGTGTCCAAGATCCCAAGAGGAAAATGGAAGAGAAGGGATTGTGGCATGGCCATGCCCTCTGGGGGGTGATTTCTTGAATTCTATCTTTCTGTCTCTGTCTTTCTGGAGAGCGCACGCGCCCTACGGCAAACAAACAAACAACAACAAAAAACAAACAAACCAACACCAACAACAAAAAACCCCATTTACTGTGTGTGAAGGTCCACCCTGTAATTATGGGGTTGTGGGAAACGTCAGAATGCATTCCGCATAGAGAACCGGGAAAGTACATGGTGAGGTTTCCGACAGCTGCACACGAGCCTGGGAGCCCGCCTCCCCTGTTGCCACGTTCCTTACAGCACACGGCTCGGCCGCCGTCCTTCACGTGCACGCACGGCGCTCCGTGGTGCTGATGGAGAGAGCAGTGTCTTCGGGGCCTGGGGCTCTTCCCTTGGCCTGGCTGACTTTCCTGCGTCTAGGGAGGGAGGGTCCTAACTCAAGCTCGTGATTTGTAGCTTCCCTTTTAATCCCAGGACCTCCTCCGACACACGACACACGGGAGCCCTCTGGACCTTAAACAAGCACAGCCAGGAGCTGCTGGGGAGCTGGCGTCCTGGAGGAGGCAATCGTCCACGACTCTCGGATCCTGGGAGGGATGAGGAACACTGCTTTCATGAACTGAGACAGAAAGTTTCAGATGTTCTCCAGTTTTCTATGATCACAGACAAGGCAAAACCCAGCATCCTCTAGGTATTGTATTCTGTCCGCTCCTTAAAGATGCAGGGCCAAAGGGGCCAGCTTTGTATACTGGTTGCTATTGCAAAATTTGTGCTTCTATGGGTCAGCAGGTGGCACAGTGGTTAGGACGCTGGACTCCCATATGGCCAACTGGGATTCAAGTCCTGGACTTGGCGGCTTGAGACTCACTCCAAGAGCATTTTTGTGCATGCCCAAAACCTAGAGAGGACATGGAGGAGAAGAGATTGTGGAGTGGCCATTCCCACTAGGGGGTGACTTCTCATTTCCCCCTCACTGTCTCTCTCTCTCTGTCTCTCTCCAGCGAATGCACGTGCTCTATGGCAAAAATCTTAAAAACAACAACAACAAACATTGTCCTTCTCGGACCCGCTGGCATGATGGCTCCTTGGATTTACATGGCTGACCATGCGTGGGAGTCCCAGATCCGGTAGCAGGAGAGACATGCTGGACGTGTGTGTGTGCAAAATCGCGAGGGGAGGATGGAGGAGAAGGGACTGCAGCATGGCTGTACCCTCGAGGAGATGCTTCCTCACTTTCTCTCTCTCTCTGTGTCTCTGTCTCTCTTCAGCGAGCACACACGCTCTATAGTAAACTAAAAACAAAACAAAACAAACTTGTCCTGAAATGCTGTCATTCCCATCGACAGTGTGTGTCCCTCCGTCTGGGAGCCCGGGTGCTGTGGGAGGGTATCCATGCAGGGCGTGGGGACTGCTCAGAGCAGGGCTTCAGGGTGGGGGAGGACGGTGTCTGAGAGGGGCGGTGCTGGGGGCTGTGGGGATCGAGCACACACGGAAGAGGTTGACCCGGAAGTAAATGGGCTAGAAATGGGCAGTGTCTTCCTCTCAGGGAGGGGTGGTAAGGGAGGAATGCTGGCGCGGGACTGGAATCGGAAGTGACGCCGTTCATGTTCCTAGGACTTACAGATAACACCAACAGCTGATATCAGTGAGTGTATACATACGTGTGTACGCGGATATGTGTGTATTTATGTTTGCACACATGTGTGTGTATTTACGTTTGCCTTACTGAGAGGGGCCGGGAGTAGCAGCACCCTAGTGTAGAGAGTCACCAGCACCCAGACCTTAATTTCTAACATCCTCCACTAAAAGGAGCCAGATCTCCCTGGAAAACGGCTCATGCCAGGCCGGCCCAGGGAAATACACGACCCGCCTGGAGCACCTTACTGTACCAGAAAAACAGAAATATTCATAAAGAGGACATGTCAGAAAGCCGCAGGAGTGGCCAGCAGGTGTTACAGTGGTTAAGGTGCTGGACTCCCATGTGGTTGACCGTAGTTCGAGTCCTAGACCTGAAGACTTGAAATTCACACCAAGTGCGCACGCGTGCCCATTCTCCCCAGAGGAGAATGAAGGAAAGGGGATAGCGGTGTGGCCACACTCCTGGGGGGATGGTTTTTCACTTTCTGGCTCTCTGATGAGCACATATGCCCTGTAGCAAAAATTCAAATTAAAAAAAAAAAAAAAGCCACAGGAGCCGGCTTGAAGGGGCTCCCACTGGTCAGATCTGGGATATTTGACCATCAACATAAATAACGTTAATGAGTTGTTACCCACTGAGTAGGATAAGAACTCCTGAGTACGTATAATCAGCAAAAAGGGAAAGTGATTCTTTGTAGCCAATGTCAGCTAATAAATGCAGGAATGGTAGGATTAGAATCACTTGAGAAACAGCATAGTAAAAAATTAATTTAGCTGGGACCAGCAGGTGGTTAGGGCACTGGACTCCCACATGGCCAACTGCAGTTTGAGTCCCAGATATGGTAGCTTGCCTTCCCCCCTCCATCTCTCTCTAGTCAAATGAAACGTAATACAATAAATAAATAAATACAATTAAGTAAATAATTCTTTAAAAAGGTAATGCATCCTGGGACTGGCAGGTGGCGTGGTGGTTAACAACGCTGGACTCCCATGTGGCCGACTGCGGTTCAAGTCCTGGACCTGGTGGCTTGCTTTCCCACTTTCCCTCTCTCTTTCTATCTCTCTCACTCTGTCCCTCTCTGACCAAATTAAAAATAAATAAATAAAGTTTTTTTTTTTTAATGGATGCTCCAATCAGTGGATAAAACTGTATGAAAAGTGAGATTCTTACACCACCTCATAGTACTTGTCTGCAACATATGCATTAATCTCCGAAGGCAAAGTGTTTGCTCTTGAGAGGAGACAGCTGCAAGTTCCGCTTAAGCAAGGGGACAGAGTCTACACCTTCAGTGACGGGCTCCAGCAAAAACGTGCCACTTCACAGGATGCAACGGAGAACATAGCCCCCCGTCCCGACATTCCTGCCAAAATGCATGACCCGAATCTGTCCAGGTACCATCAGACAGATCCTAACTGAGATAACTCCTCTAACCACCGACCTGTAGTCTGAAAAAAATAACGAGATGGGCTGGCCCCGTGCCTGGGGGTTAAAGGAGCAGGTCCTACATGGCATACCATGTGGTCTGAGTCCTGGAGCTGGTGGCTTGAGAAATTCCCAGGTGCATGTGCACACATGCCCACAATTCCAACCAAATGAAGACATGGAGGAGAAGGGACTGCGGCGTGACCGTGACTGTTGCAGGGAGCTTTCTGCCTCTCCCTCTCTCTCTCTGTCTCTCTCTCTGGCAAGTGCGTGCATCCTCTTTATAAATAAATAAATAAATAACAGGGTTACAAAAGTCAAGGGAAAGCTGAGGCTCTGTTCCAGACTGGGACAATTGGCGGAATTTGAGAGAGCCTGGACTGGACAGTTCCTCAACAAGCAGTTCCCGACGCTGGTGGCCGTGCCGTGGTGATGGAGGAGAGGGCCTCGGGCAGGAAGTACACACTATGCTGTTCTGGGCCCCGGGCGTCAGGTCAGCAACCTACTCGAGAGGTTCAGCTTTTCCTGCAAAACTGTTCTGCGATTTGCGATTAAAAGCCTCATATGTCCCCGAGTGTCTCCAAGAATAATCTCATCAAGTCCTTACAGCAGCTGGCTCAGGCTGGCCACCCCTGCTTTACAGGGGAGAGGTAGGGCCCAGGAGGAGGCCCAGCAGCTCACACAGGCGGAGGGGGGCAAGGGGGAGATTTGGCTTTGCCATCTTCCCCTCCCCCCCATAGGACATGTACACTTGCTAGAGACAGAGAAAGGCAAAGTGAGAAATCACTCCCCAGGGGTATGGCCAGACCCAAATGCCTTCTTCTCTAATCTTGGGATTTGGGGCACACATGCACACAAGCCTGGAGTGATTTTCAAGTCACTGGGTCCGGGACTTGAACCCTGGTTGGCCATGTAGGATCCAGCACCTTAACCTCCATGCCACCTGCTGGCCCTTTGCCATCTTTTTATGCGCTTCAGTACAGCAGGTGGCCGAGAGAGCAGGGCTTTGTGCTAAGAGTGGTCGGAGCCATCCTCCCTCCACTGAGAAATGGGGAGGATGTTGCCCTCCTCGTGGGCAGGACAGATAACTCGCTTTGCTGTCAGGGGTAGAGGGTCCTGCCCTCAGGCCATGCAGCATAAGGCTCCTAGCCAGAGGCTTCTGTGCATTCCTGGTGGTCTGGGCCACGCCTTTTCCTCCCATCTGGCTCCAGACCAGCTCTGGGAGAGGAGACCATGGAGCTGAGACTTCTCAAGAGAGGAGCAGGGTAGGTGGCTCTTATGTGCCCCTCACTACTTTGGGGGGCCGGGTCCTTGCGTGCTCAGTGGAGGTTGTGACAGTTGGGGTGGAGAAACAACAGTGACATACGTGGAGGGGGCTTCGTGGCACCACCATCCCTTCTCCTCCATTTCTTTCTCCTTTTAGGATTTCGGGCACACACGTGTGCACACGTGCCTGACATTTTCTCCAGCTGCCGGGTCAGGGACTTGAACTGCGCAGTGGGTCATGTGGGATTCGACTGCCTGAACCACCAGGCTACAGAGCCAACCCATCTTCCTTGTGCTCTAAGTGATCTCTAGATACACGCGATCCCTCACGCAATGGAAATGCTATGTACCTAGCAGCTAGGGTCGATTTCTCTTACGTGGATATTTTGTACTGTTATTTTTATTTTTTCAGTATTTCCAGCCATGGTTGGTCGGAACTGCACATACGGAGCCTACCATTACAGGGGCCAGCTGTCACCACCCCAGAAAGAATGAATGTTGACTGTAGAAACCCTTTTTACCTGAAAACAGGGGTGACCTCCCCTCTGGGTCCTGGTTGAGATCCCAGGTAACCTCTGTCACCTTCAGAATCTGACTCCCGAAGGGGCGGACAGAGCTGGCTGCACACTGACCTTGGCCGCGGGGGCCAGCCACAGCCGCCTCTCCTGTCAGCCACACTGTGCGTCCACATCACACAGATGAAGAAGCTGAGGCCAGAGAGAGGCAGGGACCAGCCCAGGGTCACACGACCTGCCCAGCCCCAGGCCCCGTTCTTGCTCTGGCCTGCCCTCCCTCACTGCAGAGAGGTCTTGCCCGAGAGAAGGGCCTCCTTCCTGCTCAGGAAGAGGGGGGCTGGAGCAGGCTGGGGGCTGGGCTTCCTGGGGTCCTCCAGGCCCTGCCAGGCCGAATCCTTCCCTGCTGCTGGACTGTGCAGTGGGAGCCAGGGAGTCGCTGTGCCCTAATAAAGGCTTTCAGTGCAGCTCTCGTTCCTCCTTGTTGATGGCGCCTCCACACAAACACACTTAAGGGCTTTCTGGGAACATGAGTGGCCGGAAGGCAGGATCCTAGCGAGACCACCACGGAGTGCAGACAAGGACGGCCAACAGCCATGAGCTGTGGGGCCTGGCTCCTCCCCGCTCGCTCTGTCCCTGGTGTGCTCCATCCCCACTCTTCCCAGGGGATGACGAGGGACACCTCTAGATTATTTTTAAAGTTTTGTTTTTGTTTTTGTTTTGTTTTTCCATGAGAAAGGGACAGCAATCCAGACGGGATCTTGATGCTGTGAACACCCCAGCCTCAGCCCGCCTGGCCCCTAGGCTCCGAGCACTCGAGGAAGTCTCTGGACGTGAACCGGCAACCTTCCCATGGGTCTGCCTCATGGAGCGGCGTGCTTTACCACCGCCCACTGTCTGACCCTGTCTGGGTTAGTTTCTTTTGCTGCCTTGAAAGAGAAATATTAAAAATCACCTCCTTTCGTTCAGGAGATACGCCAAGCTTCTAAGACACGCGCCTGCCCTCATTAACTTGAGAACTACTGACAAAGTGCCTGCTAAGTGCCATCTGGCCACACGGTCCTTACACTAGCACTCTGATGAGAAACTGGGGCACAGAAAGTCTAAGCAAATTGCCCCCTAACTGCAGCCCCCGAGAAAATGGAGGGAATTACTGTCCCTGGAAACTCACCTCACAGCCGCTCTGGACTGCAGCCACAGGGGGAAGCCCCTTGGACGGCAGAAGTTTCCGACCAGAGAGCCCCGATGTACTCCCAAAGGGCCAGAGTTCGCTAGCTACTCCATTACCTCCCTTGGGAGATGCCCGGTGGTCCTGGCTGGTCCTCCAGAGGAGCTGGCCCTCAGTGCCAGGCCAGCCATGAAGGTGCCAGGCTGGTGTATGGAAGGTGCAGACCAGCCCATGAAGGTGCCAGGCTGGTGAATGGAAGATACCAGGCCAGCCATGAAGGTGCCAGGCTAGCATATGGAAAGTGCCAGGCTGGTGTACAGAAGGTGCCAGGCTGGTGTGTGGAAGAGGAGCTGACTGTGACTCAGAAGGTTGAGGAACAGCACCCACGCAGGACAGCACTCGGAAAGAACTTGAACACGCGTGATCCAATGAGAGAAAGGTGATGCGGACTTCAGAAGGGGGACCTGGCCAGACGACCTGCTGGCTGAGGGGTGAACACCCACGTACTGCTTTGCTGTTGTTTGAAATCTGACCTTCTTTAGAAAGGCGGGACCTGGGCTGGAGCTGTGGAGTGAAAGACGGAAGCTCCCTGCTGAGATAAGCGGCTCCAAGAGAGGCGCCCACTGTTTGCTGTGGGACCCTGGACGGGGCTCTCTGCTTCCTTGTGTAGACAGCCAAGTTGACACACAGCCGTCTCAGGGCAGCTGAGGGTAGTGACATTCCTTACCCGGGAGTGGGTGTTTAAAAGCCTGCCTTTGTGAGTTCTGTGAGTTCAAACAGGCCAAGACGGGTTTCAGCTTCCGGTTCCCAGGGCTGGTCCCTCAAAGAGGAGTGCAAGCGGTCTTGTCAGTTTTCAACTCTAGAGTCTTTTATCTTCCTCGTAGATACATGTGCCCCTGGACAGCTGTTTGCAAAACATTTTATCAACCCTGTGAGCCTGTCGGGACAGGCTGTCCCCATCCCCGGCGGCCCCTGTGTGTCCACACTGCTGTCTGCTGCCTCAGATGTTGAATGCCCTTGGCAAGGCCTCAAACCCTAAGTGGCAGAGACATCTGGGTTTCTTCTGACTGCTTAGCACCTAGGCTGTCTGCCCTGGGCTGTGGATGACCTCTGAGTTTGCCCTCCTGCACTCAGAAGGCCAGGAGGCCAGGAAGCCATGCTCAGCCCAGCCCCGCAGCAGGAGTGCAATGGCAGGACCTCGCCTTATGATATCTGCCCCTCCCCTCGCCCAGAGCACGGGCCCAGAGCAAGTGCCCAGAGCAAGTGCCTCCCAGCAGCAGGAGCATGGTCCCCACCTGGGGCCAGTGTCCAGGGGATGCAGGCCCTCACTTCTGCAACCAGCCCTCAGGGGTAGGCGGTGCAGCCACACAGCCTGCCTGGCCTCCCAGGCTCTCATTGATTCTGTGAGCCACCCCATGTTCTTCACGAAATCCAGCCAGAACTAACCAGAGCCAGTTTTGACATTTGAAAACGAAGTTCCTGACATAGGAGCCGCCATTGCTTGTGACAAGAATTTCAGCATGGCGCCACAGCAGTAGCCTAGCTGGACCCCATGGAAGGTCTCGGGTCCGTGTCCCAGGGCCTCCGGGTACCAGCCAGGCACGTGGTGCTGGTGATCTGAGCTCACGGGGGCTGGGGAGGAGTCATGGCAGAAGGACCCAGCTGGGGGCGCACTTTCTGTCTCCCTCGTGGAGGAAATAAATACACTGAGAGAGGAGGGAGAGAGAATTTCAGTCGTGGGAGCATTTCCTGACCCTCTGCCTTTGGGTTCCCAGACTCCCGGCCTTTTCTCAGCTTTGGGCCAACAGAGCCCACGGCGCGTCCTGCTTGCCCGCCACCTGCCCCGGCCACCAGCCACAGGCGCCCTCGGCGCTCCTGCCCGACGGGTGCTGGAGATACCCTGGCACTCTTCACCTGCCCCGATTCGGTTTTTGTTCCCAACGATACTCCACCTTGGAAGGGCTGGTTCACACAGTGCACAACTGTCATTTTGTCACCACTTTCCCTGACTTAGTGTCATTTCCTCTGTGCCGCTGGCCTTCCTTTCCCTGCACTTTGAATGTTTACTACCGCTGTACCTCTTGGTGTTCCGGAACAGGCCGTTGGGGGGAGAGGAACTCCAGCCCTGACCGCAGGCAGCTCTCCAGGATCTTCTAGAGAATTCTGCACATAGTTACGGCCACCATTCCTTGGGCATGTCACCCCTGCGCTGAGTGCTTTACCCCTTCATCCCACTGAATCCTTACGGCATTCTCCAGACCCGGGCACCGTTTTGCAGACCAAAAAGCTGGGCCTGGAGCAGGAAGTGACTTGCCAAAGGTCACAGCTGGCAGAACAAGGATCCCTGTGGAGGCCCAGAGTCCCGAAGGCTCTGGCTGCTGTTTCCTGCCTTCCTTCCCCATCTCTCATCTTGGGGGTGGGCCAGTTTCTGTGCGGAGACAGGCCTGGGGACTTGGGGTGTGGGTGACAGCAAACAAACCTCGGGACTCATGGGGGTGCAAGCCCCGCCCCAGCTTGGGGACCCCAGCCCACGAAGGGCTCTGACTTTACTCTCTTTCCCGGCCCTGGCCTGGTCGGGGACCAGCCTAGCAGACCTGGGAGGTGCCCGGGTCAGCCCGGTGCCTCTCCCCACCCCATGTTTGCTGTGCCAGCTCTCCTTGTTTGCCTGGTGGTGGGTCCTGGGCTTTGCCCACTGCCCAGGCTGCAGACAGCCCTTCCCTCCTGCCTGGTCCCCACGGTCCTCAAACTCATCTCATTGTCAGTGTCTCAATTAGGAAGCAAAGTGCAGGAGGTGGGGGGTGCTCTGGGGAAGCGGAGTGTGCCAGGAGCTGCCCGTCGGCCCGGGCCGGGGGCTGCTGGTTTAGCCTGGCCTGGGGCAGCTGCCCTCCGTGGCTTGCAGGAATCAGCTGGTGATGGGCTGAGACGCTACTCATGTGCCTTGGGCCCAGGGAGCCGTGACTCCCACCAGGCCTGGGAGCTCTCCCTGGAGTCCCAGCAGCTCCCTTGGCATGACTGCTTCCTGTCAGTCAGGTCCTGGGCACCCTAGTCTTGGCTGCTGCCCATGAACCAAGCTCAGGAGATGGACATGCACACCCGGGGACCTGAGGAAGCCCCCCAGAATGGAGCAGGGAGGCAACATGCTGTCCCTGGGTTCTGATGGGACACTCAGCCGTGGTGGCCACCCCGGGCCCACTGGGCAGTGAGGGATGGGGGCTACGGCCATGGGGGTCATTGGCATCTCTTTCGGGGCAATGGCCTTTGTCCTGCCATGTGCGTGGTACAGCTTGCTAGGAGAACTCCTTGCAGTCCAGCTTCCTGCCTCTGCGAGGCCGGGGTGGCCCCTTCCCCTGCTTTCCGGGCTCTGAGTGCCTCTGCCTGGTCGCAGGCTGTGCAGAATGGATGCAGAGTGTATGTTCAGTGTTGGGGGCAATTGCGCTCATCCGACGCTTGGAGGGGGCGGGGGGCACCTGGCCACTGTGGGTGTCCATTACGGTGGCAGCCCGGTTCTTGAAGGCTCCGCCAGCGCTACCACATCTGGAGGGAGTAGTTAACTCTCAGGACACCCCAGGAGCCTTTGTCCCAAGGGCCTGGGGACCGTGTGACCCTGCACGTCCCACACTCCCCCACGCAACCCCCTGTTTGGGACTGTGTTTACATGTGGAGTTCCTGGGAAGGCGGCCTGGTGCAGGCTCCTTGAGGGTCTGACTCCGCATTCCCATGTGACTCACGGCGTGGGGGTGGGGGGCAGGAGGAAAGCGGGGAGAAGGTGGTGCCCCAATTGCCATTACACGGGGTTCATTCCACCCGGTGTTTCTCAAGAGCGGGCCACATGCCAGACCTCGCCCTGACTCCTCACACGGGGCACAGGTTGCCCTCGCAGTTGCTGGCCCCTCTACAGCGAGGGGAAGCGGGGCGCAGACCCCCACAGCTCACCAGCCATCTCTCGGGGTCCTGGGGCTTGTTCTTAACCTCTGCCAGTCCCCTTAGAGCACCAGCCTGGGGCGTGCTCTCTGCGGGGCTCACAGCAAGCGTGATGTCTGGGGGGCACCCAGACCTGAGGAATCGACTCAGGGGAGGTCAGGGCAGCACTTCAGCATGGGCACCCATGGCTCCTAGGGAACTAGCGGGTTCCCACGAGATGACCTCCAGCTAAGCAGCTGACTGTGGAGCGAGGTGGCTGGGGTGTAGGAGGTGACAGGGACGGTGGCCCTCGCTGGGGTGTAGGGGTTGACAGGGATGTTGGCCCTCGCTGGGGTGTGTGTGTCGGGGAGACAGGTAAGGTGTCCCTTGCAGGGGTGTAGGTGGTGACAGGTAAGGTGTCCCTCACTGGGATGTGGGGGGAGGTGACAGGTAAGGTGTCCCTCTCTGGGCTGTGTGGGGTGACAGGGAAGGTTTCCCTCTCTGGGCTGCGTGGGGTGACAAGTAAGGTGTTCCTTGCTGGGGTGTGTGGGGGTGTGGCAGATAAGATGTCCCATGCTGGGGTGTGTGGGGAGTGATAGGTAAGATGTTCCTTATTAGGGTGTGGGGGTTTACAGGTAAGGTGTCCCTTGCTGGGATGTGTGGGGTGGCAGGTAAGGTGTCCCTTGCTGAGGTGTGGTGGGTTACAGGTAAGGTGTCCCTTGCTTGGGGGGTGTGGGGGTGACAGACAGGTAAGGTATCCCTTGCTGGGTGTGTGGGGGGTGATAGATAAGGTGTCCCTAGCTGGGGAGGGTGGGGGGTGACAGTTAAGCTGTCCCTTGCTGGGGTGTGAGGGTGACAGTTAAGGTGTCCCTAGCTGGGGAGTAAGTGACAGTTAAGCTGTCCCTTGCTGGGGTGTGAGGGTGGAGGTTTGCAGGTAAGGTATCCCTTGCTGGGGTATGAGGAGTGACAGGTAAGGTGTCCCTTGCTGGGGTATGGGGAGTGACAGGTAAGGTGTCCCTAGCTGGAGAGTGTGGGGGGTGACAGTTAAGCTGTCCCTTGCTGGGGTGTGAGGGTGACAGTTAAGGTGTCCCTAGCTGGGGAGTGTGTGGGGGGGTGATAGGTAAGATGTCCCTTATTAGGGTGTGGGGGGTTGCAGGTAAGGTGTCCCTTGCTGGGGTATGGGGAGTGACAGGTAAGGTGTCCCTTGCTGGGGTATGGGGAGTGACAGGTAAGGTGTCCCTTGCTGGGGTGTGAGGGTGACAGTTAAGGTGTCCCTTGCTGGGGAGTGTGGGGGTGATAGGTAAGATGTCCCTTATTAGGGTGTGGGGGTTTGCAGGTAAGGTGTCCCTTGCTGGGGTATGGGGAGTGACAGGTAAGGTGACTCTTGTTGGGGTATGGGGAGTGACAGGTAAGGTGACTCTTGCTGGGTTTGCATGTGGACACTTTGGGAGCGGGAGGTGGTTGGGTCTACCCCTCTCTGGCTCTTCTCTGGGTTCCCGGTGGGTCCCCCTTGGCCCTTGGTAGGGTTGGGGGCAGGGGACGTTTGAAAGAATAGGGGATCTAGTGGGGCTGAGAGAACAGAGTGGGGGAGGCAGCGGGGAGGGGGTGTGCGGTTCCTTTCCAGAAGGAAGTGGGGGTGCACATGGCTTTGAGCAGTGGAGCAAGGATATTGGGCACTCAGGGAGGATGGGCTGGGGGGGATGAGGTCCCTGCAGTCTCCTCAGAGGGGTCAGTACCTGGCCCAGGTGCTGAAGGACAGGAAGGGAGTGGGGCAGGAGGGCCAAGTCCGGGAGACTGAGGGGGGCGGGGGGT
>NW_006209227.1:930485-930843 GCF_000334495.1 Tupaia belangeri chinensis | reverse complement strand
GGGACGCGTTCGCAGGCGTGTCTGAAATGCGGGGCACGATGCGGGGACCTTGCGGGGGCCATGCGGGGGCCGGAGGACGCGGGCACAAGGCGTTTTGCTGAACGGCAGCCCGCAGTAAGGCAGGGACAGGGGCGAGACCACGTCACTCGGTCTCCAGCGCGCCGACGCTCGGTTTTCTCGTCTCTAAAACGGGTTGTGAGCGCTCGGTGGGATGAAGGTCTCTGGGAAGCGCGGCGTCCAGCCGCCGCTGTGTTTCGGAGGGATGTGGGGGTCCGAGGCGGCCCGCGGGCTGCGGGGCCGGCACTGCCCCCTTGCGGCTTTCTGGCTCGCGACAGGCGCGGCGACGGGGCGGGCGGTT
>NW_006209227.1:926500-930234 GCF_000334495.1 Tupaia belangeri chinensis | reverse complement strand
AGGAGCGGGGAGCCGGATGGAAGAGGGGGACCCCAGAGCTGGCAGTGCCAAGGGCGGCAAAGATTAAACTTCGACACACTAGCAAGAACCAACTTTTGCCTCACTCACGATAGCTGTTGCTTTGCTTCATCCCCCGGTTTGAGCCCCACGGTGACTCGGTCCCCATGGCGAGCTGGTTGGTAACCATGCCGGGCGCCCCCATGTTAATACCTTTCATGGATTAAACTGCCTGGATTCTCCTAATAAGGCAACAACTTCAGAGAGGTTACTTCTCAGAAGGCCACACAGCCTGGAGTTGAGGAGGCTGGATTCGAATCCGGGCACGGCGTGCAGAGCCCCCGTTCTTAAATCCTGCCGTACTGCATGGGGGCCATTTCCCAGAGGTCCAAACTGAGCGTCTCTCCTAAAGGCACAGCTCGAAAGGGAGGGACGAGAGGCGGCTGATGGCGGAGCCCATGCTGGGTGTCAGTGGATCACGAAATGTAAAGTCCACATTGTAATCATCCAGATTCTTTCCTGAGAGAGAGAGAGAGAGAGGTAGCACCCCCAGCAGAGTCTTCACCTTCTGACCCAGCCCCAGCCACAGCTAGTCCCTGGACTTGGGGTCTTGGGCACACAGGTCCCTGGTGTGTGCAGGGGTCTCCGGACAAACCTGCACCTTCTGCTGTGGGTCAGCCTCACGGATCACACTCCCCCTGTGCCACCGTCCAGTTCCAGGGCTTGAACGTTTTTAAGATGTACATTTTTGGGGGACCAGTAGTTAGCGTAATGGCTATGTCGCCGGACTCCCACGAAGTCGACTGCGGTTTGAGTCCCGGACCTGGTGGCTTAAACTCACATCGGGCGCGTGTGCGTGTGTGCCCAAGATCTCGAGAGGAGAATGGAGGAGAAGGGATTACGGCGTGACCATCCCCACTGGGGGTTAATTTCTCGCTTTCTGACTCTCTGTCTCTCTCTGTCTGTCTGGCGAGCGCATGAGCCCTATAGCAAAAACCTCTCCAAAAAAAAACAAAAAAAAGATGTACATTTGGGCTGGTGGAGTGGTGGTTAGGGCACTAGCCACTTCTGCAGTTCAAGTCCCGGGCCCAGGTAAAAACAAGTCGGTATGTGCATGCTTGCCCAAAATCCAGAGAGGAGAACGGAGGAGGGACTGCTGAACCCTGGAGTTGGGGTTGGGGTCGGGGTGGGGTAGGTGGCTTGGGGGGTGCTTTCTCACATTCCTTCTCTCTCTGTATCTCTCTGACAAGCACACACGTCCTATTGTGGGAGGAAAAT
This sequence comes from Tupaia belangeri chinensis, assembly GCF_000334495.1. Lineage (NCBI taxonomy): Eukaryota > Metazoa > Chordata > Mammalia > Scandentia > Tupaiidae > Tupaia > Tupaia belangeri. The sequence continues at coordinate 928,959 of NW_006209227.1, read as the reverse complement.
GTGCATTTTTTAGGTTTCTGGCATTGTAACACATCTTAAAGTGGACACCTAAATAACGGTCACTTTCGTGCCCATGACACCTTTGGTTTGATGAATTACGACTAAGCCAGGAGTCCCTGCATGATGTTTCTGGGTGTCTCTCCCCTCTATCCCACAGACTCCTCTCTGCCTCAATTGTTCCATTCTCCCCGGAGACCTGTCCCCAGAGGGTGGAGAAAGCTCCACGCTCTGCAATGGCAGTGGGACCGAGAGACTTGACCCTGAGGACCTGAACCTGACTTACGAGGCGCTGAGATTCAAGTACCTGGGGCCCCAGCAGACAGAGCTGTTCGTGCCCATCTGTGCCACGTACCTGCTCATCTTCCTGGTGGGCACTGTGGGCAACGGGCTGACCTGCTCCGTCATCCTGCACCACAAGGCCATGCGCACGCCCACCAACTTCTACCTCTTCAGCCTGGCGGTGTCGGACCTGCTGGTGCTGCTGGTGGGCTTGCCCCTGGAGCTCTACGAGCTGTGCCACAACTACCCCTTCCTGCTGGGCACCGAAGGCTGCCGCTTCCGCACGCTGCTCTTCGAGACCGTCTGCCTGGCCTCTGTGCTCAATGTCACCGCCCTGAGCGTGGAGCGCTATGTGGCCGTGGTGCACCCACTCCGAGCCAGGTCTGTGGTGACGCAGGCACACGTGCGCCGCGTCCTGGTGGCCATCTGGGGCCTGGCGGTGCTGTGCTCTCTGCCCAACACCAGCCTGCACGGCGTCCAGCAGCTGTACGTGCCCTGCCGCGGCTGGGTGCCCGACTCGGCACGGTGCATGCTGGTGCGCCCGCAGGCTGTCTACAACCTGGTGGTGCAGACCACCACGCTGCTCTTCTTCTGCCTGCCCATGGCCGTCATCAGCGTGCTCTACCTGCTCATCGGGCTGCGGCTGCGCAGTGAGAGGCAGCTGCTGCTCAGGCGGACGGCCAGGCACAGCGACGCCCGCAGGCTCCGTGTGTGTGTGTGTGTGTGTGTGTGTGTGTACATGTGTGTACCTTTTGGTTCGTCCTGCCAGAAGCTGACCCCAAGGATAAATGTTAGGATTGGCCACACAGTTGTGGGACCTAGAGCAAAATGAATATCAGGGTCCCTTTCCTGCTAATGACTAAGAATGTCAGCACAGCAACAACAGAGCCTGAGACCAGCCAGGCCCTTCCACGCTAGGGGCCCTGTGCAGATATGCAGGTTGCACACCCCCGCAGCCAGCCCTGGCTCATGGAACCACACCATGGGAAGGCAGGGGCATGTGACTGGGCTTCAGGATGGCAGAGCTGGGATCTGAACCCTCCTGGTCCCTCATCTTTGCCCCAAACATGTCTCAGTTCTGTTCTTCCTTACAGCAGCCTGGGAGGCCTAGCCCTGGCACACAAACCCCTTTCCTGGGGCACCACCCTTTTCCCTTAGCGACCACTAAGTCCCAGAGAAGAGTTCTGATTGGTTGGGCTTAGGCTATAGCCCACCCTCTGGGCCAGAATGGCAGACAGCTAAGGTGTGTAGCCCCCAGTGGAATCACAGGGTAGGATCTGGGCAGAGCAAATCCCCGAAAGGACAGGAGAGTGCTGGAGGCTAGGTGGCGAGTTTGCTCCACTTCCCCCTTCTGGTGAGCACACATGCCCTCTAGCAAACTTTAATAATAATAATAATAATAAAATACTTTTCCCCTCACTTTTGAAAATGACTGAAACATAAACATTTAAAACCACAGCTTCTGAAGAACCATTTGTTCTTGCCTATCTGTGTCTCTCTTTGAACTTGGCCTTTGCCTCCTGCCAGGCCTTGTGTTTAAGAGCAGGGTCTCTGAAGACATCCTTGTTGGCCACAGGGAATATCAGTGGTTCGTCCAAGGGAATATCCACAGAGTAGCTCGTGGGCACAAGGTGGCTGTAGTCATAAACCTTCACAAAAGACTCGATCTTTGACCTCTTAGGGATTTTCTTCTTGCCCATGGTAGCTGTTGTTTTGCGGGATTACCGGCCAATTCCAGCTAGGCCATGTCTGTGGGGTGGTCTGCGGTGCCATCATCCCTGTTCTTCACAATGTTGCCGTTCTGTCTGGAGCAGCATCTGGCCAGCGCCGGCACTACTTTCCTGGGTTTCAAGAACTTGCCCATTTCGACAACCCCCAGGGCCTACAGAAAGGGAAAATAAGTAATTTTTTAAAAAAGAAAATAGGGGGACCAGCAGTTAGTGTAATGGCTATGTCGCTGGACTCCCACGTAGTTGACCGCGGTTCGTGTCCCGGACTGGTGGCTTAAACTCATGCTGGGCGCGTGTGCGTGCGTGCCCAAGATCCTGAAAAGAGAATGGAGGAGAAGGGATTGCGGCATGGCCATCCCCTCTGGGGGGTGATTTCTCACTTTCTGTCTCTCTGTCTCTCTCTGTCTGTCTGGCGAGCACACATGCCCTATAGCAAAAACCTCTCAAAAA
>NW_006209227.1:918175-920826 GCF_000334495.1 Tupaia belangeri chinensis | reverse complement strand
CCGTGCACGGGTCCGATCAGCTGTCCCTGCCCTGCCGCGGCTGGGTGCCCGACTCGGCACGGTGCATGCTGGTGCGCCCGCAGGCTGTCCCTGGTGGTGCAGACCACCACGCTGCTCTTCTTCTGCCTGCCCATGGCCGTCATCAGCGTGCTCTACCTGCTCATCGGGCTGCGGCTGGGCAGTGAGAGGCTTGACCAAGATGCTGTGTAAGTGTCGGCCTGGGAAGAGGGGCTGCCCGGGCCTGGAGGAAGGGGCTGAGTGTGAGGTTGGAGGAACTCCCCTACGTGTGTGTGTGTGTGTGTGTGTGTGTGTGTGTGTGTGTACATGTGTGTACCTTTTGGTTCGTCCTGCCAGAAGCTGACCCCAAGGATAAATGTTAGGATTGGCCACACAGTTGTGGGACCTAGAGCAAAATGAATATCAGGGTCCCTTTCCTGCTAATGACTAAGAATGTCAGCACAGCAACAACAGAGCCTGAGACCAGCCAGGCCCTTCCACGCTAGGGGCCCTGTGCAGATATGCAGGTTGCACACCCACGCAGCCAGCCCTGGCTCATGGAACCACACCATGGGAAGGCAGGGGCATGTGACTGGGCTTCAGGATGGCAGAGCTGGGATCTGAACCCTCCTGGTCCCTCATCTTTGCCCCAAACATGTCTCAGTTCTGTTCTTCCTTACAGCAGCCTGGGAGGCCTAGCCCTGGCACACAAACCCCTTTCCTGGGGCACCACCCTTTTCCCTTAGCGACCACTAAGTCCCAGAGAAGAGTTCTGATTGGTTGGGCTTAGGCTATAGCCCACCCTCTGGGCCAGAATGGCAGACAGCTAAGGTGTGTAGCCCCCAGTGGAATCACAGGGTAGGATCTGGGCAGAGCAAATCCCCGAAAGGACAGGAGAGTGCTGGAGGCTAGGTGGCGAGTTTGCTCCACTTCCCCCTTCTGGTGAGCACACATGCCCTCTAGCAAACTTTAATAATAATAATAATAATAAAATACTTTTCCCCTCACTTTTGAAAATGACTGAAACATAAACATTTAAAACCACAGCTTCTGAAGAACCATTTGTTCTTGCCTATCTGTGTCTCTCTTTGAACTTGGCCTTTGCCTCCTGCCAGGCCTTGTGTTTAAGAGCAGGGTCTCTGAAGACATCCTTGTTGGCCACAGGGAATATCAGTGGTTCGTCCAAGGGAATATCCACAGAGTAGCTCGTGGGCACAAGGTGGCTGTAGTCATAAACCTTCACAAAAGACTCGATCTTTGACCTCTTAGGGATTTTCTTCTTGCCCATGGTAGCTGTTGTTTTGCGGGATTACCGGCCAATTCCAGCTAGGCCATGTCTGTGGGGTGGTCTGCGGTGCCATCATCCCTGTTCTTCACAATGTTGCCGTTCTGTCTGGAGCAGCATCTGGCCAGCGCCGGCACTACTTTCCTGGGTTTCAAGAACTTGCCCATTTCGACAACCCCCAGGGCCTACAGAAAGGGAAAATAAGTAATTTTTTAAAAAAGAAAATAGGGGGACCAGCAGTTAGTGTAATGGCTATGTCGCTGGACTCCCACGTAGTTGACCGCGGTTCGTGTCCCGGACTGGTGGCTTAAACTCATGCTGGGCGCGTGTGCGTGCGTGCCCAAGATCCTGAAAAGAGAATGGAGGAGAAGGGATTGCGGCATGGCCATCCCCTCTGGGGGGTGATTTCTCACTTTCTGTCTCTCTGTCTCTCTCTGTCTGTCTGGCGAGCACACATGCCCTATAGCAAAAACCTCTCAAAAAAAAAAAAAAAGAAGAAAAGAAAAGAAAATAGGAGGGAATAACAGATGGTGTAATGGTTACATCACTGAATTCCCATGTAGTTGGCCAGAGTTTGAGTCACAGACCCGGTGGTTTAAAACTCATGCTGGGCAGGTGTGTGTGCGTGCCCAAAATCCCGAGAGGAGAATGGAGGAGAAGGGATTGCGGCGTGGCCATCCCCCCTGGAGGGTGATTTCTCGATTTCTGTCTCTGTCTCTCTCTGTCTGTCTGGCGAGCACACATGCCCTATAGCAAAAACCTCTCAAAAAAAAAAAAAGAAGAAAGAAAAGAAAAAGAAAACAGGAAATTAGTGCAGGGCAGGATATTTAGCTTGGCTTGGAGGACTGGGGGCTGGTGCTGGGAAGGCCTGAGACAAGGAAGGCACTGCATGTGTGTGTGTGTGTGTGTGTGTGTGTGTGTGTGTGTGAGTGCGTGTGAGTGTGTGTGTGTGTGTGTGTGTGTGTGCATGCATGTCATGCTCTCTGACTTCATGGCCTGGCAGGCTGCTGCCCTCTGAGACATGCTATATTCTCCTGCTTCTCTGCACCTGTGACCAAGCACGGCCCCAGGTGGGCCTTGGCCCCCAGTCTGCACCAGCCGATGGGTGAGCAGCCAGGGTTCAGTCCCAGATTCCACAGTGATATAAGCTGATGGGGTCACTCGGGCCCAGGCGTCCATGTCTGGTCCAATCGGCCATGGCCAGGACGGGACATCTGACCCACTGCCCAATGAGTGACAGTAGAGAGAGCAGCCTCTTGGGAACCAGCAGTTAGTGTAATGGCTATGTCGCTGCACTCCCACGTAGTCGACCGCGGTTCACGTCCCGGACCCGGTGGCTTAAAACCCACGCCGGGCGCGTGTGCATGCA
>NW_006209227.1:912647-918121 GCF_000334495.1 Tupaia belangeri chinensis | reverse complement strand
CAAGATCCAAAGAGGAGAATGGAGGAAAAGGGATTGCGGCGTGGCCATCCCCTCTGGGGGGTGATTTCTCGATTTCTGTCTCTGTCTCTCTCTGTTTCTCTGATGAGTGCATGCGCTCTATAGCAAAAATTTCTCAAGAAAAAAAAAAGAAGAAAGAAAAGAAAAAGAAAACAGGAAATTAGTGCTTTCTGTCTCTCTGTCTCTCTCTGTCTGTCTGGTGAGCGCACACACCCTATAGTGAAAAAGCCTCTTAAAAAAAAAAAGAGAGAGAGAGAGAGAGAGAGAGAGAGAGAGAGAGAGCAGCCTCTTGAAAAGGGGTGTGGCCAGGAGAGGGCGTTTCCAGGCACACGCAGATGGGCAGCACTGTGGGTGGCCTGTGGGCTAGGACTGGAAGGGGGTTGGGGGGCCCGGCTGCCCCAGCTGAGAGGGTTCCCTGCTCTGTCCACAGTCGTGCTGGTCGTGGTGTTCGGCATCTGCTGGGCCCCGTTCCACGCTGACCGGCTCATGTGGAGCTTTCTGTCGGACTGGACAGGAGACCTGCGCCTGGCCTTCCAGTACCTGCACATCACCTCCGGCGTCTTCTTCTACCTCGGCTCCGCCGTCAACCCTGTGCTCTACAGCCTCATGTCCAGCCGCTTCCGAGAGACCTTCCAGGAAGCCTTGTGCCTTGGGACCCGCAGACCACGCCGCAGCTCCCACAGCCTCAGCAGGGTGACCACAGGCAGCACCGTGTGCGACCTGGGTCCCCTGGGCAGCAGGGCCCTCCCCCCGGCTGAGAATGGTGGCCCAGAGAGGCAGCCAGAGGCCGTCACCTCCTGAGTGGAGTCTCAAAGCAGCTTTGGCCAGAGGAGCCAGAGGCTGCGCGGAGTTCAACCTCTGGTGCAGGGGTGTCCTCATGACCCGTTACCTGTCCCTGTCCAGCCCGGAACTCTGACCACCTTGGTGACTCCTATCCACCCCCCCAACCACCACCCCATAAATTTGAGATTTGAGGGAAACAGCAAGAGGACACAGAAACTCTCCTGTGCCAGGCACATGTGTGCGCTCTGTGTCCCTCCAGCCACCCTGTCCCCCACCCCATTCTAGTCCTTCCCCTGCAGAAACACCACAGGGAGTTGAGGCTCCAGGGTCCTGCAGCTGGGCCCTCCAACTTCCCACTCCATCAGTTTCCGGAATGTTCCCACTGAGCCCTAGCTTGCCTCCCCATTTCTCCTTGAGCCTCTGCAGGTTTTGGTCCATGCTGTGCCACTCCAAAGCTCGACCTGGCCCTGGGATGCTCCTCCACCTGAACCCTGCCTGGTCCCCTTTCTGCTCTGCCATCTCCCCCTGATGGTGCTGCGGGGTGCCTAGGCATCTGGGGGACCTGGTACCAGTCTGAGCTGTGCTGCTGTCACCTTGCCACTGGCATCAGTCCACTCGCCCCGCTTGCCAGGCCTCATTTCTTGTGGGCGCTGCTGTTCCACGGTGTCATGCTTCAGCACGGCGCCACATTTCCGGTGTGCACGTCAGTCACCGCTAGTAACGAAGCCTACGAAGCCCTCAGATGAACCGGCGAAAGTTCCTCCGCCATCCTCACCACCCCACCACTTCCTCCCTGACCTCCGCATGACCGCGCCTTGCCCCCAGCCACTCAGGGGCACGCTCCTTTCTTTTTCTTTTTAATTTGCCAGAGGGTGACGTGCTCCTCAGATAGTGGGAGAAAGCATCCCCATGGGGGTGAGTCAGAATCCCTTCTCCTCCATCTCTTCTTCTTTTGGGGATTTTGGAAACACACACACACACACACCCAGTGTGTTTTTCAAACTGCTGGGTGTGGGACTCGAACCACACAGTCAGCTGTGTGGGATCCAGCTCCTTAACCACAAGGCCCACAGGGCACCTTATCTGCTTATTCGGTAACAAGTGGGGCTGGACGGCTAGTGGGGATGCCAGCAGGTGAGCAGTCCTCCCACACCCCTCACCTGCCTTCATCCTCGCCTAATACAGGTGAGAAGTGCCTTGGACCTGGCTGGCCAGAAGACCTCTGGGGGCCGACCAAGGTACGGGTGACCTATGGGGACAGTTCTACGGAGCTCAGTGCGGTGAGGGAGGCAAGGATGAGCAGCGCCTCGGAACTAAGTCTCACCCTGAGTCCTGTGCGTTAGCTCGGCACTTGTCAGGACTGGGGGGGTGGTACTCGTTCTGCTGCAGGGCTCTGGGCACTGAGCTCCTGAGAGGAGCCCCTGGCACCCACGACCGAGAGCTGCAGGGTGACCCGAGGCCTGCCTGTGTCAGCACTCCCTGCACACAACTTGCTACTCGTGCCTCAGGCTGCCTGCCTGGAAGGTGGCGAGATGGTCCAGGTCACAGATGCTCTTTAGTTTGTTCAATTCGGGATAACTGGGGCTGGACATGGTGCAGGAGTGCAGTCTGATGCTGGGCAAGGCGGATCCACCTGCAAGGATCCCAGTTTGCATCTGTCTAGAGCCCTCTCCAGACGTGGTGGGCGTGCTCTGGGTCTGACAGGGCGTGATCGTGGAGTAAGGATCCTACTAGGAGTGTGCTCTCTGTCCCTCTCGCTCATGGAAGAAATAAATGTAAACATTTTTCGATGATGAAAAATAGGGGCTGAGAGGACCAACAGGTGGCGTGGTGGTTAAGGCGCTGGACACTCCCACATGGCCAAGCACAGTTTGAGTCCTAGACCTGGTGGCTAGCTTTCTCACTTTCCCACGCTCTCTGCCTCCCTCTGATCAAATGAAAATAAATGAATGAATAAAATTTTTTAAAAAGGGACCAGCAGTTAGTGTAATGGCTATGTCGCTGGACTCCCATGTAGTCCACCACGGTTTGAGTCCTGGACCCGGTGGCTTAAACTCACACTGGGCGCGTGTGCGTGCGTGCCCAAGATCCCAAGAGGAGACTGGAGGAGAAAGGGTTGCAGCATGGCCATCTTCCCTGGGAGGCGATTTCTCGCTTTCTGTTTCTCTGTCTCTGTCTTTCTGGTGAGTGCACATGCCCTATAGCAAAAACCTCTCAAAAAAAAAGGGGGGAGGGCTGAGGTGGCATGGTGGTTAAGGGGCTGGATACTTCCAAGTGGTCAACCACGATTCAAGTCCCAGGCCTGGTGGCTTGCTTTCTCACTTTCTCACTTTCTCTCTCTCTCTCTCTGTATCTCACTCTGGTCAAATTAAAAAATAAAAGGAATAGCAAAAACCTCTCAAAAAAAAAGGGGGGAGGGCTGAGGTGGCATGGTGGTTAAGGGGCTGGATACTTCCAAGTGGTCAACCACGATTCAAGTCCCAGGCCTGGTGGCTTGCTTTCTCACTTTCTCACTTTCTCTCTCTCTCTCTCTGTATCTCACTCTGGTCAAATTAAAAAATAAAAGGAATGATGGGACAAGCAGTTGGCATAATGGCTATGTCGCTGAACTCCCATGTAGTTGACTGTGGTTCAAGTCCCAGACCCGGTGGCTTAAACTCACACCGAACCTGTGTGCGTGCCCAAGATCCCAAGAGAAGAATGGAGGAGAAGGGATTGTGGTGTGGCCATTAAAAAAAAAAAAAAAAAAAAGAAGAACTGAACAGTGGTGCCATGGTAAAATACAACAGTCTGCAAGGCAACCCCACATGGGAAGGTTCCCAGTTCAAGTCCAGAGACCTCCCTGATTATGTAAAGCAGGCTCGTGCCCAGGATTCAGAGCTGGTTGAAGGCTGGGGATGGATCACAGCATCAAGACCCTGTTGAGAGTGATGTCTCTCTCGCTTACCTGCTCAGGAGAAAGAAAGAAACTTAAACATAATAATAAGGGTAACCTATAGTGCGGCGATTACGCCCTGCACATAGGGAGCTTAATCCCACACGGCCAACTGCAGCTCAGATCCTGGCACAGAAGCTTGAAAAACACACTAGATGCGTGTGCAAATTGCCTCAAATAGAGAAAGGGAGGAGAGAGGATTGTGGAGGGACCAGGTCCCTCAGGGGGGTGCTTTATCTCTCTCTGGCTCTGTGAGCACAAGCACCCTCTGGAAATAAAATAACAGCAACAACAACAACAATAATAAATGTTTATGGTAGAAAATTTGGAAAGTGAAAATAAGCAAAAATGAAAACAAATTTTTTAAAGTTTATAATTACCCTTGCCAAGACCTGGAGGGGAAAGTGGGGAATTGTTTTATGGGTGAAGAGTTTCCGTTTTTTTTATTTTATTTTTTTTGGGGGGGGGAGGGAGAGATTTTCACTATAGGGCGCGTGCGCTCGCCAGACAGACAGAGAGAGACATAGAGACAGAAAGCGAGAAATCACCCCCCAGGGAGGATGGTCACGCCGCAATCCCTTCTCCTCCATTCTCCTCTCGGGATCTTGGGCACGCACGCACACGCACCCAGCATGAGTTTTAAGCCACTGGGTCTGGGACGCAAACCGCGGTCAACTACGTGGGAGTCCAGCGACATAGCCATTATGCTAACTGCTGGTTCCCAAGAGTTTCAGTTTTGTAAGAGGAAAAAGTTCTGGAAATCGGTTTCACAGTGTGCATATACTTAATAATACAAAACTATACACTTAATAGTTAGGATGGTAAATTTTACATAACGTATATTTTACTACAATTTTTTTTTTTTTTTTAAAAGGAATCAAGTCTAAAGAAAAAGAAAAAAATAAAACCACCCTTAGGGCCAGCCCCATGGCCTGGTGATTAAGGGATCCAGATTGAACAGCACAATTTGAATCCTGGCCCCAAGGGCTTGAAAAGCATGGTGTGTGTGTGTGTGTGTGTGTGTGTGTGTCTGCGCGTGCGTGCTCGAGATCCCAACACGATGACGAACTGGAGGAGAGCTGACCACGCCCGTTGCAGGGTGCTTTCTCCCTCTCCCCTCACTCCTTTCTCTCTCTCTGTGGAGAGCACACACGCCCTCTGGCAAATTTAAAAAATAAACCTCCCATGGCTTTACTCTAACCTCTGTGTACATTTGGGCTTGTCTCCTGATAACGTTTTATGCGATTGTGTTAGTGGCCTTTGTGTGATTTTTGGCTTCTTCTGAGCAGTTGTTCTAGCCAAGCTCAAAGTTACACTCATTTGACTTGTGGGCTCCAGCTCCAGCCAGCTTGGGCGAGTCCCTGCGTGTCACCGAGCCACCCCAGTGAGTTCCTAGACGCTGGCCGGGCATCCAAATCCCAATCCCTGGCTGCCAGGGAAGGGAAGCCACCAGCCTGTGGGACTAGCTGGGCTGGTACAGTCTGGGGGGAGGGGTGGATTGGGGACACTCTGGGGACAAAGGGTCAGGGAGCTGAGGGGGGAGTAGGCGGGCTATGGGAAGGGGTGTCTTTGGTGGGTGGCCCTGAGCCTGTGCAGACTGAATGTACAGTCTGAGACCACGTGGGCACGGCCCTGGGCAGGGGAGGAGTGGGCATGGGTGGCCCTGAGCCTGTGCAGACTGAATGTACAGTCTGAGACCACGTGGGCACGGCCCTGGGCAGGGGAGGAGTGGGCAGCA
>NW_006209227.1:904702-910804 GCF_000334495.1 Tupaia belangeri chinensis | reverse complement strand
GGGGGGGGGAGGGGCGCGGGGGGAGCGGGGGGGGGGGGGAGTGACGGAAGGGATTCTGGGGGGAAGAGGGCCTGTGAAGAGGCCGGCAGGGCTGTGAGCTCCAGCCCCAGGAGCCGCCAGACCCTGTGGCGTTCCTGAAGTCCAACTCTGGACTCCGAAGCCTTCTCTTTAGTGACAGAGGGGAGCTGGGTCCCAAGGACCTCAGTCCTATGTATCTGCGAGGGCCTGCTAAGTGCAGAGGAGCACTGGGAGGTGAGGAGATGGGTCATAGGGTGCGCCTCGGTCTCTCCAGGGTCTCCGTGACACATCAGTGGGCAGGCTCCATTATCACAGGCCACGGTGACCACGGAACACAGAAACTGCAGCTCTAAGTTTGGCCTAGAGACAGATGAAAATGGAAGGCTGACCAACAGGACCTGGCTGGGGCTTGCCATCCCCACCTGCTTGTCAAGTACCTGGTGACAGCCCAGAAGCAGGTTCCCCTGCAGCCTGCTTAGGAGGGGCCTGCTCTTCTGCCTGGCCAGGGAGGCCAAGTATCCTCCAGGGCCTCAGGCCAGGAGCACTGTGGGCCCTTGCTCCTACCCAGGGCTTCCTGCCACTTTGCTGTGTGTCATCAGAGTCCCCGTGGGTGCCCTGGGTTCCAGCCCCTGGTTGGCCCTGGAGCTCTGGGGCCCCCTTCTTCAGCCTGGCCCTTTGGTCCCTGGCTACACCCTCCCTCCCAGTATCTCCAGGCGTTTCTCTGGTTCTGGAAATGTGAGCTCTGGGCCAGGACCTCCTCCTTCTGTCTCTCTTCCTCTGCGACCCCATGGCAGATTTATTCTCCGACCCACCTAGCTCTCCGAGTTCCTGACTGCCTTTCTCACCCAGACCACTCCAGTATTCCTGAGGGCCAGGGTGAATATACTGAAGAATGCTTCCCTTCTCAGGAAAATGGCTCGGTTTCTTTGGAAATTCAGAATCCAAGGTTAGTGTCAGCAACAAACAAAGCTGAGTTGCCCACCCTTCCTTCTGCTAAGCATCAGCTCCGGATGTGAAGGGTGTGGCGCTTCACGTCTGCTCTCTACGCGGTCACGCGGTGGTTCCACCTCAAGCCTCACGTCTGGGAGACGCTTCTCAGAGTCCCCCACTTCCCACTCTTGTCTTCTCATGGATCCATCATGCTCTGTCCCCATATGTCCTTTAGAGAGGAGGTACTTCTGGGGGGAGGGATGGGAAGTGGCCCCTAGGTCTGAAGTCCTTCTGGGGGGTAGGTGTGACAGTGGGTGGCAGCCCAAGCCCAGGCTTCCATCACAGAAGCTGGAGGACCAGACTCCACTGCTGTGGCCTGCCGAGTGGCACACGGCTTGGTCAGCCAGCGGGACAACCTGACATGGGGCTTGTATCTGGAACAAGTGACACTAAGACAATGACAACAGGGACGTGTCCAGGGGCAGGGCGCTGGCAGCAGCATCCTGCCCAGCCTCCCTTGGGGTCGCCTCTTTTCTCTGCCAGTTTTTCCAGCCTTCCAGCTGATATCCTGAACTGTGAACCTTTCAATAAATTCCTTTTGCACTTAAGTTGGCCAGTCATTTGCAAATCAGACCCTAACAGATCCACCTGTCCGCTGGCTCAGGGGTTGCACATTGTGTCTGTTCTGCTAGTGGTTACCTTTTTTTCTTTTCTTTTTTCTTTTGGAGGGGTTTTTGCTATAGGGCGCGTGCACTCACCAGAAAGTCAGAGAGAGACAGAGAGAGAGAAAGCGAGAAATCACTCCCCGGGGGGATGACCACGCTGCAAGCCCTTCTCTTCCATTCTCCTCTTAGGGTCTTGGGCACGCACACACACGCACCTGGTGTGAGTTTAAGCCACCGGGTCTGGGACTCAAACCGCAGTTGACTACATGGGGAGTCCAGCCACATAGCCATTACGCCAACTGCTAGTCCCTGCTAGTAGTTATCTTTACACATTTCTAAAATGAGCAGGTACCATTATTGAGTTTTTAAAAGTTTATTTTCTCTCTCTCTCTCTCGTACAAGAAAGTCCGCCCAAGAGAGATAGAGATAAAAAGACTATTGTTGATATTATTGCTTTTTTGGGTTTATTTATTTTTTTAGGTTTTTGCCTTAGGGTGCATGTGCTCACTGGAGAGAGAGACAGAGACAGAGACAGTGAGAGGGAAAGTGAGAAATTACCTGCCAGGAGGGATGACCATGCTGCAATCCTTTCTCCTCCCAGGATCTTGGGTATGCATGCACACGGGCCCAGTGTGATTTTGAAGTCACCAGGTCCAGGACTCAAACCACAGTCAGCCATGTGGGAGTTCAGAGACATAACTACTATGCCATCTGCTGCCCTCCCCCCCCCACATGGTTTTCAAGTCACCAGGTCCAGGACTCGAACTGCGGTTGACCATGTGGAAGTCCAGCACCTTAAACATCATGCCACCTACTGGCCCCAGGAAAAATGTTTTTACGAGGCAGAAAACATGAGGACAAATGTAAGGAATTTGATCCTAGAAATGTACACACACTTTTCTAACAGCCTAAACCTCCCCAGCACAAGAAAAGAACTCCCAGACGCGTCTACTGTCGGGACACTGCTGGAGTCCCGGCTCTGCGCAGCAACTGCCCTTGTAGGTCAGAGTGGCCAGAGGCCAAAGTCAGACGGGCTGAGGAGTATTCACATTTCCAGAGGGAAAATGTGCAGTCTGCCTGCACGTGAGCGAGAGCCCCAGCACCAACACTGACAGCCAAGGTAGCACGCTTCCAGGCAGTGGCAGCGGGCTTCTGAACCTCAGGCTTAGTCTGGAGTGATAGGGCTCTACGGCTCTGTAAGCTTGCGTAGCCTCTTTAAGGTGACACCTAACCTCCTCCTCTTTCCAGCTTCAGCATAGGATAGGGCAAGGACGTTGGGTTGGGGCAGAAATGAAAGCCAAGGTCCAGGCAGGGTCTGTGGGAAGTCGGGAAAGCCCGTGCCTGGCTGGGGAAGGGTGCCCTTGCCCAGAACATGCAGCCATGGGCTGGAGTTAGAGGGTCTGGAAGCTACAGCCACGTGCTCTGGAGTGTCTCCAAGAGTATCTGGGATCTTTCTAATATTCCAGGCCCTGGGGCTGGCAGGTGGCATGGTAGTTAAGGGTGCTGGACTCCCGCATGGCCGACTGTGGTTCAAGACCTGGACCTGGTGGCTTGCTTTCTCACTTTCCCACTCTCTCTCTCTGGTCAAATAAAATAAATAAATAAAGTTAAATAAAAGAATTCTTGGAGACCAGCAGATGTGTAATGGTTATGTCACTGGACTCCCACATAGTCGACCATGATTCAAGTCCTGGACCTGGAGGCTTAAACTCATGCCAGCCATGTGTGCATGAGTGCCCAAGATCCCAAGAGGAGAATGGAGAAGGGACTGCGGCATGGCCATCCCCCCAGGGGGTGATTTCTCAGTTTCTGTCTTTCTGTCTGTCTCTGGCAAGTGCACATGCCCTATAGGAAAAGCCTCTCTCCCCCCCAAAAAAGGGGGGAAAAAGAATTTTTTAAAAAACATCCTTTGGGACCAGCAGATAGCGTAATGGCTATGTCACTGGACTCCCATGTAGTCAACCACAGTTCGAGTCCCCAGACCTGGTAGCAAAAACTCACGCCGGCACGTGTGTGCGAATGCCCAAGATCCTGAGACAGAGTGGAGAAGGTATTGCGGCGTGGCCATCCCCCCCTGGAGGGTGATTTCTCCATTTCTTTCTTCTCTGGTGAGCACACGCACCCTATAGTAAAAAATCTCTCAAAAAAAAAAAAGAAAAAAAATCCTTGCATTCCACAGCTAAATTCTACGTAGTCAGTATTCTTTTACTATTCCACTTGACGCAGTTCGCTAGTATTTTATTCCACTCTTGCGTTTTTGCTCCTAAGTGAAATTGGCTTTCTGTGAAAGGTCCTTGGTAAGCTCTCATAAAGCTTTTGGGTTAGTCCTAGAGAGACAGTGAGGTAGCGGTGTCTAGTGAGGTACCGAATCTTACCCAGGCCACTGCCCTTCCGGTTCTCCCTCCTTCACAACTTGGGTCTTTCTCAGGCTGGGGCCAGGCCAGGGGCCTTCACTCAGGACCACCCTGTCTCACCGCACAGCACAGATATCCAAGGGCCCTCTTTCAAGCCCTAATGGGATACAATTCCTAGGATTTCGATCCTATTACTGGTGCTGAAGGTGCAAGTCCCTGCTGAGCACCTACTGAGCACCGTAAGGCCTGATTCAAAAGAAGAAAACAGTGTGACAGGATCGAGGCTGTAATTCCCTTATACGTAAAATGAAACTGTTAATATTCGAGCTTTGCGACCAGCAGGTGGCGTAGTGGTTACGGTGCTGGACACTCCCACATGGCTGACCATAGTTCTAGTCCTGGACCTGGTGGTTCGCTTTCTCATTTTCCTTCTCTCTCTGGTCAAATTTTAAGCAATAAATAAATTGAATGACTAAATAAAATGAAGTAATTCTTTAAAAAAATAATAATATTTAAGCCTCAAGTTTGTATTTGTTGAGAAGCCCACGATAAGCACCCAGTAAACAGCGGCCCGAACACACTGCTCCGTTTGGGGAACAGCCAAATCAGGCTGACAGAATCAAACGCTCAGAACAGCGGCTTTTAGGGTCGCTCTCTACTGTCCTCCCTCCCTTTTGGCAGCGATGCGTCGGGTCGTGATCCTTGGGCGCCCCGTGGCCTGCGCCTCCTCTCCCCGCACACCAGCACCGACACCCGGGCCCGCGCGGCGCAGACCCGCACACGCCACGCCCAGCCGGGTCAGGAGGGCGCCTGCGCAGTCCGGGCTGTTTCCGCTCTGGTCGCGAGCCTTAGGCGGCTGCTGCTAGAGAGCCGTTGACGGTGTGGCACCTGCGGCTGCCTCCCAGTCCTCTCTGAGCGTTGAGACTCGTAGAGACGCACTCTACGGTTTTCAGAGTGCGCGACTCCACACCGACGATAGCCTTAGAGGAGGAGAACTCGTTAGGGTCACACTGCGCCGCGACTCGGAAGCAGTGACCGCTGACTCTGGCTTGCGACCCCTGACCGGTGTCCCAAGGTCTGATGGGGCACTGATGGAAGCCGTCCCGGGTACACGGAGGTCTCAGGCTGCAGCGGTTAGCGACACTGGGACTGTACCTACGGTTTCTGTCCTGGTGGGGGCGATTTATTTTGGCCCTGTAGTTCTGTTTGAGTAGTTGGTAGAAGTAATTAATTATTTTTCTTTTAAGTTTTTGCTATAGGGCGTGTGCGCTCA
Organism: Tupaia belangeri chinensis; assembly: GCF_000334495.1. NCBI lineage: Eukaryota > Metazoa > Chordata > Mammalia > Scandentia > Tupaiidae > Tupaia > Tupaia belangeri. The sequence continues at coordinate 905,564 of NW_006209227.1, read as the reverse complement.
CTGGAGATAGAGACTAATAGAAAGGGAGAAATCAGCCCTTAGTGGGTACGACCATGCCCCAATCCCTTCCCCTCCGTTCTCCTTTTTGGATTTTGGGCACACGCACATGAGTTTTAAGCTGCTGGATCAGGACTCCTACCACAGTCCATCCAGTACGTAGGAGTCCAGAGATATAACCATTACACCATTTGCTGTCCCCAGAATTAATTTTTTAAAAAGTCATTTGGGGACCAGCAGGTTGGTATGGTGGTTAAGGTGCTGGACTACAACATGGCCAACCATGGTTTGAGTCCTGGACCTGCAGCTTGCCTTCTCACTTTCCTTCTTTGTCTCTCTGTTCAAATTAAAAAGTAGTAAGTAGGGATCAGCAGATGACGTAATGGTTATGTCACTGGAAATCTCACGCAGTTCAAGTTCTGGACCCCACGAATTAAAACTTTTGCTGGGCGCATGTGGGCATGTGCCCAAAATTCCAGGAGAAGGAATTGCAGCGTGGCTGTTGCCCTTGGGGGGTAATTTCTCACTTTCTGTCTTTCTCTTTCTGGTGAGCACGTGCCCTAGAGCAAAAACAAAAACAAAAAACTCTTAAAAAATAAAATTTTTTTTTAAATTAATGTTTTTAAGTCATCTGAAAGCAAGTAATGAAGGGAGCAGAATAAGAAGAAAGGAATTCGAAATTTGCCTTGAGGCCAACAGGTAGCGTAGTGATTATATTGCTGGACTCACATGTGGAGGACCATGATTTGATTCCTGGACCTGGTGGCTTGATAGATCACACCCAGCGTGCGCACACGTGTGTGTGTATAGCCAAGATTCCAGAAGGAAAATAAGGGATTGCAGCATAGCCAATCCCTGGTTGGGG
>NW_006209227.1:903992-904675 GCF_000334495.1 Tupaia belangeri chinensis | reverse complement strand
TGTCTCTAGCTCTGTCTCTTTCTTTGGTGAGTGCATGTGCCCTAAGGCAAAAACCTCTAAAGAAAAAAATACATAAACCTTAAGGAGTGACACTAGACTGTAACAAAGAAATTTTGAGAGAGCAGACCTAGCACTTAGACCAAACATTATCTGGTCTGTCCAGGAGGAGGATCTCGAGCTTGGGCTGGGCTGATGATATATATAGACCCTATCTTGGGACCAGCAGTTGGCATAATGGCTATGTCACTGGACTCACATGTAGTTAACTGTGGTTCGAGTCCCGGACCTAATGGCTTAAACTCATGCCAGGCATGTGCGTGTGTGCCCAAGATCCCGAGAGGAGAATGGAGGAGAAGGGATTGCGGCATGGCCAACCCCCCGGGGGTGATTTCTCTCTTTCTATCACTCTGTCTCTTTCTGGTGAGTGCATGCACCCTATAGCAAAAGAGTTGGGTGATAGAGGCAGCAGGTAGCATGGTGGTTAAGGTGCTGGACTTCCACTTGGCTGACTGCAGGTACATGTGCCCAGAATCCCAAGAGGGGAATGGAGAAGGGATTGCAGTGGCTATCCCCTGGGGGGTAATTTCTCACTTTCTTTCTCACTCTCTCTCTCTGGGGAGCATACATGCCCCCCCAAATAAAACTAAAAAAAAAAAAAAAGAAGAAGAGGAAAGTTGGGAAGT
>NW_006209227.1:880895-887356 GCF_000334495.1 Tupaia belangeri chinensis | reverse complement strand
GGGGAGTCCTCACTTTTCCTTTGTCTCTAGCTCTGTCTCTTTCTTTGGTGAGTGCATGTGCCCTAAGGCAAAAACCTCTAAAGAAAAAAATACATAAACCTTAAGGAGTGACACTAGACTGTAACAAAGAAATTTTGAGAGAGCAGACCTAGCACTTAGACCAAACATTATCTGGTCTGTCCAGGAGGAGGATCTCGAGCTTGGGCTGGGCTGATGATATATATAGACCCTATCTTGGGACCAGCAGTTGGCGTAATGGCTATGTCACTGGACTCACATGTAGTTAACTGTGGTTCGAGTCCCGGACCTAATGGCTTAAACTCATGCCAGGCATGTGCGTGTGTGCCCAAGATCCCGAGAGGAGAATGGAGGAGAAGGGATTGCGGCATGGCCAACCCCCCGGGGGTGATTTCTCTCTTTCTATCACTCTGTCTCTTTCTGGTGAGTGCATGCACCCTATAGCAAAAGAGTTGGGTGATAGAGGCAGCAGGTAGCATGGTGGTTAAGGTGCTGGACTTCCACTTGGCTGACTGCAGGTACATGTGCCCAGAATCCCAAGAGGGGAATGGAGAAGGGATTGCAGTGGCTATCCCCTGGGGGGTAATTTCTCACTTTCTTTCTCACTCTCTCTCTCTGGGGAGCATACATGCCCCCCCAAATAGAACTAAAAAAAAAAAAAAAGAAGAAGAGGAAAGTTGGTAAGTGCATGTGAAATCCCAGCTCTTGCTGGAGAGCTCACATGGAAAAACCCGAGGCTGCATGGCGAGGAGGGCAGTTCCACTCTGTTCAGGTCAGCGCCGGCCTAGTCAGGCACTGGGCGTGTGAACGAAGCTGTCTCGGGCTTTCATATTAGCTCAGCTGTCACCCAGAATTGAGTGCCTCTGTTCAGTGTCATGTAGAGAAGAGTCACTCAGCAGTGCCTTCCCAGATCCCTGACCTCCTACCCCCAGGAAAGGAGCCGGGTGTGGTGGTGGTACCCACAGCTCCACCTGGGAGGCTGAGGCAGGAGGGCCTCGAAGTGGTGAGACCCTGTCATAAAAATAAATGTGACTTTTTCCCTACCGAGTACAGAGTTGTTTATTCTCCTGTACTGAAGATGCTATTTCAATATTAATATTTTAATATTGTTTATGCATTTGTCGCTCTCAAAAGTGGGAAACAACAAGAAAGCCAGACTTTTCAAGAAAAGTGGGAGAGCGCGCATTTCTTTGTGTAGGGGACAGATGTTCCTGCATGTTTAATGCACAGACAGTCTCCGTGTGGACAGAGCATGACCAAAACACCGGGATGAAACAAAGCACGACAGACATGCAGAAAAGATGCACGAGGAAAAACTGAAATGAAGAAAAGACTGAAGTTTCAACGCATTTTGCATCTGAATGTTGCTGGGAAATGTATTAATAGCTATGTCTTGGGACCAGCAGTTGGCATAATGGCTATGTTGCTGGACTCCCATGTAGTTGACCACAGTTCAAGTCCTGGACCTGGTGGCTTAAACTCACACCGGGTGCATGTGCATGCATGCCCAAGATTCCGAGAGGAGAATGGAGGAGAAGGGATTGCGGATTGGCCATCCCCCCTAGGGGGTGATTTTTTGCTTTCTGTCTCTCTGTCTCTTTCTCTCTGTCTTTCTGGTGAGGGCATGTGGCCTATAGCAAAAACCTCTCAAAAAAAAAAGTTATGTCTTTTTTTTTTTTTGAGAGGTTTTCACTATAGGGCACATGCGCTCGCCAGACAGACAGAGACAGACATAGAGACAGAAAGCGAGAGATCACCCCCCCAGGGGGGGATGGTCACGCCGCAATCCCTTCTCCTCCATTCTCCTCTTGGGATCTTGGGCACGCATGCACATGTGCCCGGCGTGAGTTTTAAGCCACCAGGTCCGGGACGCGAACCGCGGTCAACTACGTGGGAGTCCAGCGACATAGCCATTATGCTAACTGCTGGTTCCCCAAAAAAGTTATGTCTTAAGTGAGAAAATCACCCAGGCCTTAAGACCTTTTACATATGGGGAGTTTATTTATATATATATTTTTTCTATACGGTATGTGTGCATGCCAGAGAGAAGACAGAAAGAGATGGTGAGAGGGAATATGAGAACTTTGGGGGGATGGCCACACTGCAATCCCTTCTCCATTTTCCTCTTAGGATTTTGGGCACGCACACACATTGCTCCAGCATGGTTTTCAAGCCCCAAGTCCAGGATTCAAATGGTAGTCAGTCATGTGGGAGTCCAGCGCCCTAACCACCACGCTACCTGCTGGCCTCACAGATGGGGAGTTTATGAAGAATGTCTATGCGTGCGGCAGAAGTCACATGCCCTGAACAGAGACAGCACTCGCGAACATGAGGCCGGCTGATTTTGCTTGCACGTGGCCAGCACAGCTGAGACTCACAGGCCAAGTCTCCAGGAGAAGTGACATCACATGTCGCGTTCACTGTCACAGCTCGGGAGGGCACTCCATGGGCTGCTCCCTGGATGGCACGTTTATTCATGTCGGTTATGAAGCTTCCATGTGGCCAAAGAACTTCCAGAACATGGGACCCATGACAGGCACAACCTCAGGAAATGACCTTATTTTATTTATTTTTTGGAGAGGTTTTTTCACTATAGGGCACATGCGCTCGCCAGACAGAGAGAGATAGAGAGACAGAAAGCGAGAAATCACCCCCCAGGGGGGATGGTCACGCCGCAATCCCTTCTCCATTCTCCTCTTGGGATCTTGGGCACACATGCACATGCGCCCGGCGTGAGTTTTAAGCTACCGGGTCCAGGACGTGAACCGCGGTCGACTACGTGGGAGTCTAGCAACATAGCCATTACGCTAACTGCTGGTTCCCTCTTTTATTATTATTATTTTTAAAGATTTTGCCGTTGGGTACATGTGCTCATGGGAGAAAGAAGCAAAGAGAGGGCAGTGAGAAATTGCCCCCCAGGGGGAATGGCCGTGCTGGAACTCTCTCTCCTGCTTTCTCTTCTTGGGATTTCGGGTGCACTGCACAACACACCCAGTGTGATTTTCAAGCCCCTGAGTCCAGGAGAACGCCCTGGTTAACCATGTGGGCGTCCAGCACCTTCACCACCATGCCACCTCCTGGCCCTGAAACAACTCTCTTCTTTTTTTCTGCTCACCAGAGAGAGAGACAAAAAGCAAGAAATCACCAGCCGGGGTATGGCCTGGCTGCAACCCCTTCTCCATTCTCCTGGGATCTTGGGCACGCACGTACACGTGCCTGGTGTGAGTTTTAAGCCACTGGGCCTGGGACCCGAACCATTGTCAACTACATGAGAGTTTAGCGACGTAACCATTATGCCAACTGCTGGTCCTGAAACAATTTATTTTTATGTAGTAAGAAAAGTCTTTAAAAAATTGTACGTAGACTGGTCAAAATTAGTGTGAGTGCAGGTGGTAAGTCTGTGATGGTTGGTGTTAACTTGTGACAAAAATGAAATCTCAGGAGGGCTTTGCAAAGACACAGAACGTAAGTCTGTGCCTAGCTTCATTGTCCAGGAATCATTTTGTCCTAAAAAGTTCAAAATGAATCATGTGGGGCCAGCAGATGGTATAGTGGTTAAGGCACTGGACTCCCACATGGCAGACCACAGTTCGAGTCCCAGACCTGGAGGCTTGCTTTCTCACTTTCCCTCTCTCTCTCTCTCTATATATATATATATGTGTGTGTGTGTCTCTCACTGGTCAAATTAAAAATAATAAAATAAATAAAATAAATCTTTAAAAAGATGGATCGTGTCATGAATGTAGTAATTTACGTCATAACCTGGCTGTATACCCGTGGTGCAAACCAGAGAAAGTGCAGGGCTTTGTCTAGTGGTGAAGAGGCACCAATGGAAGTCTGCTCCACTACCCAGTTCAGAGCCTGCATCGCGGTATGCTGCTAAAGCAGGACTTCCAACTGCTGGAAGAAACGGACTTTTTCCTATGGTTTTAAAATTTTTTTAAAGAATTATTTTATTAAACTTTACTTATTCATTTGTGTATTTCAATTTGACCAGAGAAGGACAGATAGAGTAAGAAAGCAAGCTGCTAGGTCCAGGACTCAAACTGCGGTCAGCCACGTGGGAGTTCAGCACCTTTAACCACCACGCCACCTGCCGGCCCCCTTTTCATATCTTCCAACAGAAGATCTGCCACAGTTTAGCAGCAAAGATTGGGTCCAAGACTTAGCTTTTTAGCTGACATTATGACCCATCCTAACATGTTGCATGTTTATCTTAAATTTTAATTTATTTTAATGTTTTTGCCGTAATACTAGGGACTAGCACATGTGCTCACCAGAGAGAGACAGAGATGGTCAGAAGGCGGAGGGGGGAAGCGGTAAGTCACCCTGAGAGGATGCCACGCAGCAATCCCTTCTCCGTTCTCCTCTTGGGATTTTTTTTTTTTTTTTTGGAGGGGGTTTTCGTGGGGGCAGTTTGGAGAGGTTTTTGCTGTAGGGCACGTGCGCTCACCAGAAAGACAGAGAGACAGAAAGAGAGAAACCTCCCCCCCAGGGGGGATGGCCACGCCGCAATCCCTTCTCCTCTATTCTCCTCTCAGGATCTTGGGCACGCATGCACACGTCTCTGGTGTGAGTTTAAGCCACCGGGTCTGGGACTCAAACCACGGTCGACTACGTGGGAACCAGCGACATAGCCATTACATCAACTGTTGGTTCCATCTCCTCTTGGGATTTTGAGTACGCATGCACCTGGCATGATTTTCTTTCTTTTTTTTGAGAGGTTTTTGCCTTAGGGCATGTGTGCTTGTGGGGGATGGAGAAACAGAGACAGTGAGAAGGAAAGTGAGAAGTCACTCCGCAGGGAGGATGGCCACGCTGTAATTCCTTCTTCTCCATTCTCTTCCTGGGATCTTGGTCATGTTTGCACACGCACCTGGCAAGAGTTTCAAGTCACAGGATCCAGGACTCTAACAGTGGCCAGCCATGTGGGAGTCCAGTGAAGTAACCATTATACCACCTGCTGGTCCCCATTATCATTATTTTTTAATACATTGCCTTTCTGGCCCTTGGAGTTATTTAGGTTTATAAATCAGTCCCCTAAAAGAAGTCCTATTCGTCTTATTACTTTTTCGTGTTTTTGTTTGTTTGTTGGTAGACCTTTGCCATAGGGCACGTGCTCTCAGGGAGAGACGGTGAGAAAGAGCATGAGAAACCACTAGGGGGTTTGCTGTGTCACAGCCCTCCTCCTCGCTCTCTCTGGGTGTCGGGCATGAAGTGCACGTGCACACCGCGCCCGGCGCGATCCTCCGGCTTTGGGGTCTGGGACTCTGACTGTGGTCGGCCGTGTGGGAGTCCAGCGCATAAACTCCACACCACCTGCTGGCCCCAGCCCCATTCTTCTTAAAGGCACTCGTGAACCTGGGGTGTGGGCCAGGGAGCTGGCTGGACGATCTAAACCTTTAGGCCCCTCCTGTGACCCTCCCCCTGAGGATGACAGACCTGCCACGGTGACCGTGGGTTCAAGCAGGGTAGCCAGCCCCCTTCCCAGGACAAGAGCTGGGCAGTCTGGCCCTGAGAGACTGCTGGGCTTTTTTTTGTGTGTGGTTGTTTTCATTTTAAACTTTTTTGACATTTCAATGTTGTCGGTCACTTACAGGAGCACTCTGCCTCTTACAGAGATGGGCGTTCCCTGGACATCAAGCCCCCAGGAATGCAGCGGGGTGCTGACTTGTGAGAACACGTAGCAAGCTTCCGGGGGAGGCCTCTGGTTGCCAGCAGAACCTGGAAGAGACATGGGACCCAAAGGTGTTTTCTACTGTGACATTGGGACGTGACTGCTCTGACCACGTTAGTCTAATTACGTAAGTAATATATACTGGGCCAGCAGGTAACATGGTGGTTAAGGCACTGGAGTTCCCACACGGCTGACTGTGGTTCGAGTCCTGGACCTGGCGGCTTGCTTTCTCATTTTGTCTCTTTCTCTGGCGAGTGTCTGTATCGAATTTAAAAGTAATAGGAGTATAGGGCCTAGTGGGTGGCATTGCGGTTAAAGGTGCTGGACTCCCATATGGCCGACCATGGTTCGAGTCTTAGACCTGGCGGCTTGCTTTCTCACTTTCTCTCTCTCTCTTGCTCTGTCCCTCTCTGGTCAAATTAAAATAAATAAATAAAAATTAAATAAAATAATTATTTAAAAAAAATAATGAGGAGCCAGCAAGTGGCATGATGGTTAAGGCACTGACTCAAACCACAGTCGGCCATGTGGGAATCCAGCACTCTTAACCACTGTGCCACCTGCCGGCCCCAGGCTGAGAGGATTTGAGGTCCATGTCTCCTTATCGCAGCAAAGAACTTAGGCACAGGAGATAAGCTGGGCACACTGTGTTTTCTAGAGAGCTGGGATTTTTTTTTTTTTTTGAGAGATTTTCACTGTAGGGTGCGTGCGCTTGCCAGACAGACAGAGAGAGACATAGAGACAGAAAGCAAGAAATCACCCCCCA
>NW_006209227.1:878857-880872 GCF_000334495.1 Tupaia belangeri chinensis | reverse complement strand
CTCCTCCATTCTCCTCTCGGGATCCTGGGCACGCACGCACACACGCCCGGCGTGAGTTTTAAGCCACCGGGTCCGGGACATGAACCACAGTCGACTACGTGGGAGTCCAGCGACATAGCCATTACGCTAACTGCTGGTTCCCGTGTTTTTGCTTTTTTGTTATAGGGCGCATGCACTCACTGGAGAGACAGAGACAGAAAGTGAGAAATCAGTCAACCCCCAGGGGGGATGGCCATGCCACTATCCCTTCCCTTCCATTCTCCTCTTGGAATTTTGGGCACACACGCACGTGTACCCAGAGTGAGGTTTTGTTTGTTTTTGTTTGTTTGTTTTTGTTTTTGTTTTTGAGCGGTTTTTGCTATAGGGCAAGTCCACTTGCCAGAAAACCAGAGAGAAAGCAAGAAATCATGCCCTGGGGGGTTAGCCACACCTCAATCCCTTCTCCACCATTCTCCTCTCGGGATCTTGGGCACGCACACACGCACCTGGCGTGAGTTTAAGCCTCTGGGTCCGGGACTCGAATCATAGTGGACTACATGGGAGTCCAGCAACACAGCCATTACGCCAACTGCTGGTCCCCTGAGCATGAGTTTCAAGCCTGCAGGTCTGGGACTGGAACCGAAGTTGGCCATGGGGGCGTCCAGCGACGTAACCATTACACCATCTGCTGGTCCCACGCTGACCACGGGTTTATTGAGGGAGAGAGAGAGACATTCCACGGATGGAACGGGCGTGCCTGGGGTCATGCAGCCCACCCCTTCCCGGGGCCCTTTTCTGCTGCTCTAGTACCCTGCTTTAGACCCTTGGTCCGTCTGAGGTAGGTGTCTTAGACGCTCCAGTTTCCTCTCAGCTTGTTCTTCATTCCTGTTTCCTGCAGGTCTCATGCTGCAGGGAGTCGTTTGGAGTCCAAATACGGATGGTCCCATAGGCCCTTCCCGAAATTTCTTTGTGCTCCCCATGCCGGCCTGTGTGTGCACGCCCAGAAGCCTGAGAGGAGAATGGGAGGGAAGAGACTGTGGTGTGGCCACCCCCCCACCCCAAGGGGTGATTTCTCACTTTTCCTCTCTCCCTCTCTCTCTGGCAAGGACACACACACCCTATGGCAGAAATCAAAAATAAAATTTCCTTCATGCCCCAGGTTAGTCTCCTGTGTGCAGCAGCCTCAATGAGATCATTAGCCCTAGCCGCTCCTAACAGAGCTGTTCATGGATTTCACACTGTTTGCCCCCAAATAAACTTGTACTTTCAAGCCACCAGGTCTGGGACTCAAACCGCAATCAGCCATGTGGGAGTCCAGCAACCACTACATCAGTTGCTGGTCCCTAATTTTCTATTTTTTAAAGATGTACTAGGACCAGCAGGTGGTATGGTGGTTAAGGTGCTGGACACTTCTACATGGCTAACCACAGTTCGAGTCCTGGGCCTGGTGGCTTGCTTGCTCTCTCTCTCTCTCAGTGTGTGTGCGTATGTGTGTGTGTGTGTGGTCAAATTAAAATAAATGAATAATAAATAAAATTAAATAAAAAATAAAAAATTTGGGGGGCTATAAGGCACATGCACTCACCAGAAAGACAGAAAGAGACAGATGGAAAGCAAGAAATCACTCCCCAGCGAGGATGGCCACACTGCAATCCCTTCTCCATTCTCCTCTCAGGATCTTGGGCACACATGCACATGTGCCTGGTGTGAGTTTAAGCCACCAGGTCTGGGACTCGAACTGCAGTCGACTACATGGGAGTCCAGTGACATAGCCATTGTGCCAACTGCTGGTCACAGTAAAATAATTATTTTTTAAAAATGTATTAAATTAGGAAATGTTTACACTTCAAAATTCAATAGGCCGCAAATCGAAGTTTCCCGTCGTCCCCAGCCACCCCGCTCGTTTGTGTGGGAACAGCCGTTACTGGTTCCTCCTACGTCTCCCACCATTGCACAGGACAAGGAATTAGGTGTGCACTTTTAACTGCCAGAGGGTGCGTGCACTTGCCAGAGAGAGGCAGAGAGACAGGGAAAGA
>NW_006209227.1:875380-878826 GCF_000334495.1 Tupaia belangeri chinensis | reverse complement strand
GGAAAGAGAGGGAGAAAGCACCCCACAACGGAGTGTGGTCACGCTGCCGTCCGCTCTCCATCGCTCCATCCTTCAGGATTTGGGGCATGGATGTTTCTCAGGCTGGTGGGGCTGGGGTGTGACCATGGTCGGCCGTGGGAGCCCAGCTCCCTTCGCCACTAGTGTGGGGCCCGCCCTGTGTACATTTTCTCCTGATGTTTTCTACACATCACAAGCCGTGCGCGTGTCCCATACCGTGCGTCTCCTCTGACGTGTCTGGGAGGCCGCTCCACGTCTGTAACCAAGACTGCTTCGCTTGTGTTTATACACGTGCACGTGTGGGGATTTCTCCACCTGGACTAAGATCGCTCCTGCTGCTGTGAAGAAGGGCCGCAGCTTTCGTCGTTCAACACGGAGGTTCTCACTCGTGCCACGATCCAGAGTGGGTGCTCCTGATCGGGCACCCCCTTTCATCACGCAGGGGCCCGGGCACCCTCCATGTGTACCCCTATCCTGTTCTACGTCACGGGAGGTCCCTTCACCCAGCCAGTGAACAGGGAGGGAACAAGAGGCTCTGCCACGCGACTTACGGGCCAGTGGAGATGTGCACCACCCCTTTTCGCCTGGAACTTGGACAACGGGCCTGGCCCTAGCCCCGAGGGCTCTGCACGCGGGGTGAGGAGGCAGTGGGTTGGGAGCGCGGGCCAGTCGCCACTGCCACAGGCTCCTGTCCACGCTGCCATCCCTGCAGAGGGTCCAGAACAGACTCCCCTCAACAACCTCCCTTCTGGGTCCGGCTCTGCCTCCTTCCTTCTTGCAGCCAGGATCTCGAAGTCGTCTTCCCAACCGCCGTCTGTAGGCTCTGGCCCACCCTTCCGCCCTGCACTCCCCCACGACCACTTCACGGAAACCCTTCCCAGGAGCACCCAGGACCTCCAAGGCCCAGGCCCCTATATGGGCTTAGAACCGATCTTAGCCTCTGCAGCCTTTGACAAAATGGCCACTCCATCTTCGCCCCCGCGATCTTTCTCTTCTCTTCCTTCCTCTCTGAAGTCTTCTCTCAGGCTCTCGTCTGCCTCTTGCTGCCCCTTAAACGTTGATGTTCCTCAAAGTTATTGTGTTCACCCTACAGAGTGCAGGTGCACACACTAGAGAGAGAGCCCTCGATAGGGTCTCATCACACCCCAGTCCCCTCCCGCTCCCCCCTTTCTCCCTCAGGCACGCATCATGTCTCTGGTGGCCCAGGCGGGGAGCCGAACCAGAACCGCGGTTGGTCTTGCGGCTTCCAGCACTGCAGGTCAGTATGCCTCCTACTGCGCCGCAGAGGCGGGCCCTCGGGGGCTTCCCCCACAATTTAGTGGTGGCTTTACCGTTTGGCACCACAGGCTGTAGGAGGCCCAGCTTCTACTTTTCTTGCCACAGGTCTGAAAGATCCGTTTCTCCGGGAGCCTTGGTGTCTTCGATTGGTCTGGTGCTGGGTGAGTTCTCCGGATTTGGGCATTATTTCGGGTCCTCTCAGTGGTTAGAGCTAGGAAACATATTTACACCTAAAGCTACTTCCCTACCCGTGCGTCTTCGAAAACCAGGCGTTTGCACGGATGCCTCCAATTCCAATCCAACGCCACGGTGTTCGTTCTAGCCGCCCCTCTGTATTTTTCACTCCCGTCCCTGACTGTGAGAAGTCTGGCTGTCATTAGTCACACTGTATTTACTTATTTGCTTAGTGCTAGAATACACAGACAGTCGTTTCTGAATCTCTAACTGACACCTCTGAGAAATAAACACTCCACTTAAAGCACAGCACTGTGGCTCCCCCCGTCTTAGACAGCCACATACGTTTTCCTAAAGCCGCTCAGGCTCGTGCTCCCCGTCTTCTCACAGTAGGTACGTTACTCGTTTCATCTGTAGTAAGTTAGATTCACTTGTTTCTGTTTTATTTCATTTTAGTTTATTGCCAGAGTGTGTGTATGTCTGCCAGAGAGAGACGAGGAGAGAGCGCTCCTCCTGTCGGCATTCTGGCATGCACATACATAGGCCCAGATTGTTTTTCAAGCCACCAAGGCCAGGATTCGAACTACGCAGTTGGCCATGTGGGATCTGGCTCCCTTACCTAGTAGGCCTTGGGACTGACCCTGTTAGGAAGTATCTCGATCAATTTCAAGATGATAGAAACTAGTCTAGGCAAACGTCCCTCTCTTACCAAAGGTCCTTCACATGCTATGTCGTGAATTCCCACAGAAATCCGCAAGCTAGAGCCAGCCCTACCCGTTCTAAGACCACCGGAGCCGAGCCTCACAGGGGTTAGTTAGGCAGCGTCCCCAGGTCACACAGCTGGGAAACAGAGTCTGTCCACTGCCCCGTCCCCCTCCGCATACCCTGTGACACATTCCAGCAGCCCCTGCCCCACGACCTGTCACACGCAGTGCCAGCACCCTGGGCCCTCACGCCCCATGTCCGACCACGGGAACAGCAGCTGGGAGGACTGGCGGCTTCATACCTCCTTCCATTCCTGGCTCTGTCAGCAGGAGGCCCCGACGGGACACAGCCTGGGAAACTGCACTGGAGGGGGCCTCCCAGCTGGGCCCAGGGATGGGAGGTGTCAGGTCCTCAGTGAACACTTGTGACACCTGTGGTCCCCCTGAGGACAAAACATGACTTCTGGTTGTCCTCAGGGAAAGTGGGACAGAGGAAGACCCAGAGTCTGCCCTAGGAAGCCTGAAGTCCCCTCCCCTTCTTTTTTTGGAGAGGTTTTTGCTATAGGGCGTGTGCGCTCACCAGAAAGACAGAGACAGAGAGACAGAAAGCGAGAAATCACCCCCCGGGGGGATGGCCATGCCGCAATCCTTTCTCCTCCATTCTCCTCTCAGGATCTTGGGCACACACGCACACGCGCCCGGCGTGAGTTCAAGCCACCAGGGACTCGAATGGTGGTCGACTACATGGGAGTCCAGCGACATAGCTATTATGCTAACTGCTGGTCCCCCTACTCACTTCTTGTGCACGCCCGAGGTGGCCCCACCCACCACAGGCCCATGCTGGGGTCCTCCTTTCCCCTCAAAGCCTCCATGGGGGCTCCCCAACACCGTCTCCAGCACAGTTGAGGTCCCCACAGCTGGGCAAGGTGTCGTGCTCAGTCTTGCCATCGTCCCATCCACCAGGTGGATTTCGAAGCTCCTAGACTCCCATCTCTTCCTCTGAGGAGCAGAAAGACCTGCACTCCTGCCCAGAATGATGGGTGGGACTTCCGGTGCTGTCACCCCACCGGGCCTGCCTGCACCCCAGGTGGCCTGCGTGGCATCCCACTGGCCTGTCCAGTGGGGATGTCTGGCTGCCTCCCAGAGCCCAGTCCCCGGCCTGCCAGGCTGCCCAGGCCTCGTGTAGGCCCCCTCCCCACAAAGGACTCCCTCCTCTGTGTATGAGCCCCCTGGTCCCCACATGCGGGTCCCCCCTCTGCGGAATTACTGAGA
>NW_006209227.1:860673-874725 GCF_000334495.1 Tupaia belangeri chinensis | reverse complement strand
GGCAGTGTGAATATTGCCACCATGGACCCAACGGGAGGGACCCAGTGTGGAATGCAAACACAGGGCTCCTGGTCCGCCGTCTCCGGGGTGTCAGGATGACGACAGCAGAGCACGAAACCACACCCGGGCTCTTCTGGTGTGGTCACCACCCACGAGGCCAGCTCTAGGCCCATCTGAGGGCCTGGCAACTGGGAAATGCCTCAGCGACAGCACCTGGCTGCAGAGACCTGGCCCTCCACAGAGCCGCTCCCAGACTCCAGAACCAGGCGTGCCTCGGTGCTGCCACCTGCTGGCCACCTTGGGCCACTGCCCTTCCCTAGCGGGGAGCCGCAAGTGGGTGGGTGGGGGCAGCGGCTCGCTGGTGGCCCAGTGACTCAAGCCCTGCTTTCACAGAAGGAAAGGGCGTTAATCTGAGGTCACAGGGCCCCAGCGAGCGGCTCCGTGACGGTGAGCCTAACTTGAAGGACTGTGCTTCGCAGACTCGCCAGGTACTGCGGGTGGGGAGGGCGGTACCAGCTGGAGTTGTCGGGCTGCGTGGCTACCCCGCGGCCCCATGACCCTTCTCAGTTCCCTAGGCACTTCCCCCGGGGTCTCGGGCCGGAGTTGAACGGTGGCCCAGGAGTGCACTCATCTCACCTGGCCGCCTCCCGGGAAAGATGTTTTCTAGCCCGACTCCGCCATGCCGACACGAGGCTCATTGCGTGCCTCACAGCCAGAGGCACCCGCCCCCAGGAAAGCTGGCGAAGAGAAGGCCAGGCCTGAAGGGCTGCACTTCGCAGGCTGTGAGCCAGGGAACCCCCTCCCCTCGCTGCTCAGGTCGGTAGAGAAGCCGTTTGCAGCGAAAGGGATCCTAGCCCATACTTGGCCTAAAGCCCCCAATTAGGCCCCAAACTTGGAAGGCCACACCCCTTCTCACACAGCAACTGCTGCTCTGAAGGTGCACTATAATCAGGGAAGAACAACAGGGAAACTGAGGCAGAGATTAGCGCACGACTCCCTCGGGCTCGGGAGCAGCTCCATGCAGAGTTGCGGAGGGGGGGGGGCGGTTGTCTTCACCCTCCCCTGCCCCAGGTCCTTGCCCCACCTTGTGCGCGGACTTGGCCTGGCTCTGCCTTGCTCCGCCTTCCTCCGCCTGAGGAGAGGAAGAGCACTGATGTCAGTGCTGGGTGGGACTGGCAGCGCTCTAAAAGGGGCACTAAAGGGGCTGGTGGCCATTCCCATGGCTTGGTGGTTAAGGGAGCCAGATCCCACGTGGCTGATTGTGTGGCTCGAATCCCAGCCCTGGAGGCCTGAAAAGCACACCAGGCACATGTGCATGCATGCCCCAACCCCCAAATAGAGAAGGCATGTGGTGTGGCCACAACCCACTGCGGGGGGGCCCTCTCCCTCGCCCAGTCTTTTTGTCTCTCTGTCTCTGGCGAGTGCATGCAACCTCTGACCAAAAACAAAAAAAAAAAGAGAGGGAGTTGGTGCATGGAACTACGGAACTGCAGGAGGCTAAAGAGAAGCACTGTGTATATATGTGTGTGTGTGTGTGTGTGTGTGTGTATTTTTTTTTTTAAGAGAGAGATTTTTGCTATAGGGTGCATGCACTGTCAAGAGAGATAAAGAAAGAGAGACAGAAAGCGAGAAATCATTCCCTGGGGGGAATGGCCACATCATAATCCCTTCTCTTCCATTGTCCTATCGGGATCTTGGGGACACACACACACACACAGGTGCCCAGATCCAGCACTCCAACCACAGTCGACTAGGTGGGAGTCCAGTGACGTAACCACTATGCCATCTGCTGGTCCCAGCACAATTCTTTTTTTTCCTTTCTTTTCTTTTCCTTTCTCTTCTCTTCTCTTTTCTTTTTGCTGTAGGGCATATGCACTCACTGGAGACAGAGACAGAGAGAGAGGGAAAGTGAGAAGTCATTTCCAAGGGGAGATAGCCACACTACAGTCCTTTCTCCTCCATTCTCTTCTTGGGATTTTGAGCATGCACCCGGCTTGTTTTATCACGTCATCAGAACTTGAACCTTGCAGACGGCCATATGGGATCAGCTGCCTTAACCTCCACGCCATCTGCTGGCCCCCTATTGATTTTTTTAAGCTTATTTATTTCTCCTGTTTATTTCATGAGAAAGACAGAGACAGAGAGATAGTGAGACAGTACCCCCAGCAGGCCCCTTGACCTAAGCCCGCAGCCTCAGCTGGGCCTGGATCCTGGACACCTGTGTACCCACCGTGTTCAGGGAGGGCTCTGGATGGCAACCCGGAACCTTCCCATGTGGGTCAGCCTTGCAGAATACCACCATCCAGTCACTACTCCTGGCTTGCCTTCTAATCTGGCCTCCATGAAACATCTGGAGGGATATTCTCCAAACATCAGCTAGGATAGTGTCACTTGCTGGCCTAAAACCTTCCGCCGCCTCCCACTGGGCATCTATTGAAAGTCTCAGACCCCTCCCTGCCTCTAACCTGTCTGCTGCTCTCCTCCTCTCCCCTCATGGTTAATCATGGCGCCTTAGTCTCCCTGAGTCCTCAGAGGCAGCAGCCCTCTCCCTCCAGGGCCTTTTCATGTGCTATTCTGCTTATCCAGGACAGGTGGATCCTATCCCACTCTGGGCCCTTCCACTCTCAGCCTAAATGGTGTTTGCTTAACGAGACTCTCCCTAACTCTCAAGTTCACTCCAGAAATGCTTCCTGAGCTCCTGCCCTGTGCCAGCACCAGGCTAGGCCCTGGCACTCCAAGGTGAGTGTTGGGGATGCTGGTGATCTGAGGGGAGGCAACTTGAATCAAGGGGTCACATTCGTGTCCTCCAAGGAAGAGAAATGAGACCGGGCTCTGTCTCTCTCTGTCCTTCTGGCAAGAGCACATGCCCTATAGCAAAAACCTCTCTAAAAAAGAAAAAAGAAAAAAAAGAATTACTTTATTTAACTTTATTTATTTACTTTAATTTGGCCAGAGAGGGACAGAGTGAGAGAGAGAGAAAGGGCAAATGAGAAAACAAGCCGCCAGGTCCGGGACTCGAACCATGGTGAGCCGTGTGAGAGTCTAGCGCCCTTAACCGCCATGCCACCTGCTGGCCCCACATATGCCTTTTTTCTAAAAGTTTTCTAGTTTCCGTGCTTACTTGGTGGCACAGCAGAAACACACTGTTCAAGAGAGCTGGATCCATGCAGAAGATCATGGACTCAGCTCTCTGGCTGACCTGTACATGCGAGGCGCCTGCACTCACAGTTCTGGCTGGCTGGGAAGGCTGCGGGGGTGGGGGGACATGGTTCAAGGGACTGTTGAAGTACTTGCCTCTCTCTCTCTCTCTGTCACACTGCTTTTCTCTCTCATTTTCATAAAAGAAAAGAGTATTAAGAATAGTTTTACAGCTCTCTTCCTTTCTCCGCCATCGTGGTGTGAGCGGTCCACTCGGCTCTTCGCCATGTCTTCTCGTAAGACTTTCAGAATCAAGTGGTTTCTGGCCAAAAAACAGAAGCAAAATCGTCCTATTCCCCAGTGGATTAGAATGAACACTGGTAATAAAATCAGGTACAACTCCAAGAGGAGACACTGGAGAAGAACCGAGCTGGGTCTATGAGGACCCGGCCAGGAGATGGGCCACGCATTTACGCTGTACCGCGGTCACTATGGGCTTGCCACATCAAGCTGACAATGGTCACCACTGCCTGGACTCTTGTGTTAACTGGGAAAAAATGATGCTTCATTTGTTTCTAAGTTCTGCATTGGTAAGTTGCTTCAGTAATAAATATGTGAGACCGTTAAGGAAAAATAGTTTTACAGTTCTGTTTTTGTATTGTTTTGTTTTGTTTTGTTTTCCCAAGAGATTTTTGCTATAGGGTGCATATGCTCACTGGAGAGACAGAGATACAGAAAGCAGGAAATCCCCCCCCGGGGGGTGACCACACCTCTATCCCTTCTCCTCCGTTCTCCTCTTGGGATTTTGGGGGTGCACACACATGCACCAATGTAAGTTTTAAGCTGCTGGATCTGGGACTCAAACCATGTTCGACTATGTGGAAATCCAGCAATGTAACCATTATGCCATCTCCTGGTCACAGTTTGTTTTGTTTCGTTTTTAAGATAGATTTCCTATAGTGTGTGTACACTCACTGGTGAGACAGAGAGAAGTGGAGAGACAGAAAATGAGAAATCACCCTCCCCAGATGGGGATGGCCATGCCACAATCTCTTCTCCCTCATTCTCCTGGGATTTTGGTCATGCACGCACACATGTCCAATGTGAGTTCCAAGCAGCTGGGTCTGGGACTCGAACTGCAGTCCACATGTGGGAGTTTAGTGACCACAACCATTATGCCATCTGCTGGTCCCAGGTCCCATATTACTATAGTTTTAATGCTTACATTTAGGTCATTAATATATTTTTCTAATTAATTAATTAATTACTTAATTATAATTTTAATTTGCTATAGGGCACATGCACTCACCAGAGAGAGAGAGAGGAAAAGTGAGAAAGCAAGCTGCCATGTCCAGGACTTGAACCACAGTCAGCCATATGGGAGTCCAGCGCCTCAACCACCACACCACCTGCTGGCCCCAGTCATTGATATATTTCAAGTTATTTATTTTTATTTTTATTTTGCTATAGGGCATGAGAGTCATGAGAGAGGAAGTGAGAAATCACCCCCCCTCCCGGGGGACGGCCATGGTGCAATCCTTTCTTCTCCATTCTTCTCTCGGTATTTCAGGTATACACACATACCAGTATGATTTTCAAGCTTCTGGGTATGAGTCTCGAATCGCAGAGTTGGCCATGTTGGATCCAGCTGCCTTAACCTCCATGCCACCTGCTGGCCCATTTTGAGGTAATTTTTGTATATGGCGTGAGGTAAGGGTCTTATTTCATTCTTTTATATGTGACTACACAATTGTTTCAGCATCATATGTTGAAGAGATTGTTCTCCTCCTTGAGTTATTTGGTACCTTTATTGTAATCAATGAATTATAAGTGTATTGGTTTATTTCTGGACTTATATGTAAATATATTAATGGGTTGTTGGAAAAGTCATGATGATTTTTGCAACAAATGATGCTAGTTCACTTGGAAGTACTGAAGCCATTAACATCTATGCTATTGCTGTGTCATTTGACATCTAATGGTTCTAGCTTCATTCTCTTTTTTCTTTTTTGCTATAGGACATACTTGCTCACTGGAGAGACAGAGACAGAAAGTAAGAAACCACCCCCCAAGGGAGATGGGCACACCACAATCCCTTCTCCTCCATTCTCCTCTCAGGATTTTGGACATGCACGCACACATGCCCAGTGAGAGTTTTAAGCCACTGGATCTGGTACTTGAACCATGGCTGACTAAGTGGGAGTCCTACAATGTAAACATTACACCGTCTGCTGGTCCCTTTAGTGTTATTCTAAAATAAATAAATAAATAAATAAAACTGAGTAATTTGGTTGAGTCTTAGAGTTTTTATTTTATTTATTTATTTGTTTGTTTATTTATTTAAGAGAGATTTTTTGATATAGGGCACGTGTGCTTCCTGAAGAGACAGAGAGACAGAAAGTGAGAAATCACCACACCCGAGGGGGGATGGCCATGCCACAATCCCTTCTCCACTCTCCTTTGGGATTTTGGGCACACACGCACATGTGCCTGGCATGAGTTTTAGGCCACCAGGTCTGGGACTTGAGTGAAGTCGACTATGTGGGAGTCCAGTGGCGTAACCATTATGCCATCTGCTGGTCCCTCTTTGGAGTTTTTATTTTTTCAAGATTTTTGCCTTAGGGCACATGTGTTCACCAGGGGGAGAGAGAGAGAGAGAGAGAGAGAGAGAGAGAGGCAGAGACAGAGAGGCAGAAGTGAGAAATCACCCCCGACCCCAGTGGGGATGGCCATGTTGCAATCCCTTCTCCTCCATTCTCCTCCTGGGATCTTAGGCATGCATGCACACGTGCCTGGCATGAGTTTTAAGCCACCAATCCAATCTGGGACCCCAACCGTGGTCAGCCATGTGGGAGTCCAGTGACATGAATAACCACCATGGTAGCTGCTGGCCCCGAGTTTTGGAGATTTTACAAGTTGAAGATAAAATACCAAACTGTATTTTTTATTTCTTTTTTAAAAAGTAATTAATTTATTTAAATTTTATCAGAGAGCGACAGAGTGAGAGAGAGAAAGGGAAAGTGAGAAAGCTAGCCAGCGGGTCCGGGACTCGAACCTCTGTTGGCGACATGGGAGTCCTGCGCCCTTAACCACCATGCCATCTGTCAGCCCCCAAACTGTGTATTTTTATAATATTTTACTGTTAAACTTCTGTAAAGGGAAGAACGCGAGTCAAGCCCGTGAGAAGCTGCGTACAGCTCGCGGTGACAGTGCTCTACAAGAACATCTGTGCCAACGACGGCTCAGGAAATTCCGTGCTGGTCATTTGATCTCAATGCTGCTCTTCGGTCAGGGAGGCCCATCGAGGTTGAAGGCGACAAAGTAAAGGCATTGACCGAGTCAAACTCACACTACACAACATGAGAGATCGCAGAAACATTGAACATCCATCACGCAGGTATTCACGACCACCCGAAGAAGCTGGAATACGTCAGCAAGCTCGATATTTGGGTTCCTCGTGAGCTCAAAGTTCATTTGACGGCATGGATGAGCATCTGCGACGTGCTCACTAAACCTGAGGGAAATGACCCTTTCTTTTTTTTGGAGAGGTTTTTGCTATAGGGTGCGTGCGCTCGCCAGAAAGAGAGAGAGAGAGACAGAGAGACAGAAAGCGAGAAATCACCCCCCAGGGGGGATGGCCACACCGCAATCCCTTCTCCTCCTTTCTCTCGGGATCTTGGGCACTGGGTCTAGGGCTCAAACTGCAAATGACTACATAGGAGCTCAGCAACATCGTCATTACGCCAACTGCTGGCCCCCCCAATCATTTTTTTTAAAGAATTATTTAATTTAACTTTTTATTAATTTATTTATTTTAATTTGACCAGAGAGGGACAGGATGGGCAAGAGAAAGAAAGAGAGAGAGAGAAGGTGAGAAAGCAAGCCACCAGGTCTGGGACTTGAATCTGGGACTTGAACTTTCTTTTTTTTTTTTTGAGAGATTTTCACTATAGGGTGCATGCACTCGCCAGACAGAGAGAGACATAGAGACAGAAGGCGAGAAATCACCCCCCCAGGGGGGATGGTCACGCCGCAATCCCTTTTCTTCCATTCTCCTCTCGGGATCTTGGGCACGCACACACACACGCCCGGTGTGAGTTTTAAGCCACCGGGTCCAGGACGCGAACCGCGGTCGACTACGTGGGAGTCCAGCGACATAGCCATTACGCTAACTGCTGGTTCCCAAAACGATCCTTTTTTGAAGCGACTGGTAACTGGTGATGAGAAGTGGACTGCTTACAGCAGCGTGGTGCACACACCGTCTTGGTCCCGACGCGATGATTCGCCTGAAAGGCCATGGAAAGCAGACGTTTTTCTCCGAGGGTTATGCTCTCGGTGTGTCTTTCCAGTTCCTACCAAGGAACCAATCAATCAACTGGAATCCGTACTGTCGGCAATGGGACGGTTTGAACGAATCCATCATCCAGGAACGTCCAGAGCTCGCTGATCATAACGGAGTAGTGTTCCATCGCGACAGTGCAAGACCACACTCACGTCTGACCACCCGTCACACTGCGCCGCCGCGCCCACCGAACCGCCCGGCCTCTGCCTTCAGGCTGCCTCTGTGTCGCTCTCTTCAGAACTGCGTGGGATAGTGCAGTTCAGGTGAGGCTGGAAGTCAGCACCTTGTTTCATTTTTTGTCGATACAGACAGGTCCTTCTGTGAACATGGAATTATGAAGCTCACTGAAAGATGGCAAAAAGCTATTGAACAAAACAGGCAATATAGCGTTGATTGATCTTTATTCTTTATATAAATAAATGACCTTTGAAAAACATAGAACAAATACATCATGGCTTTTCCAACAACCCGATACATAATAATAATAATAATAATAATAATTCTGTAGAATGTTATAGATAATTAAATAGCAATAGGATATATTATTTTATCTATAACATAATTCTGTCATATACATATAAAAGAATTGGAAGTCCAGAATTAGAAGTCCAAGAATAATTTATACAGTACCACACAATCTTGATTATTGTAGCTTTGTAGTAAATTTTTAAATCAGAAAGTATGTCCTCCAACTTTGCTCTTTTTCAAGGGTGGTTTGGCTATCCAAGGCTTCTTGAATTTATATATAAATTTTAGGATCAACTTGTTGATTTTTGAAAAAAACAGAAAAATGGAATTTTGATATGTATTGCACTGAAATTGTTAATCAATTTGGAGAGTATTTCCATCTTAAAATTAAAGAATTCAGATTCATGAACATGGTATGTTTTCATTCATTAGACCTTTAATTTCTATCTTTGATGTTTGGTAGCTCTCAATGTTTAAATTTTGCACTTCTTTTGTTAAATTTATTCCTAAGAATAAAATTTATTTTTGATGCTACTGTAAATGGAATTACTTTAACTATAGTTTTCATTGTTCATTACAATTTGAGAGAGAGAAGCAGTGATTTTTGCTTACTGATGTTGTATTCTATAATCTCTCCAGATTTTTTATTAGCTCTAATTTTATTTTTGTGGATCCTCTAGAATTTTTTTTTCTGTATATAAGATCATGTCATCTGCAAATACAGATAATTTTACTTCCTTTTTTTTTTCTTTTTCTTTTTCTTTTCTTTTCTTTTTTTTTTTTTTTTTGCCATAGGGCACATGCTCTCACTGGAGAGAGACAGACAGAGGGAAAGTGAGAACTTACCCCCCAGGAGAGATGGCCACAACACAGTCCCTTCTCCTCTTGGGATTTTGGGCATGCACACACACATCTGGCGTGATTTTCAAGCCTCAGGTCTGGGACTTGAACTGTGATCTGCCGTGTTGGAATTTAGCACCTTGACCACCATGCCACCTACTGGCCCAGTTTTACTTCTTCAATTGTAATGCCATTTCTTTCTTTTCTTCCCTCTCTCTTTCTCTTTTTCTCTCTTTCTTTCTCTCTTCCTTTCTTCTTTCTTTCTGCCTAGTTGTCTGGATAGCAGCTCCAATACAATTTGAATAGAAGGGGGGGGAGTGCACATCTTTGCCTTCCTCCTGGTATTAAGAGGAGAAACTTTCACCATCAAGCAGTCGAGTATGACGACTTTGGCTGTGAATGTTTTTGTAAATGTCCTTTATCAGGTTGAGGAAGTACCTTCTACTCCTTTGCTCATTATTATTATTTTCCATTGCTAGAGTGCAGTCTCCAGAGAGAGGGACAGACAAAGAATGCACCCGCCAATAGGGCATGGCTGTGCGAAGACCTTCCTCTCCATCTCACCAGGATTCGGGGCATGCACACACACGAGGCAGTGCATTTTTAAAGCCACCCGGGGCTGGGACTTGAACTGTGGTCAGTCATGTGTGATTCGGCTCCCAATGACAGCGCTTGGCTGCTGTGCTGCGGGGCAGCCCTGCTGGGTGTTTTTGGTTTTCCTTTTTCTCCCAGTTGTGAAAGCCAACACTTTCTGAGTGATTTTTTCTGCATCATTGAAATGATTGTGTGAATAAGAAATTACACATTTAGGGACCAGCAGTTAGCGTAATGGCTATGTCGCTGGACTCCCATGTAGTCAACTGCGGTTCGAGTCCTGGACCCGGTGGCTTACACTCACACCTGGCGCATGTGTGTGTGTGCCCAAGATCCCGAGAGGAGAATGGAGGAGAAGGGATTGCGGCATGGCCATCCCCCCTGGGGGGGGGATTTCTCGCTTTCTGTCTCTCTGTCTCTCTCTGTCTGTCTGGCGAGCGCACGTGCCCTATGGCAAAAAAACTCTCAAAAAAAGAAATTATACATTTAAATTTTAAAAAAATGATTACGTTGCTTTTGGCTTTTACTGCTAACACTCCCCCCACCCCCCATAGGGTGTGTGCACTTGCTGGAGAAAAAGAGCAGGAAAGTGGGAAATCATCCCCTCGTGGGAATGGTCATACCTCCATTCTCCTCTTGGGGTTTCGGGCCTCAGGATCACACCTAGTGTGATTTTTCAAGCCACTGGGCCCAGGACGCACTGTGGCCAGCGTGTGGGAGCCTGGCACCAGGACTGCCGCGCCACTCGCTGACCCCACTATCTATCATTTTATTTCTTTTTGGGTTACTTGAATTTCCTTTTTTTCCCGAAGTTAATATTTAGTTCTACCATAAATGAGAAAGACAGAAGAGAAAGAGAAAGAACCCGACAGGGTCCCAATACTACGATCCACCTAAGCCTCAGCCAGCCCAGATCTGGGCACGTGCGAGCCTGGCATGCTCAGAGAGGTCCCACATGTAAGTCTGGAACCTTCCATAGGAATCAGCCTCACAGTTGTCACATTTTACCACTGCACTGCTGTTCAGGCCCTCTTGAATGTATATCTTATTCAAAACATTAAATTATCTTTTAAAACTCGTTATATAAAAAACACTGAAAATGCACTAGCTTAACCTTTTATTTTTCTTTAGGTTTTGTCAAAGGGCACATGCACTCCCCAGAGAGAGCCAGAGAGGGAAAGTGAGAAATCATCTCCGGGGGGTGGGGGTTGGCCATGTCACAATTCCTTCTCCTCCATTTTCCTCTCGGGATTTTGGGAATGCACACATATGAACCTGATGCGATTTTTCCAGCAGCCTGGTCTGGGACTTGAACCATCGTTGGCCATGTGGAAGTCCAGTATCTTTTTTTTTTTTTGTCTTTTTTTTTTTTGGAGAGGTTTTCGCTATAGGGCGCGTGCGCTCACCAGACAGACAGAGAGAGACAGAGAGACAGAAAGCGAGAAATCACCCCCCAGGGAGGATGGTCACGCCGCAATCCCTTCTCCTCCATTCTCCTCTCGGGATCTTGGGCACGCACGCACACGCGCCCAGCGTGAGTTTTAAGCCACCGGGTCCGGGACACGAACCACGGTCGACTACGTGGGAGTCCAGCAACATAGCCATTACACTAACTGCTGGTCCCTGGAAGTCCAGTATCTTAACCACCATGCCACCTCCTGACTTCCAGCTTCACCACTGTAAAGTATACATTCCAGTAGTGTTAGGTATATTAACAATGTTGTGTGATCTACAGAATTTTTTCATCTTTTAAAACTGGAACTCAGAGCCCATTCAAAAAAAAAAAAAAAAAAAAACTCCCCATCCTGTCAGTTGTTGGCAATCACTATTCTTTCAGATTCCCATGTTTTGGGTTTTTTAAAGAGATTTTTGTGATAGGGTGTGTGCGCTCACCAGAGAGACAGAGAAAGACTGAGACAGAAAGCAAGAAATTACCCCCCAGGGGGGATGGCCATGCTGCAATCCCTTTTCCTCCACTCTCCTTTTGGGATTTTGGGCACACACGCACATGCGCCGAGCATGAGTTTTAAGCCACTGGATCTGGGACTTGAGCCACAGCCAACTACGTGGAAGTCCAATGACATAACCACCACGCATCTGCAGGCTGCAGTTTTTATTTTTTATCTTTATTTTTATTTTTTTAAATGATAGTGTATGCCCGTATGAGAGAGAGAAATAGAGTGGGAAAAAAAAGAAAAGAGAGAAAAACCCACCCTTGACAGGGCCTTGCCACATTGGGATCGGCTTTCCCTAGTTCTGGCTTCTCAGGATCCTGAGTGCCTGTGCGCATGCCTGCCTGTTTCCAGGTTGACTGGGGGTCTGAACCAGCAGTGGGCCACATCGCTCGAGCCTTGCAGGGCCCCCGCCTCCCACTGCACACAGCACCTGGCTTATCGTCCTTCCTGTTCCCGTGAGCCTGCCTACTCTAGACCTCTCCTGTGTGCGAAATCATACGGCATTTGCCTTTCTGCTTGGCTTATTTCACTTAGAATCGTGTCTTCGAGGCTCACCCAGGTTGTAGTGGAACAACTCCAAAGACCCTTGAGGCCCAGCCCTTGGGCAGCACCCGGCTGTGGGAGCTGAGAGAGAGCAGAGTCCTAATAATACTGTAGTCTGAATGCCTATGTTCTCCCCAAATTCGTGGATTGAAACCTACCCCTCCGTGCAATAGTATTAAAAAGTGAGGCCATTACAAGGTGACTAGGCAGGGCCAGCAGGTAGCGTGGTGGTTAAGAGTGCTGGACTCCGTCATGGCCAACCATGGATGGAGTTCAAGACCTGGTGGCTTGCCTTCTTGTTTTCTCTCTCCCTCTGTATCTCTCGGGTCAAATTTAAATAAATAAATAAAGTTCAATAAAATAATTCTTTTTTTTTTTTTGAGAGGTTTTTGCTATAGGGTGCGTGCGCTCGCCAGACAGACAGAGACAGAGAGACAGAAAACAGGAAATCACCCCCCAGGGGGGATGTTCACGCCGCAACCCCTTCTCCTCCATTCTCTTGTGATCTTGGGCACGCACGCACATGCGCCCCGTGTGAGTTTAAGCCATTGGGTCCAGGACTTGAACCCTGGTCGACTACATGGGAGTTCAGTGACATAGCTGTTACACTAACTGCTGGTCCCCTGAATAATTATTTAAAAAATAAAATAAAATAAGGTGATTAGGCTGCGAGGGCTCCATCCTCAGGAATGGGGTTCATGTCCTTATAAAAAAGGCTTGAGGGGACCTGTTTGCCCCTTCCTTCTGACATGTGAAGATACAGCAAAAGGGTACCATCTCTGAGGCATCCGGTTGGCCAGCAACTTGGTCTGGAACATCCCAGCCTCCAGAACTGTGAGCAATAGATTTCTGCTGTTTGCAAAAGGTAGCTGCCTGGCAGGTTGTCTGGGTTAGAGTCTGGAGCCAGGACAGCTGCTGCTGGAGGGCTGTTATTTTGGTGCCATCAGATGGTAGCTGTCTCCTGGGGGTGAAGCCACCTCAGAGGAGCACCAGAGACACAAAGCAGAGGGCTGAAACGTGGTATCCACAAAAGGGAGTTGAGTGCTGAAAGCGGTTATCTATTAATAGGAAGAGAATGCCCAGCGAGAAGAAAGCAGAGCCTGCTCTTGATCATGAATAAAATCATCTTGTTTTTTGGAGGTTTTTGTTCTAGGACGCATGCGCTCGCCAGAAAGACAGAGAGACAGAAAGCGAGAAATCACCCCCACCCCCACCACCCACCCCGGGGGAGGGATAGCCATGCCACAATCCCTTCTCCTCCATTCCCCTCTTGGGATCCTGGGCACGCACGCACACGCGCCCAGCGTGAGTTTTAAGCCACCGGGTCCGGGACGTGAACCGCAGTCGACTATGTGGGAGTCCAGCGACATAGCCATTACGCTAACTGCTTGTCCCCATAGGGCACATTTTTTTTTTTTTTTTGAGAGGTTTTTGTTCTAGGACGCATGCGCTCGCCAGAAAGACAGAGAGACAGAAAGTGAGAGATCACCCTCCAGGGGGGATGGCCACATCGCAATCCCTTCTCCTCCATTCCCCTCTTGGGATCCTGGGCACGCACGCACACGCGCCCAGCGTGAGTTTTAAGCCACCGGGTCCGAGACTCGAACTGCGGTCAACTACATGGGAGTCCAGTGACATAGCCATTATGCTAACTGCTGGTCCCCCCCATAGGTCACTTTTTAAGATAATTTTATTCCTAGAGCAAAAACCTCTCAAAAAAAAAAAAAAAAAAAAAAAAAAAAGAAAGAAAGAAAGAAAGAAAAAGGAACACCCTGCAGCTATTAAAAGGACTGAAGAAGGTGGCTCCACACTACTTACGTGGAATGAGTTAAAAGGCTAATATGGGGAACCAGCAGTTAGCGTAATGGCTATGTCGCTGGACTCCCACATAGTCGACTGCGGTTCACGTCCCGGACCCGGTGGCTTAAAACTCACGCTGGGCACGTGTGCGTGTGTGCCCAAGATCCCAAGAGGAGAATGGAGGAGAAGGGATTGCGGCGTGACCATCCCCCCTGGGGGGTGATTTCTCGCTATCTCTATGTCTCTCTCTCTCTGTCTGGCGAGCGTAGGCACCCTTTAGTGAAAATCTCCCTCTCAAAAAAAAAGAAGGCTAATATGGGACCAGCAGTTAGCGTAATGACTATGTCACTGGACTCCCATGTAGTTGACTGC
>NW_006209227.1:858562-860557 GCF_000334495.1 Tupaia belangeri chinensis | reverse complement strand
CCCCTGGGGGGTGATTTCTCGCTTTCTGTCTCTCTGTCTCTCTCTGTCCTGGTGAGAGCATGCGCCCTATAGCAAAAACCTCTCAAAAAAAAGGTTAACAAATTAATATATGAAGAACTGGAATAGTGTCTGCCACTCACTAAGTGTAAAATAGGTATTGCTATTTTGCTCCTCCAGACTGACTCCAAAACAGTGCCCCTTGAACATCAAGCTCTGGCTTCCCTGCTCATTCTTTTTTCTAACTTTTTTTTTTTTTTAGAAATTTTTGCTATTGGGTGTGTGCTCTCACCAGGACAGAGACAGAGAGACAGAAAGTGAGAGATCACCCTCCAGGGGGGATGGCCACATCGCAATCCCTTCTCCTCCATTCTCCTCTCGGGATCTTGGACATGCACGCATAGGTGCCTGGTAAGAGTTTTAAGCCACCGGATCCAGGACTTGAATGGCAGTTAACAATGTGGGAGTCCAGTGGTATAACCATTACACCATCTGCTGGTTTGTAAGTTCCTATTTGTGTGATCTGTAAGCCGTCGGATTCCAACTCAAACCACAGGTGGCCATGTAGGAATACAGTGCCTTAACCCCCACACCATCTGCTGGCCCCACCCTACTCACCCTGCATTTTTTGAGATTTTGTCATAAGGTGCGTGAGTTAGTTAGCTGCAAGACAGAAAGCAAGAAATCCCCCCCCCCACACACACACACACACAAGGGGAAAAGCCACACTGCAACTTTCTCCATTCTCCTGAGATTTTTGGGCCTGTTTCAAGTCGCTGGGTCTGGGACTCGAAACCCACTCAACCATGTGGGAGGCCAGCAAAGTAACCATTACGCCATCTGCTGGTCCCTACTCACTCTTCTATTTCACTCTTATAGTTTTCAACACTGTGAGCAGGCAAAACTTTAGGCACCCTGAACAGCACAGAGAACAAGACCTCTGTTCTCACTGCTGGGGAGGGGAAGTACAGTCAAGAAAGTGTCAGCTGGTGTTAAGTACCTGCCAAGGACTCAATTGGGGTTTCTCTGCATTAAGCTGGGGGGGTTGGCGAGCCCCCTTAGGAGGTGACATAAACTGAGATCTGAAAGACAAGGAACCAGCCATGCCACTATTTCTAGTTATGGCTGCCCCTTCAGCGTGCCAGCTGCTCATCTCTCTGGCATGTTCCCACAAGTGCCTTGTGTCTGCAGAGTTGGGAGACGTGGTGGATCTCACCCCATCACCCTTGGTTCATGCCTTCACCCAGGAAGTACTCCCCAGGTCTCCATCGCAAGAAGCTAAGTGTGAAACCTCCTCAGGGAGCTCTCCACACACCTTGAGGGAACAGGGTGCAGTCCTCAGGTCTGGTGCCAGCCTCCTGCCCAGAGGGGAGCTGTGCGTTTCCCATACACGCCGTCCCAGGAGTGTGCGTGTAAGGATTGCAAAACAACTCGAGTGCTCAGAAGAATCCCCACGGGTCCTTGTTAAAATACGAAATCCTGGGTCTCTTTAATTAGATCCTCCAGAGGCAATTTTTAACAAATATGGTCATAGCTGAAGGTAGTCTGTTCTACGGGAGCAGCTAGGTCCCAGATGCTCAGGATGTATTGTACGCAGGCTCTCCACCCAAGGCCGTGCTTTGGTCTAAGTCTGCCACCCATTCCGTTCCACCCACCAAGTAACCCGTCCGCGCTAACAGGCAGGAACGGGGCTCGAAGACGGGTCTTCGGTGCCTCCCCCTTCGGGAAAGCTGCCCTCTGGCTCTTTTGACACACTCCTGGGCCATCTGGTAACACTCACCTCGCAGCCACATTTTAATGGGTGCGTTAGTCCCCAAAAGACTTGTGAATGGTCAAAAGTCCAGCTCTGGGGTCAGCCTGCCCAGGTCTCTCACCCACCGCACAGCTCTAACACCCAGAAAGTTCTCTTCCAGATTGCTCCCCACTAGAAGTAACTACCACGTTAGTAAATGATTAAGCGCTCACAATAAACCTCACGAACACACGCGTTGTCTTTAT